>NC_138993.1:26031241-26468828 GCF_964341445.2 Mesoplodon mirus
CCTTTGTTCAGAAGAGAGGCTACCCGGGCTCTTCTCAACACCTCCAAAGGCTTGAAAAAACAATGCCCTTAGCAGGTTGGTTACATGACGTTTCCACAAAAGTTGTTGAAAGTATTTATAATATTCATTAACAAGTAGACATGGTGTATTCTTCTATGGTGTTGACAGCAGAACATCAGTTTTTGAAATCTATCTGGACAGTTTAATCCCATTAATGCATTGATTCTGTTAGGATGGTAAAAGGAGGGCTTTCTTTTTCTTTGCTGACTTGAAACGTCCTTCCATAAAGCAACACTCTGGCAGCCCATGCACATATTCAAGGAGAGAGGAGACTAACAGATGTTTCCAGAAATGTTTGCTGAGACTTAGCAATTGAAGTCAGTTGTTTCATTATACTCTGTACTCATGTTTGGGAATCTTGAAGTCTGATACATCTTCCTCCTGTTTCTTCATTTTTTTTTTTTCCATTTCCAGATGTGTTTTTAAAATAAAGGCAAGAGTGGTTTCACTGCAGTTATCTTTCATTGAAAGACTTTGTTCAGCTTCTGTCTTCAACTTCTCTTCTTCCTCAACAGCTTTTCTAGAAAGCAATGCCTGAAAAAATTTTAACTACAAACAACGAAAGGGAAATTCACATGCACTTACCATTTTCTTAGTCATGAAACTTCCAAACTGAAAATAATTACCCTAAGAAGGAAAATTTTAATGAAGATATTGAAACTTGCCTTCTACATTTTGTTTTTTACATTGTTCACTCAATTAAGATGAATTATTTTACCTAATGACACCATGATGTAGAATTTTGGCATATATGTTACAGTCAACAGAAATTCATCTAGTTTGCTTATATGAATGCTATTTGCTTATAGGCAAGTTTGCCTGCATAAAATCTGGAAAAACATTTAGGGTCATTTAAACTCAATCCATGAATCAAAACATTGTTTAAGCACTTACTATAAAGAAGATATGATGCTATCTCTTTTTTTTTTTTTTTTTTTTTTTTTTTTTTTTTTTTTTCAGTACGCGGGCCTCTCACTGTTGTGGCTTCTCCCATTGTGGAGCACAGGCTCCGGATGCGCAGGCTCAGCGGCCATGGCTCACGGGCCCAGCCGCTCCGCGGCATGTGGGATCTTCCCAGACCGGGGTATGAACCCGTGTCCCCTGCATCGGCAGGCGGACTCTCAACCACTGAGCCACCAGGGAAGCCCGATGCTATCATTTTTAAGGACACAAAGATGTGTTCTGCACTGGTCTGGTTTTAAGCCGATTATAACTAAAAATTATTAAGGACAAATAATCACAAGAGACAGTAAGAGGATGTGAAGTCTGACAGTATGAACTGCCAGAGGCCAGAGAGCTCATGGTGGGCTGCTGGGTTCAGAGAAGGCTTCCTGCGTTATGCTTGATAAATGAGGTAAAAATAAGCTATGGTACCTATGAGGTGGAGGTATGTATAGGTCTGTAAAAGATACATATAGCATAGAAGGGAGGGTTTGTGCTGCAGGTAGAGAGCTGGGCACAACTAAAAATGCATCAGCAGAATGTTGCAAAGAGTGTCGGCGTTGAGTGGGAAGGGCAGTGAACAGGTCAGTCAACCTGGAGGAGAGGCAGCCCGGACAGGAGATGTGCAAAAATGCCTGATGAACTCATTTAAATGTTATTCAAATGAGGATTTTCAGCTGTGACTTCAGCAAGTCAAGGTAAATAAATTCCTGTCCAAGTGGGAATTAACCCTGTTGTCTCAGTAATTGCTTCAAGTTTCTGTATCATGACTGGATGTCTAAACAGTCCCAGCTAATGGGCTTTATTTTGTTCGCCATGCTTTTGACAAGAGCAGATAAACGCATATTTTCTGTTCAAAGTGTGTCTACCTATCAGCCAATGTCAACGTTCTCAGAGGGATCCCTCTGTGTAGGGGGAGCACGTGGCCTTATGTATGTATGAGCCCCTAGATATACACCCGCACATACATAGATCCATTTATATGCATTTATGTGTATTTTGGACAGAGTATACATAGGGATAGCTGAACATCCAGTATATGGTAAATAGTCCTGGCTTCACCATACCCAGGGGAAGGGTTTTCTTTGATCTGCATCTCCTCCTGTTATTTACAGGCATCTTTGATGATGCAAATAAATGGACCAATCATGCCACAGTCTGTTCATCTCTTACAAACGTGCATGCTCTTTGATCACAGCTCTAGGCTATAATCTATAATTAACCTACATTCAAAGACTATGAAAACCACCCAGGTTTTTCTGGTTTTTTTTCAGGTAAACTCTGCGAGCAGGTGTCACTACACATCACCAACTTTTCAAGACCAAAGCCAAGAGCACACATTAAAATAGTACTCCAGTAACTGTTCTGAAAGTATTCTTAATTTATAGGTAGAACGACTACATCTAATCTTGTCTTTCACAATGTACTCCTGAACGAAATTATTTAAAGTCATTTGTCTGGTGAGGTACTGAGCATTTCATAACAAACCATCTTTTCGAGGAAATAATTCATTGGGATACATATTGATGACAGGTTTGGATTTTAGAAAATGGTAATTTATAGTATCAGCTCCGTTGTTCTGATGACCTTCTCTAGGCTGTACTAGTATTTTACTTATTATTCCCTCTTCTTTGCCTTCCAACATATCAGAGAATAATTCGTACCCTTGCTAACCTTTGCAAATGATTTCCCCAAAGGTTTTCCTTCATCAGTATCAGGGAAAACTAACCCATCGTCACTATCTTTTAAAAAGTAATTAGCCATGAATAATTGTTCCACCCTGACATCTTTAACTGAATTGATTTTCTTTTTCTTTTATTTGAAGGTAGATCTGTGAATTGTGGCTGTGCTAGAATGCTGTCACCCCTTTATTTTCCCATTTCTTACTCTGCTTTTCTGCAAATGCTCTGGATTACACTAGGCTTGTAGATTTTAATGCCATGCTAAACATTTTCCTAGTTTTATTATATATTCTATTCCAAAGTAGAAGGATGGATTTTCCTAACTAGCTTTATTAGATTCAATTTTGGAATATTTTACTTAATGGGTTATTTTCCTGGCAGTCCCTATGCAACATTTATATGGGAAATATGGTGCTACTTGATTAAAACTATCCCCATGGGATAGTTTTTTCCCAGGAATTTTCTTTTTTTTTTTAACATCTTTATTGGAGTATAATTGCTTTACAATGGTGTGTTAGTTTCTGCTTTATAACAAAGTGAATCAGTGATACATATACATATGTTCCCATATCTCTTCCCTCTTGCATCTCCCTCCCTCCCACCCTACCTATCCCACCCCTCTAGGTGGTCACAAAGCACTGAGCTGATCTCCCTGTGCTACGCAGCTGCTTCCCACTAGCTATCTATTTTACGTTTGGTAGTGTATATATGTCCATGCCACTCTCTCACTTTGTCACAGCTTACCCTTCCCCCTCCCCATATCCTCAAGTCCATTCTCTAGTAGGTCTGGGTCTTTAGTAGTTCTATTTGTAGTTTTTTAAGGAACCTCCATACTGTTCTCCATAGTGGCTGTATCAATTTACATTCCCACCAGCAGTGCAAGAGTGTTCCCTTTTCTCCACACCCTCTCCAGCATTTATTGTTTTTAGATTTTTTGATGATGGCCATTCTGACAGGTGTGAAATGATATCTCATTGTAGTTTTGATTTGCATTTCTCTAATGATTAATGATGTTGAGCATTGTTTCATGCGTTTGTTGGCAATCTGTATATCTTCTTTGCAGAAATGTCTATTTAGGTCTTCTGCCCATTTTTGGATTTGGTTGTTTGTTTTTTTGTTGTTGAGCTGCATGAGCTGCTTATAAATTTTGGAGATTAATCCTTTGTCAGTTGCTTCATTTGCAAATATTTTCTCCCATTCTGAGGGTTGTCTTTTGGTCTTCTTTATGGTTTCCTTTGCTGTGCAAAAGCTTTTAAGTTTCATTAGGTCCCATTTGTTTATTTTTGTTTCTATTTCCATTTCTCTAGGAAGTGGGTCAAAAAGGATCTTGCTGTGATTTATGTCATAGAGTGTTCTGACTATGTTTTCCTTTAAGAGTTTGATAGTGTCTGGCCTTACATTTAAACCTTTAATCCGTTTTGAGCTTATTTTTGTGTATGGTGTTAGGGAGTGTTCTAATCTCATACTTTTACATGTACCTGTCCAGTTTTTCCAGCACCACTTACACAGAAATATAGATCAATGGAACAGGATAGAAAGCCCAGAGATAAACCCAGGATTTTTCTTAAAATTACCTTTCGGCTGCATAAAAGTCAAAAAATTACCTTTTTCATGGGGCATGAGTTTGTCACCCTGTAACAAACTCAAGACCCTCAAACACAATCATGGAAGAAGGCCAGGACAGAGGATAAAGGAAAATTAAACAGACCACGCCTGCCTAGCTCCCATTTCTAAAGCTCAGCTGGGATTTTGTCTATGTGCTCCACTAAGGAGCTACCCTGGAAAATTATTCAAGAGCTTTGGCTGATACAAGCGCCAAGAGTTTAGTTATGCCTTTGCTTGCTGGTCTCCATTAGTCACTGATTTGCTTCCGGGCACAATTCGAGGGATTAATTTTTATCTAGAAATCCCTGTAAGTTTGGGCCCTGGTTATCTTGGCAATAGTGTTTCTACTCACTCTAAAGGCAACTGAGATTCACAGGGGAGATTCCTTGATAGAATTATATATGATGAGCAGCCAGGGCTATGTGCTTAAGTAGGTAATCTTAATGTTGTGTGACTAGAATTTGGCAGTAAACAGGTATTTCATGTCTGCCAAGATTTTACTATCAGATACACTCTCCTGTTAGCTCTTTAATGAGACAAGGTCTTTTCCCTCCGTTTGCTATATATTGCAGCATTGCTTAGATTTATGTCTAATTCAAAAGCACCTGTTCCCAGTTGCTTCCCGGTACTTAGAGCCTGAACCATGTCTGGTGTTAGCAATTTGAAAAGCCTTTGTAGCTTGGATACTGGTCTTATATGATGCTGGTGGCTTGGTAGATACCCATGGAAGCAAACAGAAAAGAAAATAGTGCACAATTCATTAGCAAAGTGTTCAAAGCCTGGGATACGCCATGAATTTGAAGCTGACTCAACCATCAAACCCCTCTCTTTCTTGGCAAAGGTAATCTATCTCTGCTTCAATTTCCTGAGTTAGAATATAGGGATTATACAATTTTCTAAACCTTGGCTTCTATGGAGAATGATAAAGATTACTCATTGGAAGTGAGGCTGCAAATAGAAAGTTTGCAATCATAATAGGAAAGGAAATAATACTAATTAAAACCATATGTATAGAAGAGGGTCTTTTTCTTAGTAATATGAAAATCCCCTCAATACTAAAAATGCAGCTGAATTTGACCTTTTGCTGTTTTGGTCATCTGGTTAAATGAGGTAGACTTTTCATTGTCCTGGCAACTTTTAAGAAAATGAAACAAAACATGGGTATAACAAGCAACACTGGGAGAAGACAATTGGCAAACTCCACACCTTGTCTGGGAGTTTCTAGGCCAATGGCTCTGAACTTGCTACCTTCTGAAAAAAAACATCTCAGGGAAGTAATAAGGAAGAAAGGAGAAATAAAGAGAAGGTGACATGTAGCTTCTCGATCTAAAATATGATTATTTTCTACCAAATCTGGTCCTTGGAGAAGGTCACCTCCACTCAGCCTCTGTGCCTGCCTGAACCTTGGCACTTCCTGAGCTGTCCAGGTGAATTGATTTGCTAATGTGGTGAGCACTTGTTGAGGGGTGACCATGTACCAGGGCAGCTGCTGGGCTGGAGAAACAAGACAGACAGGGTCCCCACTCTCATGGATCTCACGTTCCTCATGAAGAGACAAACAAAAGGCAGTAAAATGCAAAACAGGGAAAGAAAATGACAGACTGCTCTAAGGCCTGGAAAGGGGGTCCATGAGGTGCTGAGGAAGATAATATTGTGGGTCCCTGCTTCCACTCGGTGGTCTGGGAAGTCTGCTCTGAGGAGGGGACATTTAAGCTGAGGTTTAAAAACCAAGGAGGAGCCCTCCCTGTCGAAGTTGCTGGAAGAGTGATTCAGTCAGAAGAAACAGCCTGTGAAAAACCCTGAGGCCAGGGCTTCCCTGGTGTTGCAGTGGTTGAGAGTCCGCCTGCCGATGCAGGGGACACGGGTTCGTGCCCTGGTCCGGGAAGATCTCACATGCCATGAAGCGGCTGGGCCCGTGAACCATGGCTGCTGAGCCTGTGCGTCTGGAACCTGTGCTCTGCAACGGGAGAGGCCACAACAGTGAGAGGCCCACATACTGCAGAAAACAAAACCAAAAACAAACAAACCCTGAGGCCAGAACAAAGAGAGCCTGGGGCTGGAGGGGAGAGCATTAGGAGAGGCCGCAGGAGCCTGGCTTTCTGGAAAGGATTCTGGAATCATCCCAAGGGCATGGGAAGCCTTTCAAGAGTTTTAAGTGGAAGACTAACAAGAGGTGATTCACTTTTCAAATCTTGCTGCTGTGTGGAGGACGGACTGAGGCTTCCACCTCCTGACGAGCTCTTGAACATGCTCTTTCCCTCCTCTCCACGGCCAAGGTCACCTCTCATCTTGCTAACCCAACAGCCTCTCAACTGGCCTTTTCAATCCACCCTTCCTCCGTTTAATCCATTCTCCGCACTGCCGTTGGAGTGATCCTTGCCCAGTGCAAACTTGGTTTTGTTCCACTCCAGCTTAGAAACCTACAGTGGCTGCCCATTGCTTACAGAAAAAAGTCCACATCCTTCCCTGACTGAGCCTGCACTGGCTTGGCCTCTGCTGCCTCCCCGGGGAGGAGAGCTGAGCTGGCTCTCCTGCTTTTCTGGACTCCAGCCACACAAGGGCTTCTGCCCATTTCCTGAATGTGTGATCATGTTTCTCTCTGCCTCAGTGCCTTTGCACATTCTCTCACCCTAAAAATCTATCCCTTCACCTTCACAATTCTCAGTTCTCCTAGGTCAGAGGTTCTTCAGTGTGCATCAGAATCAGTCATTCCATTTCTAAAATGGGAAAAGAGTACATCTCTCTCTATCTCTCTTTTTTTTTTTTTTTTTTTTTGGCCTCGCCATGCAGCATGCAGGATCTTCCACTACCAGGGATTGAACCCGTGCCCCCTGCATCGGGAGTAAGGAGTCTTAACCACGGGACTGCCAGGGACATCATGAGAACTATATAGTCAACTCCTGAAAAGTAGGAATAAAGAAATAAATGTTCCTTAAGGTCCATACCTCCTCCCTCTGTTGCCACCCAGAAGTCTGGGGTTGGCAGTGAGCAGCATCCAAGTATATGATCCTGGGAATCTCAACTCAAAACAGAAAAAAGCCTGTGAGCTTTGGAGAGGGGAGGGCAGGGTGGAAGGCTGGCCCAGGACTCAATGCTAATTACTCCTCTCAATACACCATCTCTCTGTGGGTCATGGAATGGGCATAATCAGCACACCTACCTCACGACTGTAAAGATTCAGAGATAAAATGTGTAAGCTCTACAAACAGTGACCGACACAGGGCACAGGAATGTTTATCATTATTTTATTATGATTACATTTTCTATTTCTGGTATGCTGCTCATTCAAAGAACTCGAATGACTGTAAATAGTGGGCTCAACTTTCACTTAATCAGTGGGGTAGAGCATGGAGAGATTGGGGCTTCTCCAGATGGACTAATAACCCACAGGCATGTCAGGGTGACTGAGGTCAGGCCCAGGCATCTGGTCTGTCTGTAGTGTGTGGACCATAGACTCCCAGGCTAGAATCCAGGGCCTGGTTCCAGCTGTCCCTGCCTGACTTTGGGTGAAGTCACTTACCTTTGGAGGGGTTATACACTCGACGACCATCGCCTCTCTCATCTCTGTGACAGTGCACATGCATATGTGCCATTTTTGTTTTGAGATCACCTATTTTTTCTTCAAGACTAAGCCCAGTTGTCACCAGTTGCAGGAAGCTTTCCACACACTGCAACCCGGGCTTCCTTCTACTGGAAGACTGGTTGTTATGGGTTGTAACTGTAGAGTGTACATTTCCATCACCCTAACTGGACGACAGCCAACTTGAGAGCAGCAATCCTTCGTGTTCCCTCTGCTTAGGAGAGCCTAGACATTCAAAATAAGCTCCGTGGAATGTTTGAATATATCAGAGCGGCTTTCTTCTGTGACCAAAGGAGTGGAGCCTCAGGAAGCATTAGTTATCTCTCTGGAGCAGGAACCCGGAAAATCAGAAACTAATAGAGAAAGAGGATTTAGGGAAGGAAAATGTCACTGAAGGTAAAACATGAAGCTACTTACAATTTTGCTTAGAGTCAGGATGTTTTGAACAAATTTATTTACACACATTTTCAAGGGGGTACTCCCAGGATTCAGTTGGTGGGCTTCAACACACCTAAATATTATATTGAGTTCTTAACAGGTGATGACCACACACTCTTAATTGTGCAGTGCGTTTTTGTAGGTGTACACAGAAAACTGTTTCTAGGACCTTCTTGACACACCCTCTTCCCATAACTCATCCTTTACTTATGCAGCATATACTGATTAAGTATATATTTCAGACAATAACAAACAAGGGAACACTAGCGAATAGGAACACACCGGGCAATGCAAGTGAAGCACGAACTCCCAGGTGTCCACCTAGCTGAGGAGGGCACTCCATCCAGGCCCATGAATTAAGAAGGAAGTTTGTCCTACAACATATGCAACCTGCCCTCTGATCAGCAGTTTTTCTCTGTATTGAATACTGAACTTTTTTTTTTTTTTTGCGGTACACGGGCCTCTCACTGTTGTGGCCTCTCCCGTTGCAGAGCACAGGCTCCGGACGTGCAGGCTCAGCGGCCATGGCTCACGGGCCCAGCCGCTCCGCGGCAAGTGGGATCTTCCCGGACCAGGGCACGAACCCGTGTCCCCTGCATCGGCAGGCGGACCCTCAACCACTGTGCCACCAGGGAAGCCCAGAATACTGAACATTTTATAAAACTATCTCCAAAGTAGCAGAAATAGGTAGCCTCTGTGGAGAGGTTAAGATATAGAAAAAAAGATGATCCCATCCACTTCATGTTTCCTCCTGGGATTGTCAAGGCACCTACCCTTCAATGACCACTGAGCCACCTTTCTGCCTTCTTGGATGGGGTGGTCACCAGCACTGCTCACGAATATTCTGATTCTCCACCTTCTAGGCACGTGGTAGGATTGCACTTCCTCTCTCTCCTTTCGAAAGCAGGCTTTGCCCTGTGACTTGCTTTTGCCAATGGAAGGTGAACAGAAGCAATCTGGGTGGCTTCCTTTTTTCTGCTTTGGAAGCACATGTTGAGGTGGGGACTCTGCTCCCTTGGGTCCCTGACTGAATATATTGGCCAGAGCCCTCACTGTTACCTTAGATCAGTCACTAGCATGAGTGAGGAATAAACTTTGCTGTGTTAAGCCACTGAGTTTTGTGAGCCTAGCCTATCCTGACTGGTACATTGGAAAAGAGCAAAGTCATTCAGTCTGTGGATGTATATGTGAATCTATAATCTTTCCCCAAACATTGCAAATTCTAAATTATTGTATTGGTTTTATTTTATCATCACCAAGATTCCCCCAAACAGAAAGACAAAAAAAAAAAAAGTAAGATTTTCCAAATTTTTATTTCTGGTACATTATTACTGCTTCACTATATATGGTGATGTATCACCATATAAAGCTGTTAAGTATTAATTATTTTGTAAAGTTTTAAAGTTATAATTATGGCAATAACCATAACTAACTCACTAATAAGGAGTGGGGTCCCATCACAAATGGTTCAATTGCTAAATTTTGTGAGCAGGTGACAGAGAATGATTAAAAAGAAATCCGGGGCTCCTGTACCAGAACGAGCGATTTGTTATCTTGTTTTGGCGAGTACAGTTTAGCTTTAATTGTATGTGATAACAGTCTTTAAGGGGAGTGGAAATGTACTGGGATTCATTTGGGAAAGGCGATCTAAAACACCTCAAGACTGCACAATGTTCTTTAGTCTGATGAGAAATGAGGTGTGACATTGCCAGTTTTCCATAGGAAAATGATTATGTTTGCAGATTGAGAGAGAGTGAACCTAAATTATTCTGTTGTATATTCTGCTTGACTGACACACAGATTTGCCTAATCGAGGATGTGGACTGCCAATAATTGAATGTCTTCTATTTTTCAACGTTCAGAAAACTACTTGATAATTCAAGGTTGTTTTTTTTTTTTTTTTTTTTTTTCCCCCAGCAAGAATCTCTCACATGCTCTGTGTTCATTTATATTCTTCTGTTATGCTTTGGTTGTAATCCAAGGTTTTCTAACTGATTAGCTATGCATGGTATGTTTCAAACAAGTGCAAACTCCCACTTTATCCTGGTCTTCTTGTTTCTTTTTCATGTGCAATATTAGGAGGTTGCCTAGCTTCTCCTGGAAATGTGGTGGTTATTGCGTGATAAACTCTAGTTGAGCTGTTACGGAACAAAACTTGGGTCCACTTGCCTGTGCACAGTAAAGCCAATCTACGGACATGGGGTTGTGGTGAAGTAAACTGCAGCGTTTATAGTGGGCACCAGGCAAGGAGTCCAGGGCAGCTAGTGCTCAAAACACCCGAACTCTCCGATGGGTTTCAAGAAAGCAGTTTTAAAGGCCAAGTGAGGGAGGGGCGTCCCAGGGTATGTGGTCGGCTGTGCACAATTCTCTGATTGGTTGATAGTGAGATAACAGGGTGGTATCATCAGGGTTTACATTATTAATCCTTAGGCGCCAGTAAGTGTGGGGGCCACCTGCTGTGGTCATCAAGTTGTTAATTTCTTCTATTTAGTGTTGGTTTTAGCATCTGTAAAACAACTCAGAAAATATGCATCAGATACTGTTATCTAGGTACTTCAGAGAGGAGCTAAAGCAGAGGATATGGGGGAGGGCTGTGTCCCCAGCAGGTCCCATAGAGTCCTGCCTGGTTACAGAGCCTTTAAAAAAATGTAAATACTACCTCACAGCAAGCCCACTATCATATACCAGAGAACTTATCTATGTCTCTTATCTAGCCCAGGAGGAAAAGAAAATATGCAAAATTAGAAACTGAAAACTGAATTATCCATTAACTATTTGTTATCAAAACCTTCCTAAATGTGTCGAGGTACTTTTGCTTAATCTTAGACTTTTTTTTTTTTTGCTGCCTTAAATGTAATGTCATATATATATTTTTTTCCAACACAAGTAGACTTAATTATTATTACAATAACATAAACATTTGCATATAAATTATATATTAGAAAGAAGGATACCAGAGAAAGCAATTGGATATAGTTTCTTACCTTTCCTTCTATTCTATTACTTTAAATTCAGGTGATACAATCTCTCTTTAAACTTCTCCCAGGATTACTTTGCATTACTCCTTATTTGTTCCTTGAAAAGCTTCTGTAGATGAAAGGTTATTTACTATAGCCCTTGCACTCGCTAAAACTTAATAGGAAAAATACTTGTAAGCAGCGCAATGGCATCTGTCAGAAAAGATAATTTGATTTCAGAAACCTGTCTGATCCTTTTTCTTTTCCTTAGACTCTGCCAACTGATATAAAATTGCATATCAGTGACTGAAATGGACAAAAAGCAGATGCCTATAGGAACCCTGGGCTCAGAGGTTCTCAACCTTCTCTCTTTCTTTATGGATGCTTCTCAGGCTGGAGAGTCCCACCCCATAAGCAGGCCAGCATTTCAGCAATTCTGGGAGGGAGGCATGTGGTTTGAATGTCTCCTTGTGTCATTCTGACACAGCCTTGTGGTGCAGAGCAGGTGTGGGACCCCTTCTCCCCCTGAAAATCATTGTCCTCGTTTTGATGGAGAAAATAGCATGTGTTGGGGAGGGAATTAGCTAACCCCTAAGTTCTCTCTCTTTTTTAAAAAATAAATTTATTTATTTATTTTTGGCTGCGTTGGGTCTTTGTTGCTACACGTGGGCTTTCTTTAGTTGCGCCGAGCGGGTCTACTGTTCGTTGCGGTGCGGTGGCTTCTCTTGTTGTGGAGCACGGGCTCTAGGCACGTGGGCTTCAGTAGTTGTGGCTTGCGGGCTCTAGAGCGCAGGCTCAGTTGTTGTGTTGCACGGGCTTAGTTGCTCCGCGGCATGTGGGATCTTCCCGGACCAGGGCTCGAACCCGTGTCCCCTGCATTGGCAGGCTGATTCTTAACTACTGCACCACCAGGGAAGCCCCCTAAGTTCTCTTTAAACAAATATTTTAGGTGCATTTTGCCAAGCTATTGAAAATTTCAAATAGCTTATTTTTTTATATCCATGTAAATTTGTGGATCACAAATATGTGTCAGGAAGTGACGCTTTGCTCTGTCATTCTTAAATAAGTGGGCCCCCATCCTCCTGCTGTGCAGAGCAACATTCTGAGGAAATGGCGACATAAAAGGCACCTCCAAGAGTTCTGATAAGATAGTCCTTGGTGGTTTTCTAAGCACTCTCTGTGCTCGGCCTGTGTGGCTTATGAGCTGCTTCCTTGGGTCCCTTTGGGTTTTGGATTTACATAGTTGTTACTAAGTCCGTGCATGAGACTTTTCCAGTTTTTCTTTTTTTCTTAATTTTTGAATTATTTGTGCCTCTCTCATCAAGTACATCTTCTTCCTCCCTCCCCCACAGCATTCATGGCTCTCACTATTATAGGGCCTCAGTATAGGACCTTGACCTCTACAGCCTCAGGGCCTCCCAGCTTTCTGACAGGTACATTGCCTTCCAGCCAAATGTTTCCTAGGAGTGTTGCTCTCAACCTTGACTCAGGCCGTGTCCATGCTCCTCCCCTTGTCTGTAATGTGCTTCTAGCTCCCTCTGAACCTGCGATAATGACTACATTCTGAGAGGCTTCCCAATTCCATGAATGGCATCACCATCTACCACGTTGCCTGGGACAAAAACATAGTGGGGGGTGGCCATGATGCTTTCTTGCCCCTTCGTCCACCATCTCTCCATCAGCAACATCTGTCAGTTTTACTACCAAATATATTCCCCACGTTCTCACCATCTCCCCAATGAGAGCTCTTTCCAAGTTACCACGTGCCCTGGATGACCACAGCAGTCCCCTAACTGGTCTCCCTATTTCTATGAGTGACCCACAGGAAACATTGTCCAGTTAGCAGCCACGGTGATCTTTGCAAAATATCAGTCAGATCATGCCATCATCCCCTTCTTTATTTATTTATTTTTTTTTTGCGGTACGTGGGCCTCTCACTGTTGTGGCCTCTCCCGTTGCGGAGCACAGGCTCTGGACGCGCAGGTTCAGCGGTCATGGCTCACGGGCCCAGCCGCTCCGGGGCATGTGGGATCCTCCCAGACTGGGGCACGAACCCGCGTCCCCTGCATCGGCAGGCAGACTCTCAACCACTGTGCCACCAGGGAAGCCCCATCATCCCCTTCTTAAATCCCCATGGTGGCTTCCAATGGCTCTGTGTAGCTAGTCTCGGGTACCTCCTCAACCATCCCACCTACTTCTCTTGTTCCCTGCGTTCCTGCTTCACAGGCCTTCCTTCCATTCCTGAACAACAGAAGCATCTTCTCCTCTGGAACTTGGCATTCGTGGTTCCATCTGTGTGCAATCCACTTAGCCCCATATCTCAGCTTCTTAAAATTCAAGCCTAAGCTCAAATGTCACCTCCTCAGAGAGGGTGTCCTCAGTCACCCTGCAGAAAATAATCCCTTCTACCTAGTCACTATATATCCTATGAGTCTGTTTTCTTTTCACTGACATTCTTATTTATAATCATTTGTTTATTGTCAAACTGCCCCCACACACACACAAAGAAGAATATTACTCCTGTTAACCACTCAGTGGATCCCCCATGCCCAGGTCAAGGCCAGCCTATAAATATTGGCCATCTGAGAGAAGGTGTTTGAAATGCTGCTTCCTTCGTGAATGCCCATGGCCTTTGCTCCTCTGATGGCACCTACCCTGCATTTATATACTTGTTTCTCCTGTTACAGTTGAAGCTTTTCAAGGTCCTGTGCTCTATTCAACTTTTTATCCTCCAAAGTGCTTTTTGTGGGGTAGAGCCTTAGTAAATATTTACTGAATCCAGTTATACTCTTTTTGTTGTTAAAGGAAATTGAGTAACAAATTTAAGTAGCACTCTGTAGTATCTGAGAGAAATAGGAAACAATTAGCAACAGCCTCAAACAGTTACTACACAGTGTGCTCATTTTCAGGTATTAATTCTCCAGTGTGCCTTATTTCCAGATTTTCCTATTCAAGAGCTCACGTTACAGAACCTGTTAACAGTTGATTGGTTCAAAAGGAGAGGAAGCAGAACTGGCAAAGAGGTGAGCAAAGGCAAAGGCTCGTGTCTTCAAAGGTTCCACCAGTACCCACTGTGTGTCATGAATTCCTGACCATATGTAGGCAAGGGTATGGTTTGGAGGTGTTGGGAAGAAAGATAGCTGTCTTTAAGCAGAGGCAAAAGGAACAAGCAGAAAAAAGAAATGATAAAAAGAAGATTGATGTTCAAAATTCAACTTTTGAGTCAGACTAGGGAGGCTATAGAAAAAACTTTCTAAATCTCTACATTGGTATTGGTTACCGTGCTCTCCATTGCAGGTAAAGAAAAGGCACTCTCAACCCTTTGTAATGTGTAAATTGCTTTTAGTCACTCTCCCCAGGAAAGCAAGACATGTCAGCCTGCAAATTGTTAGGCTGCCAATCCTATTGTCAGGCAACCAGGACATTTGAATTCAGATGTGCTGAAATTCCATTTGGGGGTTTTCTGCCACAAATCCCTAACATCTAAAGAGACCTCTGGCTAGAAAAGGAGTAAGTTTCACACATCAAATCTCTTCAGATATATTTTAAACATCTCCACTCAAAAGATCCTGGAAACAAGTGACAAATTGAGGCATTCAACAAGCCTGGGGACAGGTGAGAGGAAAGGTAGGAGGTGATTTCAGGAAGAATCAGACATCTGTTTTCAGAGCAGAGTCATTCTTCCATTTTTATTCATTCAACAAATATTGGTGGCGAGGCAGTGGATCGCAATGCTTTAGAATTTAGCCTTGGAGTCAGAAGGCTTGGCTTAAATCCTGGTTGGGTTACCTGTTGGGATGGTTCATTCTTTGTGTCCACTGGGCTAGGTGAGGTTATTCAATCACACACGAATCTAGGTGTTTCTGTGAAGGTATTTCATAGATGTGGTTGACATTTACAGTCAGCTGACATTTACATAAAGGAGATTATCCTTGATAATCTGGGTGGGCCTCATTTTATCAGTGGAAGGCTTTAACTGCAAAACTGCAGTTTCCCTGAGGAAAAAGGAACTCCACCTGTGGACTACAGCGTCACCTCCTGCCTAAGAGTTCCCAACCTGGGGGTGGCGTGCCTCATAGATTTCAGACTGCTCAGCCAGACTCCATAATTGCATAAACTAATTCCTAGAAATCTCCCATGTGTATATATATATGTACATGTATTTATATATACACACACACACTGGTAAGTTTCTATATAAGCTAGTAGGTTTATATATAAACTAGTATGTATGTGTGTATATATACACACATATACATACATCTATATCTATCTATCTATCTATCTATATATATGCACATACATATATAGATAAGGTTTATTAGTTTCAATTCTCTGATAGAGCCCTGGCTGATCCACCTAGTAACTGTGCTGACCTTGGGAAAGTACCTTACCCTCTCTGTGCCTCAGTTTCTTCATCTATAAAATAAGGATACAGTAGTCCCCATCTCACAAGCCTGTGGAAAGAATTAGGTGAGTTAACAAATGTAAGGTTCTTAGACTGGGGACTGACACATACTAAGTGCTCTTCTTGATTATTAACCACCTGCTGTTTGCTTATGGCAGCTACTGGGGAGAAATAAGAATAAGGAAGATGAGATGCCTGACATTAAGGAGCATGCAATTCCTCAGAGGGTGATAAGGCATAATCATAAGTACACATAGTCAGAATGTAACCCTAGTGCACACTCCTAATTAGGGAAAGGTTGGCTTGTAATGCTAAAAATACTACTGAAGAGGGTAGATAGTGGTTATCTACTGTGCGTTAAGTATAGTACAGGCAATTTCACTTGTTTGCTTTTTCATTCTTCCTTTATTCATTTGTTGTTCCATTTATCAAACATTCATTGGTCTCCTATTATACATTAGACATGATACTAGATGCTAAAGATATAGTGGAAAATTAGATAGAAGGGGTCCCTGCCTCCTTGTAATATATATTCTAGTAGAGACTACAAATAATACATAAGTAAAACAAATTATGTAATGTAATTAAGTATGGATAAGTTCTATGAAGAAAGATAAAGCATGGTAAGCATGGTTAGGGTGGGTCTGGTGACATTTAACATGAGACCCGAATCATGAGAAGCAGCAGTTTTGCAAATATCCTGGGGAAGATGATTTCAAGACAGCAAGTGGGAAGGGCCTTAGATTAGAATAATCTTGACACATTGGAGGGAAATAAAGAAGACCATGGTGGCTGTAGCAAAGCAAACGGTGGGCAGAGAAGGAAGGGAATGAAGTTGGAAACGGAAGTAAAGCCCAGATCTTATAGGGACTGTAGGCCATGATGAGTCATGTTACTTTATTTTAAGTGGGATGGGAATATTTTGATGTGTTTGCAGTAGGGAACGCACACATTTATTGTAGATGTTGGGTAAAGTATGGGCTATGATGGGGTGGGGAGTGGAGACGAGTGAGGCAGGGAGACTGCATGTGTGGCTAGTGGAGTAGAACAGGTGAGGGTGATGCTGGCTGTCACTCAGGTGGTAGAGATGGAGGCGATCAGAAGAGGATGATATTCAGGATGGGTTTTGGGGGCAGAGATGTAGGAGAAGGCCTGAAATTAAGGTGCAATTGCTGTCTTGTCATCTCTAAGCTTCACAGGGCCCCAAAGGCCTATGTCTGAGTTTCCTCACTGTTGCCAGATACGCTCTCCACCCAGCAGCAAAGGTTCCCCACCTGGCCAGTTCCTGCAGCAGTTGGACCAGGTACACTCCATCCAGTCCTCACCCCAACAGGTTTCACTTCCCTGCCAGCCTGTGAAATTATTCAAACAGCCAGTCACTTCCTCCCACTGGAACCAGGGGCCACTGCACCATCTTGGTACTACAAGCCTGTCCCCTACAACCCCTGCGTGTTCATTCTGTCTCTGAGCGTAACCCACTTGTGGCCCTGCATGGCAGATGTTTTCTTGCCCTGGGCTGGTGAGTATCTATGACTAAGGAACTGCTGCCCATTTCATCTGTCTGGTCAGGTGTCCTGTGTTTGGCCATCTCTTACTATTTAAGGCATCCTCGCCAGTGGAGTGAATAGGAGATGATCAGAACAATTAATGTCAAAAACAGAATGGCCCAGCCACAGCCGAGGGCCTCCAGCAGCTTTCCTAAGCTGCTCTTTGCTAAATAACTGGCTCCTGAGGTGGCCAGAAGGTCTGTGCTGTGAGTAATTGGATGGAGACAGAACCTGAAAGCTGCGACTCTATGCAGCTAGCGGTCTCGAATGCTCTGAGGGAAATTTGTACAGAGAGAAAAATAAGAGGGAGGGAAGCACTGCAGGAAAAGGCAGGGCTTTAACAGGAAGGTTTCTATCCACCAGCCTCTTGGTCGTGGGCCCAGGTATCCTCTGCTGCACCATTCTGCTGCCTCTGTCACAGCAAAGAGCCTAATTTTCAGAGTTATACAACAAAAACAGAAACAGAAAGACACCCATGGCACCCCTGTGGCATGGCAAAAGGGTTAGTTCAAACCTGACTCAAGCCCAGGGTTGTACGGTTAAGGAAACCATTGCCACTGGGGAGGGCCCTCGCCCTGGCAGAGAAAGAGGCCGAGAGGATCCCATCTGCTGTCCCCAGTGCTGCCAGCTCCTTTAAGCAGGCTGACCTGGGGTGGGCGATGGCGATAGCTGTCAGGCCTGGGTCTTCTCAGGCTGAGATGGCAACAGGAGCCACTTCTGGAAGGTGGGAAGTTGAGACTTTTTTTTTAAGTTTTTAATTTTTTTTCCACTTTTTCAATAAACATGATATATGTATAACTGGAATTATATATAGTTGTTTAAATGAGTATATATTTCTTTACAAATCACTGTAACCTTAATGCTGTGGTTCCATGCACTTAGGTTTCCATACCCAGCACTCAATATCTCATTCAAATTACTGACTTCATCCCATCAGCCACCAGTAAATATTTGCTATTATAGATTTGGTTAACATGTTCTGTTCAGTGCCTATTTCAGCAGCCTCTGAGCTTTTGTTTGCCTTCACCTCTGAAGGAATGTGTTCACCTTTACCAGGCTGTCCGTGAAGCCCTTCAGCTGCCTTCGCTGTGCACTGTGTTTGCAGGGAAGCTCTTAGCTGTATCTGCCTTTCTTGGGAGCACAGGTGTGACACTGTGTTGATGACATTCTCCACTAAACACATGCATTTGACACACTCATTAAGGACATACAAACACAAAATAACTTACAAAAAAGGGATTGGCGCTTGCCTTACACATAGTGTAAGGTCCTGTCACCTTGGTTAAATTTTTGAAAAGTATTTAGTAAATCGAGAGATGTTCTATTCCTGAGACTATCAAGAAACAGCTACTGACCTTTTTAGCACCCAAATGTTAATAGAAGCCCAACATCTTTTTTTTTTTTGCCGCACCGTGTGGCATGTGGGATCTTAGTCCCCAACCAGGGATTGAACCCTCACCCTCGGCAGTGAAAGTGCAGAGTCTTAACCACTGGACTGTCAGGGAATTCCCAAAGCCCAACATCTTTTAGCCATTTGGGGTCTCTGAAGGCAACATAGTCCACATTTAAAGTTTTTACTTAATCCATTTGTGCTTTTACTCACAAATCTGCCCACCTTGAATGGGGCCCCCTCCAACCAAAGACTCGAGAATCTGTCCAAATTGAAATCATCAGGAATTCCCGTTAGTGCTCTTGGAAGGCCCTTCACTGCAGAGGCTTTAGCACCCTCCTCTCAGGGAGTCTCTGGATTGCCTGCGATCATAAACCATAAGTTGCCCATGGGCTTCTGATACAAGAAACTGCCTTTCCTCAAGGCACTGTGCTATACACCATCAGGGTGGAGATTGCTGGCCACTCACTGGGCTCTCTTGGAAGCAGAAGCTCTAACAGACCCTGAGCCCATGACCCTCTCTACCAGCTGCCCATTATGCCTTGAGTCATGGAAACAGCACCCCACAAGCTTGGCACAGCTACTGAGGCTGCCCTCCTGCAGAATGGAGCCAAACGTGGACCCTCTGGCACCTTCCACTCTACAAGTGTGGATGGCGCAGTGGCTAAGAATCCTCCTGCCAATGCAGGGGACACGGGTTCGAGCCCTTGTCCGGGAAGATCCCACATGCCATGGAGCAACTAAGCCCGTGCGCCACAACTACTGAGCCTGCGCTCTAGAGCCCGTGAGCCACAGCTACCAAGCCTGCGAGCCACAACTACTGAGCCTGCATGCCACAAGTACTGAAGCCCATGAGCCTAGAGCCTGTGCTCTGCAACAAGAGAAGCCACTGCAATGAGAAGTCCGTATACCACAATGAAGAGAGGTTTTTTTAAATTTTTAATTAATTAATTAATTTTTGGCTGTGTTGGGTCTTCATTGCTGCACGTGGGCTTTCCCTAGTTGCAGCAAGTGGGGGCTACTCTTTGTGGACCCTCTGGCACCTTCCACTCTACAAGGATGGCCTCCCCCATCCTCAATTCCTTGCCCTATACCATGGTGCTGGAGGAAGACAACAGTCTCCAAGATTCCTTGCCTACCTGAGGGCTCCATGGGATTAACAGAGTTAATAGCAATGGGATTTTACGGACTTTACAGGTGAAATCACACTGTCTATGTGATGGAGTTCAGTGGAATATTGTTGTTTTCTGTCTCGTAACTAAGATGTCCCCAGTAACAGCTGGGATCCAAGCCTCATCACAACTGGTCAAATTCCAGGCAGTCATCTTAGCACTGGATGCCCTGGCCAAAAAATTGACCCCATCTGCATCTTTTACAAACTCTTAGCCTAAGTGTTGCCCCATTCTGAGAATCGCTTGCCTCAGAGACACTCAAAATATAAATCAAGGTAACGGATGTCCCTACATATACTAAAGCCACAACATAAGGCTTCACCAGGACACTCCTTACCCTCTTGGGAATAGTTGCAGACATTATTAATAGAGACGAGGGCATTCATTTCACTTCAGAATGCACAGTGCTAGGCTTTGGAGAAAGCGTTCAATGGAACGTCCACCTCCCCATAGACTCAGAAAGCTGGTATAATTGAAAGACCTAATGGGCTTCTCGAAAAACTCCTATTTAAGTTAAAAAGTGACAAGTGACTTGACCTTGGGTAATCACCCTATCCACTATCAGCCCACGGTTCAGGTGGCCTTGAGTCTGCTCCCAGCTCTGTGTGGGATGTGACTCAAGTCTGGCTAGTCGCAGCATCAAGTTCAAGGTTGGTGCAGGAATACAACACCTGATCCACTCCCATCCACAGACGTCAGGCTGAAGGCAGCACAGCATAGTGATTAGGGGTCCAGACTCTGGGTCCTGACTCCTGGGTCCAAATGCTCCCTCTGTCACTAACTAGGTAAATGGCTTGTGCAAGTTACCTCACTCCTCTGTGTCTTGAATAATGCAGGATTGTGGTGCCATCAATGAATAACATAAGGAAAGCCCTTAGATCAGTGTCGGGCATGGAGTAAGAGCTCTGTCAGTTATTATCATGTGGTGAGGAAAGAGCAGTACCCTTTTCTGTTGAATTTGAAGCCAAGATGCTGTAGTCTTGGACCTGCCGAAGGCCATCTTGCTGTCATGTGGAACTTGAACATAAAACCACCTGGAAGAGAGGTGGAGATGAAGAGATACTGACTCTTGGTGATACTTCTGGTTGGTTTGAGTACATATAAGTTAGTGTCTCAGTCAGTTGTAATGAAAGATTCACAATCAGTACACTTTCTAGTAATGTTTCCCTTCGGTTTGATGTGTATCTCTTCCTTGCTTCAGGTGTCTATGACTTGTCTGAGTCACTTCCCTTAACATGTCACAATTCCTGAAAGCACCAACCAAGCAACCTGGCTTGTTTATCCATCATTGTTTTTGTTCCCTCAACTCCCCCACTTGGGTGCGTTGGGCAGGAGAGTCTCAGAGCTCTCTTCTCTATTCGTCCTCAGGGTCGAGAGCAAGGTCAGCCTTTCAGTGCTTTGTCCCAGGTCTCACTGTCGTTCTATCCTGTTTTGTTGCTTTGACAGAAAACACACGCCTCTTCACACATTATTGTTCCGTCTCCTCACTGCATTGTCAAGCGCTGCTTCAGAACAGGAAAAAAGAGGAGATGGAAAAGGACGAAGCAGACGTGTGCCCCAAGCAAATCCGTGGCAGATCCTTGCCCTCCCTGGATCCAGGATGGTGATCCCCCCACTCACTCGTTCCTTCCAACGCTCTCCTCTCTGTGCTCCCATCTCAGTCCTCTGATACCCCAGGGGACAGAGAGCTGTCTTTAATGGTTGGCATTTTCTCCCATGATTGTACCCACTCAGTTCCTAGCACAAGGTTTGACCCCTGCAGATGCTCAGTCAGTGCCTGCTTCTCATACAGACCAGCTCTTCCTCCTCCAAGGAGACAAGGAAGCCAGGCTGAATGAATACAGGGAACCATTTCGAGTTGCACCCGAGGGAAACACCTCAGTAAAGGAGGAGGAGACGGAAGGTTGGGATGTGGGGAAGTGATGTGGAACAGCGGGGATGGGAAACAAATGGGGAAGAATTTCAATCAGGGGTGATGTCACCCTCACCAGGCAGCCCCACTGACCTTGCCAGCTTCTTGGCCGTCTACCCTTCCATCATGCTTCTTGCCCAGCCATGCTGGGTTTCTCTGGGTCCTCGGATACAGCCAGCTCTCTGACCTCTGGGCCTTCACAGCTGTTTCCTTTGCACCCAGCAAACTCTTATGTCAGGTCCCAGCGTGGGTGTCATTTCTGTGGGGAGATTCCGCTCACCTCAGGCTGTGGTTAGTTCCTCGCCATTTGTACCTGGAACTCCCTCATCTTGCCATCACAACACACATCACACTTGACCTTTGTTATTTATTTATTTTCATTTTATTTCCTTTTTTTAAATTTATTTTTTAATTAGTTTCTGCTTTATAACAAAGCGAATCAGCCACACACACACACACTTGTTCCCATATCCCTTCCCTCCAGCATCTCCCTCCCTCCCACCCTCCCCACCCCACCCCTCCAGGCGGTCACAAAGCACAGAGCTGATCTCCCCGTGTTATGCGTCTGCTTCCCACTATCTATCTACCTTATGTTTGGTAGTGTAAATAACCTTTGTTATTTACGAGGTTGTCTTTCTCCACTGTTAGACTGTGCACCCCAGGAGGACACGGATGCTGTTTATTCTACATTAATGACTGCTGTAGCCCAGCAGCACATTTCCTAGCCATCTTAGGCTCTCAATAGATGTTCGTTGAGTGATAAACTCTGGCATGAATCTTAAAATATTCTTAGGGTCAGAGATGATAGTTGTAGATCTTTCCTTTTGCAATGAATTATACCTGTTGAATCGGGTGCCTTCTTTCCATCCTGCCACACGACGCTAGGTGAGGGCATCAGTCCGTTTATATGTGGATGCACAGCATATCCGAACAAGAGCAATCAGCATAGAGTCACCCAGAGGTAATGCTGTCAATACAGATTCTTGCCTTGTGAAACAGAAAATTAGTATAGTAATCCACTTAACTCCAATGTGATATTATTCTCTAATATGAAATGATTTATTTTTTCCTCCAAAGGGCGACTATGTTATCCAGAAAATTACTTCAGCCCATAGCTTCACATCGGGTCATGTTGCATGGATGTTGCCAGCCACCCCTGAATGGATCTGGTGACTGACCTATAGTGCAACTGATTCTACAACCCATTACCTATCTTCCAAGCTATCTAGTCTCAGAAATTCATTTTCTGTTACAGTAGAGTCACTGTGTTCTGTCTCCCTGACCTCTGCAGTCTTACTGGGAAAACTGGGCAGCACTGAAAGTCAAGTAAGTGGAGGGAAGAGAGGGACAGAGGCATCCTATAAATGGAAGAGAGGTTCTTTACTGTGACAAGTGGCACTGCATAAGAATGATGTGTGTGTGCACGATAGCTTTCTTTCTCATCTCCTTCTGACACTTGGGAGTTTACTTTCTCATAGCCAATCATCTCCCTTAGCCAAGAAATTACAAATGACGCAGAGAGAAAATAGCAAGTGAGTAAGTGAGAGAGTTTCTGAGTTTGGAAAGCCTAGGCAAAGTTAAAACAATGATGACTGGTGCTTGTATAACAGTTGTCAAAGTTGACATTTGAGGTTTACAGTGCTTTTGCTAATGACATGTTTGAGTGGAGAAACAATAGCATTCAAGTTAAGTTCAACTAAAGACTCAAAATACCTTTACACTTTTTTGCTTTTCTCTTGTCTTCCTGAGACAGGCAGAGAGAAATCTGTTCCTCGTGGCAGTGTCTATGACAACAAACACATTTCATTTTCTTACTTTTATGTACATGATAGGCAACACTGAGGGACTTTTGATACCTTTTCTACCTACATAATTAAGCTACTGGAGTCTGCCTCCCACTCCTGAAATGATTTGAACCCATGCCAAGTTATCCTGGGATGTAAGGGCAAGACTGTGGGTAGGGACAGGACATAGTTAATAAACCAGATACTAAGAAGGAATCATGTTGTCTTAATCTTGGATAATCAATCATTCATCTTCATAGACTGTAACTCTAGTCTTTGATGGGAGAGGTTGTGGATTCAGGAGGATGAATTTCAAGGGAAGCAAGAGAAGGTGAAGCTCTAAATGCACAGGTATTTTTTAGTGCTCATCATAGGCAGGGCATGACTGAAGACACTTGGAGGGAAGTAAAAGGATGGAAAAGGCAATCCTTGCTCCCCTTGTAGGCTGACACAGTAGCACAAGCATTTGTGTGATTATAACTCAAGGCAGAGTCTTGTCCTTATTGACTGTCTTAAAGTTAATTTCAGTCTTGGACACCTGACCTCAGCAGGATAATCATAGGGGAAACCCATTTAGGAAAAACCCCATGTGATAAGCCTATGCCTTTTATTTTATTTTTTATTTATTTTTTATTTTTATTTTTTTGTGGTACGCGGGCCTCTCACTGCTGTGGCCTCTCCCGTTGCGGAGCACAGGCTCCGGACGCGCAGGCTCAGCGGCCATGGCTCACGGGCCCAGCAGCTCCGCAGCATGTGGGATCCTCCCAGACCGGGGCACGAACCCGTGTCCCCTGCATCGGCAGGCGGACTCCCAACCACTGCGCCACCAGGGAAGCCCTGCCTTTTAATTTTTAATGCAAAAAGAGGTCAGCTATTTTCATAACTCAAGAGCCAAAGTGTTTTCAGTAATTCTCTGGTTAATATAGCATATTGTCTAGGGGACTTTCTTTTTTTCCCTAACAAATTTGATTAATCAAGATATTTGAGGATTCTAGACCTTTTTTTGTGTGTTTTTGTTCTGAATTAATTGTTTAAAGATCCTAAATAATGTGGATATTTTCTAGCACTTCCACTCATTGGTCTGTGTAGACCCTATCTCTATAGCTCTTAAAGCAATGACTTCTGAACTTGAATGGTCAGTAGAATTGGGTGGATGACTTTATAAAAATACAAATTTGCAAGCCCAGTCCAGGTCTCTCAAGTAAGGATCTCTAGGAGTTAAGCCCAGGTATGTATGTTTTTACAAAGCTTCTCAGATAATTCTCATAATTAGCTGGCTTCAAGTCTAGGTTATACTCTATGACAGAGTCTCTTGTGCAGTATTTTCAAAACCAGAAATGTATGAGGCGTAAGAGTGTTTCTTTTGATGTTGGTTAGATAGTCCTGGGTTTGAATAGTAGTTTCACCACATTTCAACTGCAGCGTGACTTTAGGCACCTTCCTTATAGCCTCATCTGTAAGATGGAGTCCATACTACTACGTAATGAATAGGATGGCTATGCAGATTGGTTATTAAAAAAAACGAATTCAGCCCAATCACATCAAGGAATAGGGCACTTAATAAAAGTTAGCTGTTATTGTTAATAGTGTTTGAATGGTTATGTTCATATTATATATTTGCATTGCATAGTCTAAATATTTTTATTAAATGTCAATCTCTTATAAACATAGCATATTCAGAATTTTCTGTAAATAACTTTTAAGGACAGGTGCTACATAGTTCTCCATCATTTTCCATTGTGTTGGCCTTTAGGCAACACACAATATGTGCATGGAACATATTAACTGCTCAATAAAGCAATCAGATTCATCTACTGAAAATCTTCACATCTGCACAAATATTCCTGACTTTGTGAGTACGTATTGGGCAGTGATGAAAGTTAAAGAGAACATCTCAGAGGTCTGTTCCCATCCTTTAGGGTTGACTGCTGAAGGATATGTGGGTGCACATCTGGTATACCCACTTAGCCTGGCTGAGTTTGTAAGGTAGAAACATTGGCTAAAATAATCAGCTGGGAAACTAAGGAGGCAAAACGCTCTGATATTGGAGGAGTAATGAAGAGACAAACACTTAGGGAGCATTTGTTTCAGTGCAAGGTCACTGTTCATTAATACCCATACAGATAGCTTATTAACCACCCAGAAAATTCACTTCAAGTTTTCAAGCTACATAATACTCAAAATCACTGCCTGAATATAGATTAGGAGATGGGGGCTTGCTGCACAGAGAGCTCAGAAAGGGCTGTAAACCGTAAGCTTCATCGATTCTGAAAGTGGAGATTATCCCATGGAAGATTTATCCCACCCTCCTGTCCCCTGCTCCCCCCGGCTGCAACCCCAGGACAGGAGACTTCTCTTTCCAGCCTATTCTTGAAAGCCTGAAAGAGGGATTCCGGATTCTAAAAAACAGTGCTCTACAAAAGAGGTGCCAGTTGGAGGATGATGAAGAGTGTCACCTGCGGTGGGAAACTTCGCTCTGGAAACCCACTGAAAAACGATGACCTTGGGGTTTGGCCAGCCTTCCAGATCTGCTCCTTTAGGCATCTTTTCATCCCCTATAGAGCCTAGTGTAGCATCTCCTTGCCACATTGTAGCACTACATTGAATGAATGAATGGACTCACTCATTCTAGTGTGAATTTTTTTTTAAATTTTAGCTACCTGACTCTCACGCCCAACTCATTATCTAATGGGGTGTTGGGGGCTGGGTAGAAATTGACTCACCACAATTCAGATGTGCAAGATAAAAATAGTGACCATCTTCTAACCAAACTTGCCTTACCTGGAAGCCCCCATCCTAATGGTGGCTGCAAAACCTTCAGTTTGCCAGTTACATACAGCTCAGTATCTTCTGTAGCAAATGAATCTGGATTACTGTACTAGTTTGCTAGGATTTATGTTGTAAACACTTAGTCCAAAGTTCAAACTTCCTGTCTGTTCCTCTCCACACAGAGGGCTTCTTCTGTTCTTTGCAAATCCCATACAGGTGCCACCTGATGCTTGTGTCCATGTGGGAGCAGGGGAAGGATGTTTGTTTTTTACCTATTGTCTTCTGGGATTTTGTCTGCATTCCCTGTGATGTCTCATTCCACCTGATCTCTGAGCAAGAAAGTGGGTGCCCTGAAGCAAGTGGGGGTCCTGTCTTGTGCTGTGGATTTTTTTACCAGCAGCTGCTGCTCGAGTTGGGGGTGATCGCCTCTGGTCATGAGCTTCCCCACCCTGTGTGCTCTGTCCTGACCCAGGCCTCTTCGGCTCCACAACTTTGCACCCACGGGAGCATATGAGGGGTTTTGGATGTTGGACTGTGAAGAATCAGGAGTGCTAGCTCCATCCATCCACCTAGACAGCTACCATAGTCAATTCCACTTTTACTCCAGTCCCATTTGGGACCATAGTGCACTGGCATCATGAGCAACCCAGGACTTGTCTAAGGGGCTTGCAAATTTCCAGAGACGTAAGGAGCGACACTTGTAAAGGGGGGTTCTCTACTGCATTCCTTCCATGGAAGTTCAACTCTGAGGTTAGGGATGGTAGAAATGTAAGATGGTCCTGATTCTTCTCTCCTTTCTTGTTTTCCCTTCTCTCTTTTCTTTCTTCATCTTCCTCCCTGTCTCTGTATACTAACTCAGCTCTCTCCCATGACTCTTGAAGGGTCTTCTACCCCCTTTCAACCTGACAAGAGGCACCCTCAATCCCATCCTTCTCCTTCCCTAGGAAGTCCTCATCTATCCCTTCCCTGGCTACAAGGAATGGTGAAAGGACTGTCAGGAAAGAATCTGGATTACTGTATAGTTTCTTAGGGCTGCCATAATAAAGTACCACAAACTAAGAGGCTTAAACAACAGAAATGTGTTGTCATACAATTCTAGAGCCAGAAGTCTGAAATCAAGGTGTTGGCAGGGTTGGTTCCTTTTGAAGGCTGTGAGGGAGAACATGTTCCAGGCTTACAGATGGCCATCTTCTCCCTGTATCTTCACATCACCTTCCCTCTGTGTGTGTCTCTGTCCAAATTTCCTCTTCTTATTAGGACACTAATTGTATTGGATTAGGGCCCACCCTAAAGACCTCGTTCTAACTCGATTACTTCTGTAAAAGCCCAGTCTCCAAATAAGTTCACATTCTGAGGTTCTAGGGATTAGGATGTAAACAAATGAATGGAGGGGGGCACAATTCAACCCAAAGCAATTACCAAGGAGGGAAAATACATTGGTAAGCATTTCAAAATATTCCTGTTATCCCACGACTTTATATCTGTGTGCTAGGATGAAGTGAGGAAGCTGTCTGTGCTTCTGTGCTCTGCAGATGACTATTTTTTGATGGCTTTAAATGAACTTGAAAGTTGCCTTATCATTTTCTTGCACTGTCACTAGGGGGCATTTTAAGGTAATAATTCAATCACTGAAATTTTGTACTGGGGTATCAATAGAAGTGGCAGACCTTGGACTACAAAGATTCCTGAGCTTTTAGAGGATGAGAAAAAGGGACCAAGAGATGGAGCTGATGTTACATTTTTTCTAGGAAGCCCTTAGCATCATATGAAAATCTGCCTCATCTTGGTATGAGGCTAGATATGTCAAGGAGACAGTTTTGATGCATTTGTAGGTCCACTTAAATATGGAAACTGAGGGAGAAAGGGGAGTCAGGGATGATCCCTATTATTTCCATTTGAATAACTGGATTGTGGCAGAAATGGTGGTGGAAGATGAAAAATTGATGGGCTTACTTTTGGGATGTGTTTGGTCTTAAGTGCCTGAGGAATGTTCAAGAAGAGGTGCCCCATAGGATAATCCATGGCTCTGTGCTTTAAACATAGCATGTTTAGTGCTCAACTGACAGTGCAAGTGGACATTATGATCTCCATTTTACAGATGAGGAACTGAAATTCCCAGAGGTGAAGTAGCCTACTCAAGGTCAATGTAAGAACTATTTGATTCCAAGCAGAAGGACCTAAAATGGTTCCATTCACTTTCTCACAGATCCAAGACAAAAGCAAGCCAGGGACCACTGCTCTGTGCTCAGGACACACATTCTCTGCCTTGGCTTGCTTCATCCCGGATCTGGAACCTCTACATATTACAGCCTTAACATGAGCTCTGGCAGTGTTAATGTTTGAAATAACAGGGAAGCCTAGAATCACTACTTGTTAGTCATATGTTAGGAAATACACTCACCATTTAGTACAATCTTAAATGTATTCTAAAAGGCCATAATAATTAGGTCAGAATTCACCAGAATCTTGGAGAAGAACTCTCCACTTCAAGAGTTTATAATTTGTCCAGGTTTGTTAAATTTATTTTAAAGTTAAAATTTGTAAATATTTTCTGCTTGGAAGATAATCCACATATTATATGGTAAAAATGATATAATGTCAATTGTGTATAATTTAAATTATAGAAAAGAGAAATCTAGTGGCTTCTGACTCAAGCACAGTTTCAAGCCAAGATAAGAAATTCTGTGGGCCATTACTTCCTAATGGACATTAGGGACTTAGCTCTTTTTTTATAAGTGTGTAAACTGCCAAGATACTGAGATTTAAACGACGACACAGTTATCTCCAATCTGCATCCCGAGGAGTTGTCTACAATAAATGACTTGATACATGGATTTTAGGGAATGCTGAAAGTCACTGGATGTTTGTTGATAGAACCCAAGCTCATTACCCTCTGAGAATGGGATACAAAATACAGTCAAGAGCTGATTCTAGATTTTGGCTGGAGCATTAATTTAGGAGATTGGTACCATGATCTGGATGTTCCTTTCTAACAATAAACCTGAAAGAAAGAAAGGAGTCAGAATAGACTATTATAATGTTTTCTACTTGAGGAAGTAAGGCAGTGAAATGCCTTCCCTGCAGACACAGATGTACGTGGGTGAATGCAAAAGGCAGAAAAATGAAAAGAGATGGAACGACATCCTATCTACAGCTGAAAGTGAACAAAACTCCAAATGCAAGTTATTTACTTCTAATTTGAGTTAGAGTTGAATATCTATTTTTTTAATAATAGGTACTATGATGTAGTTTTAAAGAACCTGAACTTTGTGTTCAGAAAGACCACCTTAAAAATTCCACCAAATACCATCTCCATGACCTTGGGCATATTTCCTAACTTTTCTAGGCCTGAATTTTCTCAACTTGTAAGATGGAAATAATGTTTACACTTCAAAGTGTTGTGAGCATTAAATGCAATTATGTTGGTAAGGTGCTTAGCCTAACATCTGGTCCATGACACACACTCAGTTAACATAAGCAATTAAAATTCTTTTCATTTGGACAAATCTGGTAAAATTCAGCTGACATCTCATTCCTAGGTCTCTTGGTTCTCTCTACTCTGACTTCTACTGGAAAACCACTAGTTGCTCCTGGGGTCTGGCCCATCCAGGGGTCCTACTTCATGAATTCTCTTCTCCACCCAGCCATTGTATAGTATATTCTTGAAAGTTGTTAAGAAAGTAGATCTTAAATGTTATCACCACACACCACACACACACACACACACACACACACACACACACATGCAGTAATTATGAAAGGGGATTGAAGTGTTAACTAACCTTATAGTGGTAATCATTTTGCAAATTAAACGTGTATCCAATCATCACATTGTACACCTTAAACTTATACATCTTTATGTCAATCGAATGATGAAGGGTGATTGCCTGGATTTACATCTCAGCTGCATCACTTACTACCTGTGTGTCTTTGAGTGAGTTGCTTAACCTTTCTAAACTCAATGATCTCATCTGTGAAATGGGGATAATGAGTGTATTGGTCCTGCAGGATTGTTGTAAGAATTAAGTAAGATCATATATGGAAATTATTTAACTGACACGGACTAAGTGCTTGATAATGTTGACTGTTGTTCTACATATTTCATTGTTTAGATACAAAGCAGAAGAGAGGCCACTCCTTGGGCTTGTGAGACAAACATAAGAGAAAAATTACATCATGACTCTTCATAGACAGTAAATACTCCCATAGCAAGTGGTGAATGTCCCAGCAAGGCCAAGTTGCAAAGTATGCCAAATAAGTGATTGAGCCATGCGTTGTGATAAGATTTAGATAAACAGGAGAATGAAGGAGACACATCCGTTGGGGATTGACACAAACAATGGAGAGGCATGATTCTGGAAAATGTGTGCCCATCTGTACTAAAATAGCAATTTTCAAACCATTTCCTTAGAATACAGTACACTAGACCATAGATTTAAGCCCCCAAATCAATTTTGCCTATTTTTATAAAATCCCCCCCGCCCCTTACACCAAATTAAGTCCATGGATAAAATTTTCTCAACTTACAAGTTTTTATCCCAGTTTTTTTAAAACAGGGGCTGGCTCCCACTGCTCTGTTAACAAATACTAGCATGTAATGGAACCAAACGATGCTTAGCAAATGAATTTTCAACAGAAAATTATGCAAACTGTGGCAGATCCCGTTGGTTGGCTGGTGCAATTGCCCTTCAATTTTATTGTCTTTCATGAAAGACAGTAGAATGTTAAATGTTCATATCAACTTCCCTTGACAAAGTCCTGTAAGTGAAATTGTACTGGGGATTTTCTGAGAAAGCTTTTGCTTTCCTGCTGGGGATAGACAGGGCTGGTGAAATACTTTCTCCTGTTCCTACTGCCTTGAATGCAGACATACTCCTGGAGCTGGAGCTGTAATCTTGGGACCAGGAAGGAGATACCAAGAGAACTACAGAGATACTAGCCCTGGCATCAGGGATCTGCCAAAATAATGCCATCAACCAACAGGTTAGAGCAAAAAACAATCTTTCTTGTTACTTATGTTAGTAACAGTTGAGGCACAAAGTTTTGAAATAGATAACTTTTTTTTTTTGCAGTACACGGGCCTCTCACTGTTGTGGCCTCTCCCGTTGCAGAGCACAGGCTCCAGACACGCAGGCTCAGCGGCCATGGCTCACGGGCCCAGCCGCTCCACAGCATGTGGGATCTTCCCGGACTGGGGCACGAACCCGTGTCCCCCGCATCAGCAGGCAGACTCTCAGCCACTGTGCCTCCAGGGAAGCCCTGAAACATATAATTTTTTATACCACTTAAGAGTTCCCTTATGTACTAAACAGTAAGTCAGGGACTTTGAGTCTTTTATCTAAATTATCAGTGTGACCTTGGCTAAGTTACTAAACCACTGTTTTCTCATTTATAATAAGATCATTATACCAACCTATCTTATAGGGATATCATGAGCTCTAGTAAATAAGTCTAAAGTGCTTCATAAATGCTTAATGATGCCAGTGATCAGCAAGCGGAACCACTTTTGTAGGACAGAGAAATGAGCTCCCCTGAAGAAGGTAACAGCAAAGCACAGATAGGAAATAGTGTTTCTTACAGGGAGAGAGTATGCATCTAATTGAAGACTAAATGGAGAAGATGATGGTGTCATGACTGGGTTTATTTGGAGTGCAACTGAAGACTCATCTGTAGAAGACATTTTATTCTCTCTTCAAATTGTACAGCACAGGAAGTCATGGCCAGGGGAATGTTAGCTTATTTATCTCTGCAACACAGCTCACCTCTTAACCTCCTTCTTCGAATTTTGCTTACATTTTTTTTCTACAATAAAGAAAAAGAATTGAGATGTAAGGAGTTAGAGATAGAACGAATGCATTAAAAAACCATGTAATTTCAGAAAGCATTCAACTTACGTCTTAAATCAGCTTCAAATGCATTTATACCTGCTGAGAGCCTGTTTTTTTTTTTTTTTTTTTCGGTACGCGGGCCTCTCACTGTTGTGGCCTCTCCCGTTGCGGAGCACAGGCTCTGCGGCCATGGCTTACGGGCCTAGCCATTCCGCGGCATGTGGGATCTTCTCGGAGCGGGGCACGAACCCGTGTTCCCTGCATCGGCAGGCGGACTCTCAACCACTGCACCACCAGGAAAGCCCACCTGTTTTGTTTTTGATGTGAATTCTTAGGTGTGAGACGGTGGATTATCCAGCAGGGGCTTTGCCATGTAAATTCTCCAAAAAAAATGCCAGCACTCTGTTCTTCAATGGTGAGACTTGGATGAATTCAGGTAAATTTTTCAAATTCTCTAATTTCCTTTTGCCATTTTTCCTTTTTCTTATTGTTAGCAGTAATCTTGTTCCCTTTGATATCCTCTTTACTATTTTAAAATCTATACCTGAACAGAGAAGCCAAGGTATGTTTCTGTGAATGCTCAGAATTGCTGTGTCCATATTACATGCATTTCAGTGTCTTTGGGGCTGGATATTTCAGTTGAATAGACATGTGCCTAATGAAGCTGAGTGTATGGTTCGATCCTAGTTAATGACGTAGCTGGATTTTCACAGAGAAGAATTCCATTTATTAGGTGAAAGCTACGGTTTCAATTTGCTAGTATGTTCTATTGATTCCCAAGTGTGAGCGAGTATGCTTCCATTGCTGAGAAGACAGCTCAAGGCAACAACTTCTGATGGAGGAAGGAAAGGATTAGCACATACAACCTCACAGTTAATTCAAGAAGAGTGAGCATGGGGCTTCCCTGGTGGCGCAGTGGTTGAGAGTCCGCCTGCCGATGCAGGGGACACGGGTTCGTGCCCCGGTCTGGGAGGATCCCGCATGCCACGGAGTGGCTGGGCCTGTGAGCCATGGCCGCTGAGCCTGCGCGTCCGGAGCCTGTGCTCCACAACGGGAGAGGCCACAGCAGCGAGAGGCCCGCGTACCGCAAAAAAAAAGAAGAGTGAGCATGAAAAGTGAAGAAAACTGTAGTCTGAGTTAGTCTTACCAAGCTTCCATTTGGACCTTCTCTTTAATTCTGACTTGTGAGGCAGCCTGGATTCACCTGGACTAATCATTTCTCTGGGGCCCAGTGAATCCATACCTGGAAGAGGAAAGTCACCGTGATGAGTTCATGTTCGAAAAGCAGTTGCCTCCTCTGGTACTTGCTCATCCCTCCCTGCCAGCCCCCCCTTTTCTTTAGCCCAGGCATTGTTTAAGGGACCTGCTGGCCCACTAGTTGGGATTCCCTTAACTTTTGCTGACTTATACTTTACTCCTTTCTCTCTGGGTATAGAAATGTCTCTTTCCTTTTCATTGAAAACATATGAGTGCCCTCTCCCTATTAGTGACCTGTATCTGTCTGGCCCATCAGAGTAGGTCGGCTGAGGACGGATGCTGGGACTCTCTAACAGTCTCAGACATACCTTTAGCAGACATACTTAGTAGGTATGTATATTACAAAGAATTGTTTTCCAATGTCAAATGGCAAACTTTCCCTCACTTCTACTTTTTTTATGCCAACATTAAAAAATCGTAAAACTTTTTATAAAATACAGACAGGGTCCGACTTATAGTTTTTCAACTTTATGGCAGTGTGAAAATGATGTGCATTCAGTAGAAACCATACTTTGAATTTTGATCTTTTGCCAGTCCAGTGATATGTGGTCTGATACTTATTCATTGTGCTGGGCAGTGGCAGCCCTTCCCGGTCAGCCACGTGATCATGAGGGTAAAATACTGACACACTTACAACCATTCTGCATCCATACAACCAAGTCTGTTTTTCATTTTTAGTATAATATTCAATAACGTATGGGAGATATTCACCTCTTTATTATAAAATAGGCTTTGTGTTAGATGATTTTGCCATCTGTAGGCCAATGTAAGTGTTCTGAGAATGTTTAGATAGGCTAGGCTATGATATTTGGTATATTTAGGTGTATTCAACCCATTTTTGAGTTATGATACTTTCAATGTATAATGGTTTATTGGGATGTAACCTCATGGTAGGTCAAGGAAGACTTGTATTTGTTTACTATTTATTTCTTTTTAATGTACATCTAGTTCTTTAGGTACATGAAGTAGCTTTGTTCAGAATATTTCCCCTTTCTTTGCTAAAACACAGACACACACACTCATCTTTCTTCTCCTAACATTCATTTTTCCTTTAAACTAGCTTATTATATCTAAGTGGGAGCCAGGGTTTAAAAATACTCAGTGTATTGTTTGTTATGTTTTCACTAAAATAATTTTCTTGTTTATATGAGTTCTTAAAAATGTAAGCGTAATGGATGTCACCATGTTTCATATTAGTAGTTCAGTGCTTCATAAAGGAATGGTGTACTTCTGTAAGCTCTTTAAACTTACTCTTTAATGAGTTTCTTATTCTAATGGATCTTATTTTTGTAACACATTATGCATCTTGAATGACATATTTAATACTTATCCTTTAAAAATTTACTGGCAAGATTGTAAGTATAAGTATTAAAGGTCTTTCCTCACCTATTAGAAAAAATAAAAAGGTGAGGGAAGAACTGCATCAATTATCATGAAAAGAGGAGCAGATAATGTCCTTTTGCAAGAAACACTCAAAAGATAATGAACGTGAAAAATTAATTAGATTTCAAGTTGGAAGTATCTTTCTCTGCTTGATGAATTTGATCACGCTGCTATTGCTACCTTAATGTATAAAAGGAAAAATGTCAAAATTAATAAGATAGGAATAAAGGGAATAGAATGGTTACCTTTGAGGGGGCTGAGTACTCGCTAGAAATAATAGCTAATTGGTAGAAACCTAACTTCGGAAAAGAATCAGGCGACATTGTTTCAGACATCTTAGACTGGCATGGTTTCTAAAAACACTCTAGTTTGCAGAGATTTAAGTGCATTATAATGGAAATTGGATATCTCTGGACTGAGAAATTAGTGTTTGTGTCTGGCTTGTAACTTATAAACACGTTGTTGAAAGATTTCTATTTCTTGAGAGGAAATGAGCCAGACATTTAGGATTCTCATGCCTTTCATATTCCAATTTGTTCTTTCATAAAATTAAAAAAAATTTTTTTTGGACTTCAAAAAAGACTTTTCAGGGGCAGATGTATGAAGAGAACTAAATGAGAGTTTTTATTTTAACCTCCCACCTTCCTCTCCTCAGTGATTCTTTGAAACCCATTTGTCTCTGGTGATAAATAAAAGCTGGAAAACTGTCATCTTGCAGCTTAATTAAAAAAATTACAAAAGATATTTGATACTTTACTTGGAAGAACCTGGACGAAATGGCCTCTTGAGGCCCCTTCCAGTTTTTAGATTTTTTTTTGATAAATACCTTGATTCCAGGATTAATATCCAAAAGATCTCAATAATTTCACTGGCCTTCAATAGCCCTATACACTGACATGGAGCTGTAATTTCTTATTGCATGTCAAAACACAATGAATGGTGTATTGGTAATGTTTCCCAAACTATGTTCTGGACATGAGTTTAATTGATGCATGTAAAAAGGATCTACATCAAAATTAATTTTCAAAATATGGTGAAATAGTATTTAGAGAACACAGGTTTGTCTAGATCCAACTGCTTACATAGAACCAAGTGAAATATCTAACTGAGTAACAAGCATAATATTAGAGTTTATTAAAATCCTTCTGAATTTAGAGGAAACATATTCTCAAAGAATCTGAAACATCATAAAGCAGGCTATCTCCAGAAAGCAAACAAAAAAACCAAGTCTCAAAGATGAATTCAATTCAGAAGATCCATGAGAGCACGAAGTGCCATGAACACTAGGTCTCCCAGCTGGCGAAATGTCAATCCTCAGTTGTCCTCAGTCATGATGGCGACAGCCACATTTGTTCTCACACTATTGCCAGACTAATTGGAATCTGTGTTGGGAGTTTCACCTGGATTTTACTTATTATTAGATTAGTTTGATTGTATTTTTAGATTGTGGGCTTCTTATTTATTTTCTGATTAAAATAATGCATGCTTATATTAATTATACCAAAAAAAATATAGGATGCTCTGAAACGGGATGCATAAAAACGTGGCTCATGCGGAGAGGCTGGGCCCGTGAACCATGGCTGCTGAGCCTGCGCATCCGGAGCCTGTGCTCTTCAACGGGAAAGCCACAACAGTGAGAGGCCTGCATACCACAAAAAAAACAAAAAAACAAAAAAACAAAAACGTGGCTCAAAGAACACAACCTTTGTTCTTCTCTCATGTAACACAGCTGCAATGAACGTTCCTGGCTGTTCAGTGCCTCTGTTCCATACACTTTTTCAGACATATGTCCTGACACATCTGCCATCTACAATACATGCTTTCTAAATTAGATCTGATTACCAGGCAGGAAGGAGAAGAAAGAAGTCAAAGGTCATGCCAGGTGGAAGTTGAACATTACTTCTGCTCACATTCTACCCAAGAGAATTAGGCACATGGTTACAGGTAGCTGCAAGAGAGTTTGGCAAACGTGGATTAACCGTGGGTGCAGACAGGAAGTATGAAAACATTTTGGTGGGCACCTAGGAGTTCCATGTATTGCTTGTTAAAAAACATAATTGAATAAAGTGCAAAGAAGAAGTCAAGAATCACCCTAAATTGAACCACCTGAAAATAATTTGGTGAATATCATTCTATACATACTTTTCTGGACGTATACAGTGTGGATGAACAAAAGGTTGAATGGATAAACAAAAAATAATTTTGAAATAATGCAATCATCCTCTGTTTAAATACCTCATTTAATTTTATTTAAATTTATTTACATTTTAGAAGAAAAAGAAGCTAAAGTGAAACTTAAGGAATTGCTAGTGTTTCTAATCAATAAGAATAATATGTCTGATGTCATCCCACTAATGGTAGAAAAGCTTTTACAAGATTGGAATCATAATCTTTTTAAATTATATATTTCAACTTTAAATAGTATTTGATAGGCAAACTGATGGGAAAGGTGAAGTGATAAGGACTCTTTTTCTTTTCGCTTTTCCTTCCTGCACTCTACCTCCTGATTTTTGTTTCAGATTATTTTTCTTTGTCAGCATTGTAGCATTACATTTTGTTCTGCAAACGTGAGTCCCTCTGTTAATCATTCTCAGTTCTCTATTTAGATGGAAGAAATGCTCAGCACTAGTTCTTTTGCCATGACTTTCCCATTACTGAGTTTGAGTTTTAATTTATCACTTGGTTGGTTGGATTTTATTGTCATTTAGTTTAAAAATTTTTATTTACTTTATTGTTTAGCAAAGGGGTTATAAATTCCTATTTCTCAGAGTTCTTTCATATTTGAGAATATGCCTATTGCCTTCATGCATGAACAGCTTGGCTGGGTGTACTACTCTTGGTTATACATGTTGCTTCTTCATTGCTATAGACACTGTTCTGTTGATTTCTGGAATTGAATATTACAGTGAAAAACCTTGAGGCCAGCCTGATTTCCCCCACTCTGAGTAACTTTTTCTGCTTCAATATGGGAATGATTTGTTTCTCTTTATCTTTGAAGTTCCATAACTTGATTTGAATGTGTCTTGATACTACTGACAATAACAGCCAATGACTGTACCTAGACCCTATTCTAAACACTCCATGACTGTTAATATATTACATATATAATCTATTACAGCAGAGGTGAAGAGCTGTGACAGAAACTGTGTGGCTTGCAAAGCTTAACATATTTGCTGTCGAACCCTTTACAGGAAAGTTTGAAGACCCCTGCTCTGAGTGATTAATTTGCTTTGTAATTATGTTCACTTTCTTTTTCTAATTTTTAATTTATCTATTATGGTCCTTTTAATTTCATTTTGTGGTTGCTGTTTATCACTTTAGTTTGGGCTTCTGTTTTACAGATGTTGTGCTCTTATTACTTATTTAATAATGCATTTTCCAATAGCTCCTGATTTTAGTGCTCTTTATTTTTCTTCTAAACTGCCAGTCTCGGTTCGGATTTTGCCTTTGTATCTTATGATCTCTTCTCTTTCTTTCTTTCCTTTTGACTGTGTATGCTAGCATTGTTACCAGCTGTTCCTTTCCACTCTACCTGTGTTTAACCTGATGGAGTCCACCCAGATCTTTTATTTATCCATCCTCTCCTTCCCAGAACCAGTTAGCCTTCCTTCTATCAGCTACAGTTTGCTGCCTGAGTGTTGCTTTCTACACATTCCTTGCAGTCTGAGGCCAAGGAGGTGGGACAGGTGGAAAGTTCTTGTAGGATTAAATGAAGCCCTGCATGGGCTTTGCAATTTCTTTCCTTTTTTTTTTTTTTAAGATTTCTTTATATTTTCTGTACAAAAGGTCCTCTCTCTCTGGAGCAGGTTGCTTGCCATCACGTGGGCTTTAATGTGCTCCTTGGGAATAATGCTATTCTGAAACAATGTTCTCCCTAACTTAGCTGAGTCCCATGGTGGGGTGTAACAGCTTCCACTGTTGCCCGTTTTCTATCCAGAAGCTTCTCTGCACCCCAGAGGACATTAGCAGGACTCCTCTGAATGTTACCAAATCACCTTTGTTCAAAACTACTCAGATGTATGAGTGACATGAAGAATCCATTCTCTAATTTCTCAGCTAACACACCACAAACAATGCTGTAATGATCAAGCAGTGTTCTAAAATCTAACCATGAATTTTCATTATAACTGCAAGCAAATGGCTCTGACCTGTAATTCTTAATTCTCTCTGTGGTTTGCAAACAGTTTCCTCTAGAGTGCATTGCTTTCTACTTCACAGAGATCTTGGATATAAACATGGATCTAAGAAAAATGAAGCAAAACAAAAGACCCTCTTTGAAATGTATATCTTGTGGAGCATTTAAGACGGCCGGTTACCCTGTTTCAACCCCGAGGATCCTGGAGGAGATAGAAGGTGGCCGTCTATCAAGAAATAACAAACACTGAAAAGTTTTGACAAGTCTCTTATGATTCCCACAGCTTCTCATTTAATTTTTAAAAATTGCTATTAAGTAGCAATTATGAAGTACTTGTTTTAGAAGTTACAGCCTTTATGTGCCTTCTCTTTCTCTTCCTCTATCCTGTTCCAGGGAGGAGAGATTGTGATATAATAAATTCCATGGTCATCTCTCCCGTTTTGGAAGTAATGATTTGTAACATCTAGTAGTGTCAATACTGAAACTGGAGTGAAGTAATCATGACGTTACCTTGCTTTTTCCCAAACTTCTTATAGTCAGCTCTTTCCTTGGAGGAGCTGGGAAGATTGCGAGTGCTACTTTAAACAAAACCAGTTTTCAGTACCTGTTATAGATAAATATTTGGGTCTTCTGATTAGGTATTTGGAGATGGCAGATATGACATGTGGGCAGTTCTCATCTCTTCACGGGCTCCACAGTTCTGATGTTCACTTCGGCCAGCTTGGCCCTGAGCCAGCCTGGGAATCCTTTCTCACATAGCACTCCAGGAGCTGCCACCAGTCCCCAAGGGTCAGCACGTGACTTGAAACTCATCTGCCATCCTTGATTAGTGTAAATGACAAATTTTAAAATTGAATAGATTAAATTAACATGAAAGTCCCCTTTCCCTCTCAATTCTGAAAACACTGTAGAATCCTGGAATATCAGAGATTCCTCATTATGAAAACAAATTTTGATTGCATCAGAGAAATACAGGAGTGACAGCAAATATCCAGTGACTCATCCATGCCTTCATCCCGTCCACAAATACTCTTTGAGTGTTTACAAAGTGCCAGGCAGTGTGATTGCTGCTGGAAAGGCACAGTCTCTACCTCTGAAGGTTCTCAGTCTCGCAAGGGAGATGGATGTGCATAAGAGGATGTGTCCGGACCCCAAAGGAGGCATGGAGGATGGGTTGAGGGAGTTGGCTGTGCCTGGGAGGGTTGCGGGTGAGCAGTTACCCAGTTCCAGGTTCTCCTGAGCTGGGCTCTGAAGCAGATGTCAGTATTATCACTGACTTGTGATTTAAAAGTAACTTTAATATCTATTATCTTCTTAATACTACTAATTAAAATTCATCAAAAGTAATAGCAAGAGAGCAGTTGAAGATAATTGTCTTTTGGGACTTGCTGCGGCTATAAAGCCTCACTCAGAACCCTCCAGAGAACTTGCCTCAAACGTACAGCTGCTTTCCTCACTGATCAGGGCACAGAAGCACAGACCTCTCTCCCTCATCTCAGTTCTGTGCATTTTTCATGTCTGCTTTCCTGTTGTTGCCCAGTGAAAGGAAGAAGAGACTTCATCAGACTAGCTCAGGGGCTTTTAACATTTTTTTGACCATAACCCATAATAAGAAAGAAATTTAAAAATTTCACAACCCTGTATATATATATATATATATATATATATATATATATATATATATATATACACACACACACATACATATACATATATACTATATATATATATAGTGTATAATTAAAAATTTCACGAAGCCATAATTATCCAATGTGCAATTCATTTTAATAATTTCTATTCTAAAACCAGTTGTTGGTCATGACAAAAAATGTGATTTTATAACATACTATTGGGTAATTCAAAATCTGAATAACGCTAGTCTACTTTTACTAGGAAAGTAAATCCAGTGGAGAATATAAATCACAATGTACCTTTCTAAACCAGATTGAATTAATTTGGTAGCCATCCATCTGCTTACCAGGAATTGTGCTTGTCCTGAACAAGGGCATCATGCATAGTCTTTGTGTTACTGCCAAGCTCAGTGCCACATTTAGACTTCGTGGTATGCATTTTGTGTGTTAATTTCACCTCTGACCTCATTTTATTTTTCTTCTTTTTTCCTTGGAGTTCTGAAGCTGCTTTTTAGAAACCCTATTGTATTATTGTGTTTTGGGAGGTGCATTTACAGTGTTTGGATCAAGATGCAAATAAATAAATAAAATCGATATTGCTCTTGCTGCTTTCAGTGCTGACAATTGAGCACTGAAAGTCTCTGAATTCTGTATTGTGCTTTGAATTGCTTTGTCTGAATTATGTGGAACACTCCCTGCTTTTAATGTGTTTGTGTCATCATTCCATTGTGACTTGTTCAGGCTCATGCACTTGAACTTCTTTAGTTACAGTGTGAACAGAAACTCAGGAAATGACAGAGAGAGCTTGGAAATCTGCACCTGTCTCCCTAGTTAATGCTGTAGAGAGGTAGCTCTGTATTTCAACATGTTCCTATTGAACACTGTGTTCCAATTACCTTCTATTGTAATTCACAGGTTGTTATGTTAGAGACTTTGATAAGAACAAAAGTCTCTAGTGAAAATTTGATGCATTTATACATTTTTAAAAAGCCCTAAGCATGCTAATTACATCAATGATGACATGTCAAGTGTATCCCTGCAAAGAGAATTTGGTGCTTTGGAACATGGGTGATACTGTGACTACCCAATGGAAGGGTAGATATTTGCTTACATGCAATTACCTATGATAATTGTGTTCCTGTGTGAAAACAGGCTTTACGCAGCCTAGTGGAATAATTACCAAAGCTGGAGAAAGCATGTTAACATCAAGATCCTAGCTCGGAATCAATCATTCACAGGCAGGAACAGGCACCAATCTGTCTGGGAGGCTTTGGGGCTTCTGTGTTTCACCCATGTTGGTTGCCACAGATGTTTTCCAAATGAACAGGTGTCTAAAATCGAAACATAGGTTCTGTTGGCTTTTACATTGCACCCTTCTCATCCTGTGTGTGGACATCTGTACAGGTTTCAAATTTTTAAGCAGACCTTATAGATTTTAAAGCATGAGTACTGACAAACAACTCAGCAAGAAACACTGCATTCTGATGCCCATCATTGTGTTGATTGATTGTTTATGAATTTTTCCAAAATCCACAGGTAAGTGATTCACAGATTCTTCAGCAGATTATTGACACCTAAATCAAATCACACAAATGTGATGCTTTATTAAAGATCAAAAGAAACCTGGGAAATTGATGTGTGTTCTCTCATCTTATGCTAGTCTTACTACCATTATTATCATGAGGGTTTTTTGTTTTGTTTTGTGTGTGTGTGTTTTCAGAGAAGGGAGAAAAATCTAGGCAGCAGTAACAGAGGGATGATGATTTACTTCTCTTCTTTCTCTTTCTGCTCCTCTGTCAAAAGCCTCCTAATCCTCCGTTGGGGTTTGCCGATCTTGTTCGTTTCTCCATTTCTTGCTATGTCTAGGAAGAAGTTACTAGGAGAAACAACATATTTTCTGGCTTCCTCTTGAGTACTAGCCACCCCACTAACTCTTGGAAAAGAGCAGGGACCAAGCCAACATTAACAGGTCCTTCCTGGAGCTTACAGTTCACGAGGGGATGGCCATGAAATAGGGACTTACAAAGGGGATCTGTGCTTCAAAAGTTTATCATCTAGACTTTATCCTGATCCACCCCAAGACACTGAAATGCTACAGTTTTCTGTTTTGTAAGTCGATATTTTCCAGGGGGTTTGATTTCTGATGAGTGGCATTTCAATTTCAATACTTAAACAAAAATGTTTTAAACAGATGCTCGAATCGTCTCCCGAAGAATCTGCAGGGAGGCCCCTTTAATGTATGCCAAATATAAATTCATATTTTCCCTCCAAATTCCTTAGGAACCTTAGTCAGATTGGTTTTTGTTTTTTTTTTTGATATCTGAAAAGAAAATGAGGGTTGGTTAATTAGAATTCCACATAAAACTCCCACAGAGACCATGATGACAGTTTTGCCTGCTTTTTTCTTCAGCTTAGTGGCTGATGGTCAAAATCTCAAAGTTTTTCATATGTCCTGGAGGGCTGGATGCCTTGGCATTTTTTTTTTCTGTAGACTACAACAGTGTAGAAATAGGAATAGACACTAATATACCTGAGAAGTGTCTTGCTGGACTACTGCATATAAAGGGGGAAAGAAAGGAGACTGCATGTGTTTTTTTTTTCATTAATTCATTTATTTATTCAGTAAATATTTTTTGTATGCCAGACTTTGTGCTCTGGGCTGAAGATATGGCAGTGACCACAACAGATCACAGGACTGAAATTTTGGATTGAGTCTGAAATTTACTCAAAGTCTAGAAGGGCTTTGATCTAGTTAAGAATTTGCACTTATGCTCTTAGTTTAAAACAAATGGAAATTAGTAAGAAAGAAGATTAGTAAGGAACATTATCTTCCTTACAGCTTAAGTAAGGAAGAGTCTGAAGGGAGTACTTTAAATACATATAGTAGTAAGTTGGAGCCTACATGTTTTTATAAAAGAATAATTTTCCTTTTAGCTAAGGATATACAATGAGCTGATTTAATTTTAATGAGTTTTAATCTGTCATTTTCCTTTCTTACACTTATATTTTCCAAATCAGCCTTCCATTGACTGCCTAAGCCTGGAATGCTTTTCATATATTTTTAGAGAGCTATTTTTCAGAGGGGTTCTTTTGTGTCGGAAACACTCCTCTGCCCTCCTTTCACCTATGTAGTTACTTTGCAGGAGGTCTCAAAGCAGCTATGGCTTGAACTACCTACAGTTTTTAATCAGAAACTGTAGGGTCTCAGAATAATATTACTTAGGTAGGCTGAGTTTATGCTGCCGTTTTATGAATTAAAGTATATTTGATATATTAAAAACAGTTTCTTATATACACAGATACCTTACAAATATGTGGTACTAAATAGTAACTAGTAGAATTTAACACTCAACATTTTTTTTTTTTTTGTGTGGTATGCGGGCCTCTCACTGTTGTGGCCTCTCCCGTTGCGGAGCACAGGCTCCGGATGCGCAGGCCCAGCGGCCATGGCTCACGGGCCCAGCCGCTCCGCGGCATATGGGATCCTCCCAGACCGGGGCACGAACCCGTATCCCCTGCATCGGCAGGCGGACTCTCAACCACTGCGCCACCAGGGAGGCCCAACACTCAACATTTTAATCCAGTGTTCATTTCTTTATTTTTGGTGTTCTGAGTGGTAAAAATTGTAAGAAAGTAGTGATGCCATGATATCGTTTTTGCTTTTTATTGTTGCTTATTTTTATCCACAGATCTTATAAAGTATGGTTTTTCATATAGCATGTGTATGTGTATGTATGTGCCTATAATATCTACATACACCTCTCACATATACACAGACATATATATAAAGTTCCCTCTCTTTTATTATGTTTATTAAGAATAATTCTTAATAATATTATAGCAACAAGGCAGTTTGATCATGTGAAATCTCAGATAGTCCTAATATTGAAGACCTAAGGAAAATAATTTTTTGCCTGTGTCCTTTGTTTATTGAAAAAATGATTAACGGTGTTGATGGTTTAAATAAGGGACAAACTATCAATATTTGGTCTGAAGAACATTTGATTTAGAGGGAGATGACAGTACAGGTTTATTACAGAAATCAGAACAATCCAAATCAAGCCTTTTATTTGTAGATGTTGAAAAGTGTTCAAGATTTGAAGAAACAATTGTAAAAGAATGAAAAGGAATGATTGGGGGAGAAGGTCAAACTCTTACATATTGATTGATACTAGGTTTCTTTTTGGGTTTGCCATAGATATACCTAAAATGGAGGGTAAAGCATAAAAAGGTAGAAAAAGTAGCGAATATAAAACTATGGAGTAAGAACATGAGCTCTCAATTGTAATCTTAACTTTGCTGTCCAGTAATTTTATGAACCCAAGCCCTTTGCCCTTTCTCCTCTACAACGTAAGAATGACTGAGCACAAGAGAGTTTTCTTCCAGTTGCTTTATGCACAATTCCTTTACCCAGGGTCTCTCTGGCTATAGTTTCCTTCCTGATGGATCATGGGAGGGCCCTTGCTTTCAGGCTTGGTGGAGGCAAGTTCATTTTGATTTCCATGCCCCTTCTGGATCCACCAAGCTTTTATATGTCTGCTTCTGGCCTTGAGAAGTAAGACTTATTTTGTCCATAAAACAGACACAATACACTTCTCTAAGGTGTAGAGTGACACTTGGGTCTTCCACAGGGGACTTTAGATCTCTCCACTGAAGTTAAATATTGCCAGGTTAAGTGTCCCTTATACCAAGTAAGATTTCCTAGTCCTATTTCTTAGGGCCAGAAAGTAGTGGTGAAGCCTCTAAAACCTTGCAGTTTGGGATAAGTGTTGGCACTGATCTGGAAGAACATGGTGCGTGCCCCAGGAGGAGTTGTGTAGAGAGATGTGTGTACTTGGCTGGCTTGTCAATCAAGGAAACCCTTAGAAGGTGTGTGTGTGTGTGTGTGTGTGTGTGTGTGAGAGAGAGAGAGAGAGAGAGAGAGAGAGAGACAGAGACAGAGAGAGGAGGGAGGATTTTGTTGCTTCTAGTCCCATTTGAGAGAGAAACTTGAATTTTTTTTTTTTTTTTTGCGGTACTCGGGCCTCTCACTGCCGTGGCCTCTCCCGCTGCAGAGCACAGGCTCCGGACGTGCAGCCTCAGCGGCCATGGCCCACGGGCCCAGCCGCTCCGCGGCACATGACATCCTGCCAGACCGGAGCACAGACTCGCGTCCCCTGCATCGGCAGGCGGACCCCCAACCACTGCGCCACCAGGGAAGCCCTGATTCCTTTTTGAAAACTATGGTTTATAGAATCACCATCAGAGACTACCTGAAACTAATAAAAATGTCTTAGATAGAAGGGTGCCCAATAAACGAATGGATGAATAAGGGATGAAAAGAATCAAGAAATGAAAAAGGCAGAAGTGGTCCAAATTCACTTTATAGATAAACCCAGATTTCTGACCAGGTTGGTGTGTCTCATAAGTTGGTTGTATAGTTCAAGTGCCTTTGAAACCAAAGGTTATGTTAAATAAGTGCTTTAAAGTGATTTCACTACCAGAGCATAAACAAACCGCAATGTGGTGACTGCTGGGGGAAGTCACTGATGGCTGAGAGGACCAGAAAACCTCTGAGGGTCCTCATGCGCTAGGGTATGTTTGGCTCCACTGTCGATCAGAACCATCACATCATCTTTTATTTGTTTCTGGGGGACCAGTAGATAGTGAGCTCTAGGTGAGGCCTCCTATTCCCTCCAGTGGCCCTCGGCTGGAGGCAATCTTGGCCTGCATTCTATTCCTGGAGCAGCCCAAATAGAATTGTTTCCCTGTAGGCCTCTGCTGGATCAGGCAGGGCATCTGCAATGGGAGGGGCAGGTGGAACCCCTGGGAAAGGGAGGAGAGGGAAGGGGAGAATGTGGTGATTGACAGTAAAACAGACAAAATGCCTTGTGCAGTCTGGCCCCATAACATAAAGGAAAGCGCAGCAGCAATAACCCCATCTAGAGGGCAGCCCCCCATTCAGAAAACATTCATGAGGAGGGAATGCAGTCTTGCTGAGCTGATTGAGTGAGCTGCCAAGTTCCAGCAGAAGTCCAGGGAAAGTATCCAGGCATGGTTAGTGTGGCTATGGGATTCGGGGGTGATGGCATTTCTCTGACCAGGCAGGAGGCAGAGAAAAAGGCAACATCACCACACAGCCTGCCTTCCGGCATCGTGACGTGGGCTTGGGGGTTACAAGGGACCTTGGGAATCTATAGAAGAGACTGCAGCAACTTCTTAGGGAATTGGTAATGAGACAGGCCATCTATGACCCCATCATTGAAGCCATGATTGGGCCACATTCACTTCAGGAATGAAAACCAAGGCACTCCAGTCTGCCCCAGCCCTGGTGTGCAATGCTGATACCCATGCTGAGCCCAGCGGTAGGCAAGACATGTATGATGCTGGACAATCCACTGCTGCTCTGGGGGAAACTGACAAATCCAAGGAATGGATATGGGTTGTAGGGAAATACCCAAGGCAAATAGGGAGCTTGGGGAGCTAAAAGTTATTCCAATCTGCTGTAAAGGGTCTGGTAGATGTGACCTGGAAGCAAATGTGATTTGACCTCATTGTTGCGGGACCTCACCTGAAAAGATAGACCCACAACCTAACACTGTTGGTAGGTCCGTGGAGAGCCTTAAAACCTGAACAGAAGTTCAGACCTGCCCCACTGGCTCCTACCATCCCCACTGCCCCCCTGCTTCAGCAGAGGCCTCAGGGACACAGTCCTATTAAGGGTGGATACCTCCCAGGCTCTGGATATAAGATGTAGGCCCAGATTCATCTAGGTGAGGACCTTGGAGGTGATGGGAGGCCTCATGCTGAGCCCACTATTCACTGATTCTCCCATGAATAAACAACAGGCGATGCCTCTGGTTGACACTGGAGCTTTAATACATGGTGACCCTCAGAGGTTTTCTGGCCCCTTCAGCATTATTGATGGCTACAGAGGGAAAATGGCTGTGGTCACGAAGGTCTCTTTGACACTGCAGGTTGGGTGTTCTCCCCCACAAGAATACGAGGTTTTTATCTCTCCAATACCAGAGAACATATTGGGCCTTGCTATCTTACAAAGTCAAACTCTGCACGCCTGTGTTGGTGAATTCCACGTCGGAGTTAGGGTAATTGAACCAGTGCTGAGGGGAAATGCAAACCGGGAACTATTAAGTCTGCAGCCTCCACAAAGAGTGGTAACTGTCAAATAATATTGCCTGGGGGGGGCATGAAGAAATAGGAGAAACTATCCAAGTACTGCACCAAGTGGGTATTGTACACTCTTCCCACAGCGCTTTCAACAGCCTGGTATGGCTGGTAAAAAAGCTAGATGGTTCATGGCAGATGACCATGGACTATGGAGAATTGAACAAGGTGGTGCCCTCCATCTATGTGCTCTGCCCAACATGACACCTTGGTATATGCCACGCCATACTGGACTTAGCAAATACATTTATTTTAGTATACCATCTCACAAGATCAATTTGCCTTCACCTGGTAGGGGCAAAAATGGACCTTTCAAGTGAATCCCCAAGGTTACCTGCACAGCCCCATAGTATGTCGTGGGATGGGAGCGTGAGATGCGTCCCTTCCCCACATGAATGAAATGGGCCTATTACATTGATGATCTAATATGAACACATTAGGACTGGGCATCAGAGCAGCCTTTGAGAAGCAAAAATGCTCATGAAGAAGATTAAAGCTCTGGGCATCTCCCAAGCAGGGTTATCATTTGACTTAGATGCTCCTGTGACTCTGGAAGGTTTGGGTTAGTCACTGTGGCAGAGAGAACAGAAGGAGATAGTACCCCTAAGATTTTGGTCCCGCTCTGGAACAGAGTTGAAACTTGATACACCCCTGTAGAGCAACAGTTCCTAACAATGCACACGGCGCTGCTCCTCCAAATAGGACCTCTCACAAAGGACGAGCATGTCATAATAAGAACTTGCCCTCCCATCAAGGCGTGGGTTGAGAATATGTTTTGTCGATCCATCTCTGTTATGGCTCAAACCCACTTTGGCTAAGTGACGTGCCTGCTTATAGCAGAGGAGCATCCCGTCCACTAGCCTCTAGAAATGCAGGTGCAGATTCTCCAAATGACCCCACCCCTATTGCTGTGGCAGCCCACTGATGCCTGGTGTACAGATGGGTCCGGTCCACATGAACTATGTCACTATTCAGCCCAACACTGACACCATCTGAATGGAAAAATGAATGAACCACAGCAGCCAGTGCGCTGAACTCAGAGAGGTTTGGCTGGTGATAAGGGATTAACCCTAAGGCTTGGGCAATGGGAAGCCAAGGATGAATGATCATGAATAAGTCCTTGTGGGTTCAGGATATGTGGACAGACATTTGGGGTGTCCTGCAAGAGCCTGAGGCGTATTCTTCCAAGTCCCAGCTCATAATGCACTGACACTTTCTAGCAAGCAGGAAGCTGATGTCCTAGCTCAGGTACCAGCCCTAGCAATTTACCCATCAGTAGATACAGCAGATTGAGTGCATAGAAAGAGTATCCATATATTCCCTGGGTGGGATGGCATATTGCCAAGGATTCTGGATTGCCCTTGAAATACAGTGTCTTTGTTGATGTAGTAACAGCATGTCCTGTATGTTCTAAACAACATCCAAGGCTACTGCCAAAGGATCCGGCGCCATGCACTAGAGTTACCAACAGGTGGACAATTGGCAAATTGATTATACTGGCCCCCTCTTTGCATGTGACGGTGATAAATAGACCTTAGTTTGTGTGGACACTGCATCTGGCCTATCTCAAGTTTGCCCTGTTACCACACAAACCAGGCTGCCACCATTCAGTAATTAGAGAGGCTAAGTACCATGTATGGATACCCTCATCAAATAGACAATGTTGGGGTCACATTTCAAAGGTCATGACTTGCAAGACTGGGCAAAATAACATGACATTGAATGGAGGTTCCACCTCTCTATAACCCACAATAGCAGAATTTGTAGAAAGGAAAAATGGAATATTAAAGCAGCAGATTAAATTACCAACAGGCAAAACCATCTTGGCTGGGAAGTCCTATCCCAGGTTTTAATATATTTGAATGATCAGCTAGTAGGGTCTGTTGCCCCATATGCCAGAGTGGGGAGCCCACTGAGATACCCAGTACTGTTAAGACAGCCATTGCCCTGACTCTCATCATGGATCAGTGCACTAGGCTGCTGAGAACATCCATCATGCCTGGGAGAGGCATTATCTACTGGTATTTGCATTGGGATGTCCCACTGGGATGGGTGAGTTATTTGTACCCCTGGGTGAGGGAAACTGCTCAGTCTCCATTGGGATCCTGTTGTCCAGCTGTTGAAACACACTATACCTGGAATGGAAGAGGCACTATTGAAAGAGGGAAGAAGGTGGGGATCCTGGTCTGGCATTTCCCACTCCCAGAGCATCTCCTCATGTCTGAAAGTGCTGCCACTTCCAGCCAACATGTAATGATATGCACAAGGTCAGGTCAAGTTCCTAAAGCTGCAGCCCCATTAACATCTAAGGATCAGGCCACAAGTGTAATTCTTATAAAATGGGGAGACCTTCCCATACAAGTTCCTACTAAGTATCTGTCTTTTCAACCTTACACTTCTGTTGCTTCTGTGGTATCCAGTCATGAGATTGGCACCTGACTTAGGTGCCCAGCAAAGAAATCAATCCAGCTGTTGGGTAGGTGGGCAGCTGCCCCACTCTAGCTTATCAGGACTGCCATGCTAGGTATCCCTACTCCAGGGGGTGGGATTGGAAAGCCCTGAAGTAGTACCTTAAGGAAGAGCAAGCTAGGACTAGTAGTCTGAATTCATCTGACATTACCAACACTGATCCAGAAGCCTGGCCTGTGACACACACTATCAACCACACTGGGCATGGTATTCTTTTTCTGTCAATCAAATAACACAGGCAGCCATCAAACTGCTGAGCAGAAAAGTCCTAAAAATACCATCAGAGCCATGGGTGGCTATGCTCAAATTTGGGATGTGTTCACGTGGCTCACCCTGGTTTATGAATATTTGAGCACCTGGGCACCCCTACGTTGGGAACAGAAAAATGGCTCTAAACAGAATGAAACCAATTGCACCAGGGATGTGGGATGAATATCACCAGATCTATGTAGTCATTCTGTCACATTAAAGGATAGTGACTGGTGTGGCACTGACTGTTCCCCCCACCTGGGTATTTATTGGGTAGCCCTGAGTGGAACTCAATGGTTGTATGGCACCAATCTTTGGCCATGGCTTCCACCTGGGGGGTTGGGCCATTACACCCTGAGTTTTCCCTGGGCATGGGGAAACATCCACCGCACGGTAACAAAAGTTGCCAACCTCCCTCTCTTCATGATGGTCACGTTCAACTTTCCACGGGTAGGATCATTTGGCTGCTGCCTTTGCCCCCTCTATTGGCCTGGAGGACGTTATAACACATATATCAGTCCTTACCACGTTCACCCAGCAAGCCTTAAATAATAGTCGCCAAAGCCTGTTTTTACTGAACACAGAAACCCCTGATGAAAAAAGCTGTCCTCCAAAACAGGATGGCCTTGGATGCTATTACCGCCTCACAAGGAGGCACCTGTGCCATTATCCACATAGAATGTTGTGTGTTTATACATGATGTGTCTGCTCAGGTACGAATAAGACACAAGGGAATGCCCTGAGTAATCTCACCCCCAGCCTAGGGGACTTAATAAATCAGGGGTTTGGATCACAGGGATCTTGTTATTTATTTTGGGAATCATTATCTTAATCTGTGTTTTCTCTTGCACGTGCCTATATAGTTGCTGTGATGTCTACCCTCTGGTGGAGCCAAAGAGCCACCAAACCAGCCACTTCCACACTAATGAAACTCCTAGCTGAGCACTCAGGGCCTGTTTCAGAAGAAAGGGGCATGTAGATTTTCAGAGCCGGTCACGGGGAGGGAGGGTGTTGGAGGAGGTCATCAAGAGGACATGACCTGTAGACCTGAGAGCTAGACCAGGCAACTGGGGGCTCCCCACCCCCTCCCCTTTCCTTGGAATGTCTGCTCTGCTCATCATTCACACAGTAGGAGTCGTTTCAAGGACACAGCCTTGAGATAGTCATGTGCTGTTGAGACTAACTGGACGGTATACAAGGCTGAACCCAGGACCCTGTATAAACTTTGAAGAGTCTGGAGGGCGGTTGCAGAGATGTACTCATCTTGCAGCACCCAAAGCAAGCCTGGTATATAAGTTCCCTTGCTTGTGTAAACTGCCACCTACCAATCTGGTGTGATCTGCCTCTGTCTCTCCTTACCTTCCGTGTATGGGGACCAGTTTCAGATTTCATTCAGGAAGCTCCTGAGTTTTCTAACCAGCAGACTTGAGGTAAAGCGTATTCTCTGCTTGTCCTTCTTTAGAATCCTGGTGTTCTCCATTTGCAGAAAGATGGGAATGAAACAATACAATATCTTTAAACTCTCCTTCCTTATTAATGAGCAGACGCTGCATCAGGACAGATGGCTGTTTGAACCCCGAAGAGCATGCAGGACAGAAAACACTTGCCGAATTTCCTGGATGTAGATGAGAAAATAGTCACCCAAGGGATGCGCTTGCTAACAGCCAAGTTTGCATTTGCTCTGCTTCTCTCTTGTTTTGCACCTGCTCCTCCCTGAGCAGGGACCCAGGGCCACGAGATAAACTCTTCTGGGATCAGAAGCAAAGTGAGAATTTGATACTTAAAAAGGATCAAATTCTTAATGAGCCTTATCAAACTTATTTACAAGAAACATGAGCTGTGGTTTCTTGGGGACTTGTTGACAAACTGGAGTTGACTCAAAAGTACCTTTGCTAAGAGAAGTAATTCATAGAAACTGGGAGTCTTTATTTCCAGACAGTGTAACATGGGGTGGAGGTATGACCATATAAAGGACTCCTCAGGGGTTCCCAGGGGTCAGAATTACCAGGAGGTGTGGGATAGCTGTGGTCCCCAAAGCTCTGCCTTCTATAGCCTAGAAGTTATTTTCCTCCCTCGTTGGGATTCTTAGACAAATATTTCTAACTACAATTCTTTCTCTAATATTTAGTTATCTCTATCATTAGTAATTATTCCTCCAAATCAAATTAATCCCGTCACTAAATAATTGTTCCAATTGGCCATGTTCTGTGTCAAGCCTCACTGCTTTCAGGTTTATTGAGTACCTCACAATCAGCGTGGGATAAACTAAATGGTCCACTGAGCAGTCCTCTGGAGAACGTACTCCTTATTGCCCCCAATCTTCTGTTTAATCTTTTTTTTTTTTCTTCTGTGCTTTGAGGCTTGTGGCATCTAAGTTCTCTGAGCAGGGATCAAACCTGGGCCCCCGGCAGTGGAGGCACTGAGTCTTAACCACTGGACCATCAGGGAATTCCACCCCCAATCTGTTCAATTCAGTGTAATGGCCCTGGTTTTTTCTCAACGTGACTTAAATTTTCCATGAATTCTCAAAGTAATGAATTCAACCCTTTCTTTGTTTTTCTTTTAACATTAAAAAAATACATATTATAAATATATATATTTATAAATACATACATATAAACATATAAACTACAACAAAGGAGAAAAAAATATTACAATGATTATGTGCATATTTTACTTGGATTAATCAGTTGCTAATATTAATCAATTGTCAATATACCTTTGTTTACCTTTCCATAAATACATATATTTTTGATGAACTCTTTAAAATAAATTGCAGATATTGATACTACAACATTTCACTTGTAAAATATTTAGCATTGATCTCCTAAGGATAAAGATGTTTTGCTATTAACCACCATATCATTATCACACTCAAAGAATTTAATAAGAATCACATGCTATTATTTAATGCCTAGTCCATTTTCAAATTTCCTGCATTGTTCTAAAAATGCCATTCATAGTTTTAAAAAAAATAATTCCTGGATCCAAACTAGTTTCAGGTTTTGCATTTTGTCTTTTTTAATTTAGAAAAAATTCCCTCATCTTTTAATTTTGTTTGTTTGTTTTCTGTGTCGAAGATTTTTTTGAGAATCTAAGTTTTTTGAGATTTTTTTTAAGAATCTAGATGTCTTGTAGAATGTTGTTTATTATGGATTTGTCTGATTGTTTACTTATAGTTAGAATCAAATTAGACCTTTGTTTGGAAGAAATACTACAAAAGATGAATGTGGTAAATTAATTTATTATCCAGAAAAATTTCACTATGCTTCTCTTCCCCCTTACCAACACTTCTTAGCTAACAGAGTGTATTTCCTACCCAGGTCCTAGAGTTTGGTCATGTAATTTGTTGAGGAAACGGGGTGTTAACAGATACTTCATGAACAGCTGGACTTGTCCTCTGGTGCTTCTGACATTAACATGAGAAGAATATTTCCTGGGTCTCAGAAACTGAGGGATGTATAGCTCTAACCTGATTTGAAACCACTGCCTGACCAAGCGTTGCCTAGATCAGCAGAATCCCAGCCAATATGCAGATTTGTAAGCAGCATGTATATTTTTGTTGCCTGTCACTGAGATTTTATGGTTAAATATTACACAAAAGAGCTAAATGAGACAGCAACTGTGCCTACCTTTTTTTATTTACTGTTGGTAAAGACACATGACATGAAATCTACCCCTTTAAATTAAGTGTACAGTATAGTATTGTTAATTATTCACATTTTTGTATAGATCTCTAGAACTTTTTCATCTTGCATAACTGAAACTCTATACCCATTGAACAGCAACTCCTCTTTCTCCTTTCCCCTAGCTCCCAGCAACCACCATTCTCCTTTCTGCTTCTATGAGTCTGACTACTTTAGATACCTCATATAAGTGGAATCATGCAGTATCTGTCCTTTGATGACCGACCTATTTCACTTAGAATGATTTCCTCAAGGTTCATCCATGTTGTAACATATGAAAGGATATCCTTTTTTTTTTAAGGCTGAATAATATTCCATTGTAAATACATGCCACATTATCTTTATCCATCCATCTATTGATAGACATTTGTTTGTTTCTACATCTTGGTTATTCTGAATAATGCTGCAATAAACATGGGAGTGCAAATATCTCTTCAAGATCTTGTTTTCAATTCTTCTGGATAAATACTGAGAAGTGGGATTCCTGGATCACAGAGTAGTTGTTTTTTTAAAATTTTTTGAAGAACCTCTGTACTGCTGTTCATAACAGCTGTATCACTTTATTTTTATTTATTTATTTTTAAAAATATTTATTTATTTATTTGGTTGCACCAGGTCTTAGCTGCAGCATATGGGATCTAGTTCCCTGACCAGGGATTGAACCCAGGCCCCTTGCATTGGGAGCATGGATTCTTAACCACTGGACTGCCAGGGAAATCCCTGCACCACTTTAAATTCCCACCAAAAGTGCACAAAGTTTCCAATTTCTTCATATTCTCACAAACACTTATTTTCTATTCTTTTTGTTTTGTTTTGTTTTGTTTTGATAATGGCCATCCTAACAGGTATGAGATGATATCTCACTACTGTGATTTTTGATCTACATTTCTCTGGTGATTAAAGTTGTTGAGTGTCTTTTCATATACGTGTTGACCATTTTTAAGTCTTCTTCGGAGAAAAATCTATTCAAGTCCTTTGCCCATTTTTTACACATGTTATTTGCTTTTTCACTGGTGAGTTGTGGGAGTTCTTTATGCATTTTGGATGCAAATATTCAATTTCATTCTATTGATTGTGTCCTTTTCTGTTTTTCAGTTTCATGTATCACTTGTCTATTTTTGCCTTTGTTGCCTGTGTTTTTGGTGTCATAGCTTTGGTGTCATAGCCAAGAAATCATTGCCAAGACCAATGTTATGAAGCATTTCACCTATGCTTTCTTCTAGGAGTTTTATAGTTTCAGGTCTTATGCTTAAGTCTTTAATTCATTTTAAGTTGATTTTTGTGTATAGTGTAAGATAGGATGCAATTTAATTCTTTTGCATGTGAATGTCCAGTTTTTTTAAAGAGATTCTCCTATCCCCATTGTGTAGTCCTGGCACCCTTATCAAAGATCATTTGACTGTTTATGCTTAGGTTTATTTCTGGCTCTCTATTCTATTCTTCTGGTTATGTATGTCTACTTTTATGTCAGTACCATACTCTTTTTACTAATGTAGCTTTGTGATATGTTTTGAAGTCAGGAAGTATGAGGCCTCCAGTTTTGTTCTTTCTCAAAATTGTTTTGGCTTTTAGAAGTCCCTTGTGGTCTCATATGAATTTATATGAATTTGGGGATTGTTTATTCTATTTCTGCAAAAAATGCCATTGTGAGTTTGACAGGGAGTGCATTGAATCTGTAGATTGCCTTGGTATTATGGACATTTTAACAATATTAAATCTTCTAATTCATGAATATGGGATATCTTTCTATTTATGTGTGTCTTCTTTAATTTCTCTCAGCAATGTTTTATCATTTTCAGTGTATAAGTCTTTCACCTTGGTTAAGTTTATTCCAAGTATTTTATTCGTTTTGATGCTATTATAATGGGATTTTCTTCTTAATTTCCTTCTTTGGATTGTTCATTGTTGATGGTCCTTTCCTGAATCAATTATTATATTAGGGCTCTGCTATGGACTGATATGTTTTTATATGTATTTTCATATATATATAGACTTGATTTTTTAGAGCAGTTCTGGTTCACAGGAAAACTGAGTGGAAGGTACAGAGATTTCCTATATACCCCTGAGCCCACTCATACATAGTCTTCTTCCTTATCAATATCTCCCACTAGAGTGGCACATTTGTTAAAATTGATAAACTTTGCTGGCACATAATTATCCCTCAAAGTCCATAATTTACATTGGGGTTTAGGGTTAAATCTTAGTGTTGTAAGATATGGATTTTTTTAAAAAAGACAAATGACTGTGATTTTTTAAAATCAAAGCTTCAGTCCTGAGTGAATCTAGGCAGTCAATAGGCCTTGGGAAAGGCAGAAATAAATTTTCTCCTGTTGAGCCCCAAGAAGAGGGCTTTTGGATCACATGTTCACAGGCTGTGAGCAGGCTGTCTTGAGTGAAGAGTAGCACAATCTCGGCTGCAGCCAACTGTGGGCCCTCAGTGATGGCTCACCTGGGGCAGTGCTTGACATCACACTATAGGGAAAGGGCCAAAGGAATAAACTAATCTGGATTAAATACTATTGATCTCACATTGCTTCATACAACACAAATAATCTCAAGGATGGTGGTGTTTCCTACTCTCCAAACTAAGTGTAAATTCACACCTTCACTGTAGCTGAATCAGCAGCTTCTGAACTCAGGCTGAAGTTCCCCAAGAAGAGTCAAAATGCAGTATAATTTATCAGGTTTTCCAAATTAGCTTTCAGCTGGTGGTTACTAAAAGATCCCAGTTTGTGGTCCAGCTTGTGTGTTGTCTCTTCACATTAAAGATCTTGCTTCTTTTTCTACCCCTGGCCTTATAATTACTATGATTTTCAACATATATTCAAAACACATGGGGATATAAAATAATATGATGGAGTAATAAAATAATTCTTTGCGAAAAATAACAGTATTGAGAATCCTTTCTGTAAATGGTAAATAAGACATAATTTAAACTAAATTAGAACATAGATTAGTTTATAAATAACTATTTACAATAAATAACATTGGGTACCAATTACACACGTGACATTATGTTAGTTGTTTTACATCTCAATTAATCCCTTAATTAATCCTACACAGTAGGTAACTTTTCTTATTCCCATTTTATAGATGAGGAAACTGAGACTTAGAGAGTTAGAGTGACTTGGCCAAGGCTATTAAGCTGATAAATAATAGGGCCAAGATTCTAATGTTCATATTCTTTCTGTTAGTTCTTAAGATAAAATCTTTCATTTCTAGGATGTGAGGGGAGGCCCAGGTATGAGCATTTGGGGAGTTATTTTAGTGAAGAGGTCAAACAATGAGACGTGTGTTTGAATACCCTAAATATGGAAGGAAGAAAACACCAAGATGGCATCAGTAAAGGAAAAGGTCAGAAAATGAACCGGAAGTAAAAGCTGGTAAACAGAGGACAGCATCATGTTCACAGGGACAGGATAGGACAGAATATGAAGGGGATTTCAATCATTGCTTAGGAAACAGAAGTGAGGGGGCAGCCAGACTGTTATTAAAGGAGGCAGGTGACAGACGGCAGGCAGAAGCTACATAATGTCTAGATTGGTGGTTATGAGGGAATTTATTGATGGAAGTAAAATCTTAACATGCATGCTTAATGTCAATCTAATTTACAGTTTTAGGCAATGTAAACTAAGGGTGACAAATTTGGAACAGGTGGCAAGAAGCAAGTTTTACAGAGAGCAAATCACAAATGCCTATGGAACAGTTATCCTGCAGGGACAGCACTCAAATTTAGTTGCAGGGGACTTCACAGCCCTCATCAGTGATTTACATGTGACAGTCATGGGCAGAAAGTACCCACTAACAAAGTTCCCTCCAGTTTCCAGCAAGGAGAGTCTGTTAACTCGTTTGGCATGATTTGCTGATTGTATTTTAGGATAAGCACACCAGCCTCCTGATAGGAACACTGTGGCAATGATTTTTTTTAAAACAGATGTACTGTGATAATCTAATGGCAAATTCCGTTTCTCAGTTTTCTCTCCAAATGTTTGTATCTGCTTTGGGGAACCGTTTGGAAAGGTTTTGGCAAGTCTTGTGTCATGCATGCAGGGTTGGGTACCCACTGTTTGACTGAAATAGACATTGGAGGGAAATCAGATTTGGAGTTTTCTGCTCTTACCACCCTTCACATCAACATTTTAAGGTAACTGTCTGGTTTATAAGATCTTTTGATGGTGGGACACAGCGCAGTGACACTCAGATCAATGAAAGCCAGAACTCTGTGTTATCTACAGCTCTAGAGGAAATAAGTCTAACGTGCGAGGGGTTGCACCTGGGGACAAGGTCACCACAGGTTGAAAATGTAGATGGTGGCTTATGTATAGCAAGTGGAGGTGGGGTGGGTAGTTGGGTTTCCTGGGATCCCTGGGGATTGGTTAATTTGAATATTCTGCTGAGTCTGGAGCACAGATGCTGCCCCTAGTTGTTTGGTACCCTTAGCCCTGGGGGAATTGGGGTGTTTGTCTAGTGGTCCTTGGGAGTATGAGTTCAATAAGGCAATTGGTTGGGGTGGGACTTAGCAAATTGTTCAAAAAAGGAAATCAAGACTCTTTAGCCACGACTTTATCATAGAGTCAAGACAGCACTTGTGAAATATTATATTCCACCTTTCTGACTGTTGGAATGTTGGAGTTTGAATCTGCAGGAACTGTCATTTTTCTAGGCTCTTTCTGCCTCTGAATTTTACACATACGTTGGGGCATCAAGACCCTTTGTGATAAGGGAGGGATTTATAGTATCTCCTCTTTCTTTTTTTTTTAATTAAAAAATTATTTATTTATTTAACTTATTTTTGGCTGCATTGGCTCTTAGTTGAGGCATGCGGGCTTCTCTCTAGTTGTGTCATGCGAGTTCTTCTCTTTCTGGTTGTGGCACACAGGCTCAGATCGCGTGGGCTCTGTAGTTTGTGGCACGTGGGCTCTCTCATTGAGGCACACGAGCTCAGGAGTTGTGGTGCATGGGCTTAGTTGCCCCACAGCATGTGGGATCTTGGTTCCTTGACCAGGGATAGAACCCGCGTCCCCTGCATTGGAAGGCGGATCCTTTATCACTGGACAATGAGGGAAGTCCCTCCTCTCTCTCTGGATTCCAAACTTTTTCCAAGTACTCCATTTTCATCAGTAACACCCCATTCTTTCAGTCTACTAGGGGAGAAACCATTTTGAATTGTTCCCCTATCCCTCTTTTTAGCTGTTTGCCTCCTCTTCCCTCCAGTACTTACACCTTTCCATTCCTATGCTTCCTTCTTAGCTCAGGCCTATATTCTCTCATCATTATTTTAACAGTGCTTTAAGTCACTTTCACTTCTTCTAGTCTCGGGGTCAGCAAATATGGCCTGCTGTCCAAATCCAGGCCATTGTTTGTTTTTGTAAATACAGTTTTACTGTAACATGGCCATACTCATCTATTTATGTATTGTCTGTGGCAAAAGAGAGTGGTTGCAACAGGGAGGGTGGCCTGCAGAACCTAAAATATTTACTATTTGCCCTTACAGAAAATGTTTGCCAGCTTCTGTATCTAGTAGGTGATATTAAATATCCATTCAAAATTGTGATTGTGTTGATCTAGGAGATGAGAGGAGGAGAGGAAGGGACTGACATTCATTGAGCACCTTATGCAAACTCTGGGCTGGACACTTTGCATGAGTAAAACCCAGGTCTATAAACTCAGGGGAGTAAGAAATGTAACTTCCCTCATTTTTTTTCCCTAAAGCTTAATGTAATTTCTAGTATAAAATCTCACCTTTTGGATGTCAGAAACTTAATCTTAGTCAGTTTGATGTTCTCCCATCTTCCTCCCCTGGGATTTTATCTGAGCTCTGGGTGAGGGGAAGTGAGCAGTGCCAAGACGTTGGCTGGGCTGAACTGCACCTAGTCACTGTTATCAACCTCACTCCTGTCAGGTAATCGGCACTCACTCGTGAAAGTCTTGTTACAATTCCTTCTTCTTCCCATTCTGAAGGCCCCTTTGGATCTGCCTCTCTTTGCATCTTCTCTGATGCTGTGGGGCTTAAGAGAAAATGTAATAAATCTCTTATCTCGTGCTGGGGTTATAGGACCTCTGAGAGGTGGCGGGAGCCTCATGTGCCTCCACGTTCTTGTAGGTACATGCAATGCTTCTACTGCTTCTTGGCCAGTGGGCTCACAGGAAGTGAGTGAAGCTGTGTAAGGCCCTTTCTGCTCACTTCTCAACCATTTCTCCATAGGGGTCTTGTTGCTTCCTGAGAAATGAGGCACAGGCATGTTTTGGTCTCAAATCCCAGAAACCGCTCCATTGACTCACTCCATTCTTCCCAGAGTTCAGCCTGGGGTAGGTCCCCATAGCCGGTTCTCCTTTCCCAGAGCTGCAGCATTCAGTCAATTTGTATTCCGCTCTACCTGCCCTCCATCGTCCAACCTGGAGAATTCTGTCTAATCAGGAGTTGGGGTCTCAGGAGTGGGAAAAAGGAAAGTTTGTTTGTACTTATCACATATTTTTCGAAGTTGATGATAGATACACATGTCTTCTTTCCTTGCTGAACTTTAGACTCTTAAAACTCTAAACCTAAGAGCTGATACCTGTTTACTCTTGTTTTGCTGTCTCATGCCTTCCTTGAGGCAACAAACACCTAGCAGACAAGAGTTTACATTAATACAGGCAAAGGCCTTGGGTTAATATCTCATAATAGTCTTCGCCCCCTCTCTCCCCCTGCCCCTCAATGCACACGTGTTTTCTCGTTTGATCCTTGCAATAGCGCTGACTGGTAGAGATTTCTGCTTCCATTAGATAAATGAAAAGACAGACTCAGATGAGTTAAGTGGTGGAGTAAGAGTATGAATTCAGATCTCCTGGCCTCCAAATGAGTCTTCTTCCCCTTATATGGCACTGCCACATGAATTTTACACTAAAGAGGCCCTAACCTCTTTATGCTACTCTTCTGCCCTGTTTAAAGTCTACTCTGTAGATTCCTCATCTTACTACTCCCTTTGGTTTTTATGATTTTATAATTTATTGGACTCTATGTATTAGGACTTTGCAAGTTACAAATGTAAGCTAAGCCACTGTATATTTTCATTTGTTCATTTACTCATGAAACCAACATGCATTGGCACATCAAGTGCAAAGCAGTGTGCTAAGCGCTATGACTCATGACATGGATCCAGACCATAGGGGATGTATAATATAGGAAGTGATAAAGACATTCAAATAGCCTTTACTTACACAAGATACACTGTTAGTAGAGTTAAATCAATGTGCAAGAAATTTACTGTGATTCCACTGAAAAACATTTAATTTGCCTGGGAGGGTCAGGGAAGGTTTCACAGAAGAGGCACCATCTGAGTTGGGTCTTAGAAGATGTGTAGAACTTTGAATGTGTGACTAAGGAATGGAAGAAACCTTTCAACCTCAAGATACTGCTTAAGTAGAGACACCAAGTAGAAGAATGTGGTATTTGGTTTATCAAATTGATTGGTGTATCAATTTATAGAGTAAATGGAGGGATGTAGTAGGATATAGGCCTCTAAGTATAAATTGGGATCTGAAAATGAAGAACTTTTTAAATGTCTTGCTAGGAAGTATGAACCTTATTCCTAGGAATTAGGAAATTCTGATGACTTCTAAAGAAGGGGAGCACCATTGTCCAAGCTGAAATCAACATATTTGGTAATTTGGGCACGTAATTTGTAGGGAGAGAAGGAGGTGCAAATCTTTGGTTAAAATTCACCATTATAATTATTTGTATATTAGAGTCCATTGTCCACATTATTCATCTTCACAATTACCACAGGCAAAAGAAAAATGTTGACTTGTGGGTGTGAGATTGTGATGAAGTACAGATCCTGACTTATGCCTGGTTAGATGTCTTCTGGAGATGCTGTGCTCATTAGTCTAGAGATGTTAGCTCTTCAGTTTCTTTTATAAGCGTTTTGTTATTTTGTCATTGGATAATAATGGATGTGTCAGAGTAAATATGTCTCAACTGCCTAAGAAATGCTTACCTGCCGTAGAACATAGTGACATAATTCTTGAGATGATATACACCTTTCTTGTGAAGCCTAAGCTTGTTATAAAGCTATGGCCTTTGACTACATTTCTTTTTTTCCCCTTGGGTAAAGAATGGAACACATCCTGTTAACTCTTAATTTGCTCTCCAGGCAAGACTTTTCAAAATCTTCTGTCATTTTAAGTATACAGGTAAGGAGCAATCAGTTTGTTCTGGAACATAGCTACAAATGGTCAATCTGATTTCACTGTAGAAGTGACAGAGGGAAAAGATAAAGGAGGTTAAATGTAAAAATGATCAATTTCCACCCCTAACCTCATCATTTGAAATTACAAAGAATATGTTTCCTTACACTGTACTGTGTAAAATATTTGGATTTATTTACTGATTCATTTGATTGACTGATTTATGTAAAAACACTTGCCATATACCAGAGGCTAGATGTTGGGATGGAAGATAAGGTGAGGAAGGATTAGAAGGCTCAATCCAAGGGACATCTAATTGAATCTTTTTTTTTTTTTTGTGGTATGCGGGCCTCTCACTGTTGTGGCCTCTCCCATTGCGGAGCACAGGCTCCGGATGCACAGGCTCAGTGGCCATGGCTCACGGGCCCAGCCTCTCCACGGCATGTGGGATCTTCCCGGACTGGGGCATGAACCCGTATCCCCTGCATCGGCAGGCGGATTCTCAACCACTGCGCCACCAGGGAAGCCCATAATTGAATCTTAAAATCAAACTTGGGTTGCACAGTGCAGTTATCAGCTAATCAACAAGCATTTTTTCCCCCCACATCTAATTGTTGTAAAGTAGTACTAGGTGCTATGGAGGATACAAAAATACATCAAACAAGGCATATACAACTGAATGAAAAAAATGTGCAGTAAATGTTCATTAATCACATAAGCAGAAACCGAGTGTAGACATAATATGGCATTTAAGAGGTCAGAAGAGGGGACCTTTCTATGAACTTGGCTAATCAGGGAATGCCTTTGAAGGAGGTGGTAGAACTTGGCCAGTGTTGACAGGACACGTGCCTCTTCACTCCTATGTCTTAGTCATAAACTGTTACAATCCACTTAACCTATTGTTTGAACAGTGATATGAGACTGTTAAAAATATAAGAAATATTTTGATTTGTACTGTTATACTCTGATTATTACATGAATTACATGCATTTCCCATAAATTCTTTTAAAGATAAGAAAATTAGTTATGCGTAAATAATTAATGAGCATAGTCCATTAATTATTTCATGTACCTGAAGACCTCCAGGGGATGCCATGGCTTCACAACATAGCCCCAGAGTATTAAATTTTGCATTTGATTCCTTGCATTTGCCAAAGATGAGAAAAATTGGATGACTCCCTGTTGACTATGCATCTAAAGCAGCTTACTGTGCGTTATTTATTTCCCTAGAGAACAAGAATTCTGTAACATCCTGCTTTTAGTCAAATTATGCCTCTTTCTTCCCAAAGATTTTCACATGCAAATAGATTAGATAAACTGTAGGAGTTCATAGTGACAGACCTCTGGGGATAGAGAAATATTCCTATATTGCTTTAAAGATTATTTTTTATTATGGGATATTTCAAACATGCAGAAAAGCATAGAAAATAATCTAATAAAGACCATTCACCCTTCACCTAGATTTAATAGATGTTAACATTTTCCCATAATTTTTTCTTCAGATATCTCTCTCCTTAAAAAAAATTAATTATCAGTACAACTGAAGCTTCCCTGTTGCATCACTTCCTCCTTCTTGTCTCCAGAAGTAGTTGTTATTCTGAAGTTGAACTGTATCATCTCCATGAATACTTATATGTTTAACATCTACATAGATATGAAAGAACAAAATATGCTGTTATTTATGTGGTATATGATTTTACGTAAAGGACATCAGAGTGTACGTCACCTTGCTTTTGTAGTCAGCAATTATGTTTTTGAGACTACCATGATGCGTGTAAATTGAGTATCTTCACTTTAATTGTATAATATACTCACTTAATTGTTGTTTAGCATTTCATTGTCTGAGTCAATCATGGTTTATTTTGGCTCATTTGTTTTCTATCAGTAAAGCTACTTTGGCACATGTGCTTGCTCCTTTGGGGAGAACACTTGAAAGTGGAATTGCTGAGTCATGATTTCATGTAGGCTCTGCTGCTGAAAGTCAGCAAACATGTGATGGCTCCAAGGCAGAAGTTCACTTCTTGCTCACATAACAGCCCAGAGCAGACGAGTGCTATGTCAGTGGGTCTCCTCAGTGAGGGAACTTAGGGACTCAGCCTCCTTCCAACTGCGTCTCCAGCTCTTCATGGACTGTATGCAGCTGGCAGAAGTAGAAAGAACATGCAGGAGGCACATTCACCCTCCTGAAAGCTCCAGGTTGGAATTGGCACAAACCACTTCTACTCTTCCCAGGGGAATAACTGACTTGCTATTTAAGTACACTCTGCGGGCAGTTATCCTTACAATGGAAGTCATTCATCATAGGAGTTGGTCTTTAGCCCCTTACCCTGGTAAACTTTCAGGTCAGCTTCCACACGCTGGCCTGGATTATTATGGATGATAAAATTACCCTAGATTTCTTCCTTGTGGACCAAAGTGGAGTCCGTGCAATCACAAATACATTGTCCTGTACCTGAACTAATACCTTGGGCCAAATGGTGGGGAGGTGAGAGTCATATCAAAACATAAGGAGAAATCAACTTGCTTCCCAAGGTAGATCCTGATGGCTTATGGGGTTTGTTCCATTGGTTGGTCTGGGACCTGGATTTGGGGAGGCATGGCTGAGGTCAACACTGCAGGTTGGCCTCATCCCACTGCTTAGAGTCCTATCGATAGTAGCCTTACTATGATGCCGTATGAGGCAAACTGACAGGTTTTGTCGCAGCCTCAGTTGGTAAGATGTATCAGGGTGACTGAGTGGTGTAGTCAGAAAAATCTCCTGAAAGCCCAGATGATGTAGAAAGGATGATGTTGGAAGTGAATCCCATGGGTTTCTGATATTTCTGTACAACCTGCAAGCAGAGGCACCGACTGTCTTTTTTCTGGACTATCTTGACTATAGTTTCCTGAAAATCATGACTATTTCCCTAAAGCAAAGGGCAGTTGTGCTTCTGGTCCATTATAAAAAAAATTAGATTCCTTAAACTTGGGGCTTCTCTCCTGCACATGAGGCTGTCATCTTGTCCTCTTCAAATCTCCTCATGGAAACTGGGGCTCAGGGAACTGGCACAAGAAACTGCTGATACTCTGGCTACTGTTACTGCTGTGAGCAATACAGACCTTCATCTCTGAACCGGGAGTCTCATGTCTTCTGCCAGTATCTGTGATACTGGGATATGCTAACTTGTTAGCTTGCAAGTAGGACAAAAAAAAATCTCAGCTTCTTCAAAGTTCTTGCTAATGAGAAGATAAATATAGTACAACTTGGTTGATTTTGACCAATGCACCTATCCACTGTGGGTCTGTTGTTTCATACATTTTATAAGAAATAGGATGTGAGTTAGACCAGACTACCCTTAAGGCTCTTGAGAGTCTAAAGAGCTATGATTCTATGATTCTATGGGGCAGCATCTTACTGCCTTCCTCAGCATAAGCCACTGGAATTTGTATGCAAGAGACACTTGTTTATGCTAGTTAACACCTTTGACTACTTCTTGGCACTTCACTTTTTACCCTCCTCTGTCTTGACACCCTATGCTTTCATTTCTGAGACAGTAAGTCAATGGTAGATTCCTCAGAGTTGGGAAAATGGTTGAGGAACCAGCATTTTGAAAAAGACAGTTCCATAGTGTAATCCATAGAGAGTGTTTTAAACCTCTAATTTAGTTCATGGTTTAAGGAAAATCCACCTTTGCTGCGGCCTCTGTTTCAGCAAACAGCAAAGCAAGACAGTTCTGCCCATGCTGGCTTGTCTGAGGAGCGTCAAGGCAGCAGGAATCTGCATTTGATGGTTCACCAAAGAAATAGAGAGATCAGGGAGCTAAGCAAAGGGCACTGACTCAAGAGACTTGACTCCAAGTGCCCTCATTTGTTTTGAATATCAAATCAGTTGTCTTTTGTTGTCGAGAAGGTTTTGCACTAACGAGCTCAGTTGCTGATGGTATTTTGCCACGTGAGACTCTGTAAGGCTTGACTGGAGGGTAGAGGGCAGTGAGAGTCCAAAGAAGAAAAATGATCAGGAGCCATCTGGGTACTGCAGCATCTTGAGGCACGGCTGTGACTGAGACATTGACTCTTTGCACCACAAATTATTCTTTAACTCAAATGTTATCACTCATATACATGACAGGAGGTGAGATGTCAAATGTTGGTGAGGGGTTGATTGACAGGGCCCGGGCAGGGGCAGCCCCAGGGCCCCTGAGCTGGCTGTTCTAGCTCACTTCCCTAATCTATAATCAAATCCTAGACCTCAGGGCCTGGGGATCTACACACTGACTCCTTTACTGCTCCTTTTCTTGAACACAAGGAGTGCCGGGTGCAAGAGACCTTTCCTATATCTAAGGCCAGTGCTAGGAAGAGACTTCTTCCCTCTCTTGTTCTCCAGTCTTCCACGCCAGAGCTCTGTGTGCATGTTTTCTAATGGTAGATGCTACACAAGCGTCAAAAACTCTACAGCGCTCTTAAATAATCTCCAAGTGCTACTGCTACCTTGTCATATAGCATTCTTTCCTCCTGTAAGGTGCATTTTCTTCCGCATCTTTCCAGCCCTCAATTCTTTAACTTTAAAAAAAAAAAAGGAAGATCCGTTATCAAGGGAACTTGTCATTTTGTTATTAAGACCCTGAACCACCAGGGTGTCTGATTAAATTAACCACAAGTTTCAGAGCACACGCAGTACCCTGTTTAATCTTCAATTTCCTTATTCATACAGGAGTGATAGAAACAATTTTCTCCCTTCCTATTACATCGGGTTCCCCTGGTACAAGAAACACTTCCTGATGCTGGCTCTGAAAAGGCATGTGTCTCATAAACGGTAGTCAGGAGAGATCAGTGTTGTATATCTTTCAGGACATTTGTTGCCTATAAAATAAGATATGAGAGCAAGGAGGAATACATTCTGAGGAGAAGCAAATATTTTATATTTTCACAATCACATTTTCTCAGAAATATAGTGCATCCAAATATTCAGTACATGAAAATGGAACATTATGTCTGCTTTTTTCACCTTGCTTCCTAACCTGACTGTTTCACTTTACCTATTTTATCTTTTAATTTTAGTTCTGAACTTCACCTTGACCTTCCCTCGATCCCCTTCTCTCTGAATTTATTCATCAGATAATCCATCTTGACCATGTAGGCAGTGCCGTCACCACAAATCCTGCTGCTTCTCCGACTGACTGTGAAGTAAACCTCTTTGAGAAACATCAGAATGGAGACTGGTTGCATAAAGTAGATTATGCATGTCTGGAAGACTCTGGAAATTGTTGTGTTCCACTTATTACCTGTTTCTGAAATGAAAATATCAAGATAGTTTATCTTTGAAATCCTCCTCTCCAGACTACAAGGTTGAAAACTTAATAGTATCATGAATTCAGTTTAAAACAACAATCTATTTATTCAAGATACTCCTCTCTAATACTGTACTTTGGAAATATCCTCAAGAACACTATATATATTAGTATTGTTTTTATTACACTAATTTATTGAGGCCGAAAGCATACTTGAGGCTGAGAGGGGCAGGAAGGCAGGGAGGGAGAGGGGGAGAGGGAGACAGAGAGAAATTACTTTTCCCTGGGATTATAATCTAAAAGTCTGCCTGAAGATGGAAGGCTTTCAGAGATGCGATTTGCTCTTTCTTTTTTGTCTTTGTGTTTCTCACATAAACAATACCTTAGTGAAGGAGTCATTCATTACTTTGATGATTCCACTTCCTATCCTCTCACACTAAGGTTTAAAGATAGAGAGATTTAAGCCTGTTCACTAATTTCTTCCCTCTCAGCAGAGTGGTCAGAAGCAAAAGCAAATCTGGGTCTATTTCTTATAGCTGTCCCTGTATTTACACAGTGGTTCTCACCTGGGCATGATTCCCTCCTACTCTCAAGAGGTATTTGGCGATGTCTGCTGACTTTCTTGGTGTCACCGTGTGTGTGTGTGTGTGGGGGGGGGCTGTTACTGACACCTAGTTGGTAGTGAATGGAGATGTTACTAAACAGCTTGCAATGTACATTACAGTTCCCATGACAAAGAATGATCTGGTCCTAAGGTCACGAGTGCAGAGGTTGAGAGAGCCTGATTTATACTAACCATACTGAGAAGTAAATGGTGAAGGTGGAAGACAAAAGAGAAGACAGAAAAGAAATAAAAATAAATAGGGAAATTACTACAGGCTCCATATCCCTAGTCACGTATGTCATTTCTTTCACTTAACCCCTCATAAAACCACTAATAAATAAGTATAATTGTTCTTGCTTTTATTTTTTTTTGTCAGTCAGAGGAGGAATCTAAGATGAAGAAAAGTTAAGTGATGTACTAAAAAGTCACTTGACTCACCAAGTACAATTCTAAAGCCCATGATTTTCCTCTTTCCCCCTCATTGGGAGCAGGGAGATAATTATAGTAGTCCCCCCTTATCCACCAGGGAGCATGCTCCAAGACTCCCAGTGGATGCCTGAAACCATGGGTAGTACAAAATCCTATATATACTGTTTTTTCCTATACTAACAGGAGGGTAGCATGTACAGCCTGGATATGATGGACAAAGGGATGATTCACATTCCTGGTAGGATGGGGTAGGGTGGCACGAGATTTCATCACACTACTCAAAACCACATGAAACTTAAAACTTATGAATTGTATATTTCTGGAATTTTTTCATTTAATATTTTCAGACTGTGGTTGACCTTTGGCAACTGAAACTGTTGGAAAGCAAACCACAGGTATAAGATGACTACTGTATTCCATTGAAGTCTCAGACTGAAAGAATGGAGGTTGAGCTGGTATGTGTTATCAATAGATTTATACATATGGGTGCTCATATTTATATCAAATGACCAGACAACAATGCATTTCTAGGGTGTTTTTTTTTGTTTGTTTTGTTTTTTGTTTTTTTTTTGCGGTACGTGGGCCTCTCACTTCTGTGGCCTCTCCCGTTGCGAAGCACAGGCTCTGGACGCGCAGGCTGAGCGGCCACAGCTCACGGGCCTAGCCACTCTGCCGCATGTGGGATCCTCCGGGACTGGGGCACAAACCTGTGTCCCCTGCATCGTCAGGCGGACTCTCAACCACTGCACCACCAGGGAAGCCCCTCTAGGGTGGTTTTAATTATAAGTAGTTGGAAAACTTTTATTTCTATCCTTTTGCTTTGTTTGGGAAAACATGGCCGTTCCTCCTTTTCTATGTTTTTTGTTTTATTTTACTTTTTCTTTTAGATCATACTTAAGAAACTTTACCAAACACATAGACCTTGGGCTGTGGTACGTAATATATTACATAAAGGTCCTAGACAAAAGACAAAGTGCCATTGGTCATGAATTAAGAACACATAGATGACAGATGCTCCAGACTGAAGGCTTTAGCCAGGAAGAAAATAATTTTCCTGAATGGAAAATTATTAAATATAAATTATCTTATCAAAAGAATGGAATCATCTCTTTTCTCTGGTTATCTGGAAGAAGAAAAGGATTTTCATTCATTGGAACAATTTAGTACTTCCTTGAATATCTTTATAATGAATTAGCTTTTCTGTTTATGGTCACAATTTTTATCAAAAGAAAAGAGCTGGGTAAAAACATTTCAATTAAAATCCAATCTCTTGGGGAATAATTAAGCGTTAAATGGAAAGTGATAGTGGAAAGTCATTCCTTCCCATTGACCTCTGACCTTCTAGAATAGAATACTCAGGACTAGGGCCTGGGCATTTATATTTTTTATAGGTTCCACAGATGTTATTTTAGTAAGCACAGTACTTTGAATTTAGTACTGTTCATAATTACTTCTTGTTGATCATGGTTACCTTGGTGGTTGTCCAGCCTACCTGCTCTTGAGCCAACATGGATCCCGATCCCAGTCTACACTTAAACTTTTAAAAGAGGTGTTTCCTCAAGTGTTATAAGTAGGCATGGCTGTGAATAACTTTTAAAAGCATCAGCTATTGCTATAGGAAAATAGTACAAATGTTTCACAATAGGGTTTTAAAATTCTGGACATTCTACTTCTCTGAGTCTCAGGTTCTTAACCTGGAAAATGGAGATGACAATAAATTCCTCACTTCATTTATAAATTTAAAGATAAAATGAGGTAATACATAAAAGTACTTAGGACACTGGAAAAAATAAGATATTGTTGGTATATTTTTTACTATTTGACACTTTGCTGTACTTCTTATTTTTGACAATTTAGGTCTTTGAACTTCACCTTTAGTTTTGAAGAGTCATTCTAAATCTATACATTTTTAAAACAAAATCTCTTACCTGCTGCAGGAATTCCTCTGCAAAAGACTTCAAACTCTGAGTATACAGGATTCATTAGGCCTATGGATACATGTTGTTTAGCTCACTTAGTTTTCAAAATTAAAAAAAAATCAGTTGCTAATATTTAAAAATCAAGAGGTTTGTTATAGAAATTTAACATTCTGATTGAGGTTGAGAAACAAGAACACTTAACCTGTGTACCCCCAGGGCAGCAATCAACCCCAACAGGGTCACCTTATCTGGATCCTCTAGGCATGGGAATTTGTTGCCCATACTCTACAAGAGAAGATTCTCAAAGTGTGGCCCTGGACCAACAGAGTTTGCATCACCTGGGGATTTTAGAAATGTAAATTCTTGGGCCTCATTCTAGACCTACTGAATTGGAAACTCTGGCCCAGCAGATTGTTTTATCAAGGTTTCTCAGTGATTCAGATATACTCTAGAGTTTGAAATCCACTGATCCACAACATGCCAGCTCATGGACAAAGAATGTCACCTGCCATTTCAGTAAACAAAAGATGCTGGGGCCACCAAGCTTTCAGCCACTGCAGCCACACTCAGTAGTGTACCCTGAGGATGGAGAAAACCAGAATACTGGCCCTAGGTAGTTAAGGTGAATATCAAAGGAATAATTTCAGTACGCCCAGACTCTTGCATCTTCCCATTTACAGAAGAGTACAAAATTCATTAATTTGCCATGTCTTGTTTTCTTTAATTAGCAGTAATCTTTTGATGTTTGACTGTTTTTTGTTTGTTTGTTTTACAAAAATTCCTATATATCTTGGCCCGTCCCTTACCTCTTCAGAATAGTCCCTCAGAGCTATCTGGAAGACTGTATTCTGGGTTTAAGTCCTCAGTAAGCCCATCGAATAAATCATTATCCTCAGCTTTTAGTCTGTGCTTTCTTTTTTTCAGTTGACACAGTCAAAAGGTCCAATACCTTCCTTCTGTACTTGTCTACTGTCAGGTAACTCACTTTAGCTTCTAATTGTCATAGAGTTCTTCCTTTTATTGAGCCACATTTTATTTTCCCGTCCCTTTCACCATTGTTAGCTTTTCCTTTCCTTGCTCTTCTTGGACCTGAGATAACAAAGAAAAACAACGTTCTTGTGATCCTCAACATTTCCAATAAGCAGCAGCAACTTGCGGTGACAAGCCCTCCGGACCCCAAGCTGATAGAGCTCTCATCACTCTTTGAAGCCATTCTTTTCTTATTCCTGTCTGTTGAGCACATCCTTAAAAGGAATGCAAATCTGTGCTTTTATTTTGACATCTCTTCCAACATTGATTAGATAATTTCTGATCTGTTTTATTGTTTTGTACTAGAATGTGAAAATTTCTAGAGATTACTCTTCATTGGTGTTCCCTCCTTGAGGGAAAATTCATAGTATAAGAACTAACTGTTACTGTAGGAAGCCAATATTCCCATGAGATTTGTAAATTAAATTTTCTTTCCAACTTTTGTTTAACATATTCAGTGTCACCTTGTAAGACAACTGAGATAATTTTGTGTATCCTATCAATCTGTTTCTTGTTTGACATCTGTGTTTGTTTATATAGCTTTCAGAAGTGGAGAATTCTGTCACCAATTAATGTTGATGGTTTTGAGTTAGAGAGAAGGGGGTATTCTTATAAATGAAAGTTTTTGTTTTTAAGTTGTGTTTTATAGTAGTTGAGTGTTTTCCAAATAAATATTCACTGACTGTATTGAATATGTCAATTTGGTAATAGAATCACAGGCTTTCAGAGAAGTAGGGCTCAAATATAATATTTATTTATAGGAAATTCCTGTAATTGAATAGGGAGACAATTGAAAATACATTAAAGAAATATCGTCAAGTAATTGACCAAGTGTATATTTCCTTGTGGAGGTGGAATCTTGGGCTAAAGCAGCTGCTCCAATAACTTTAACAAGAACATTGTTAAGGATGCTGTCTATCAAAACAGGAATTTCTGATTTCTGATCTCCTAGATTGGTTGAAAAATCACCTAGGGACCTTATTAAAAATATTAATTCAGTAGCTCTGTGGTGGGGACTGGGAAGATGTATTTTACAAACCTTTCCAATTGACTATTAATGTGTAGCTGGGTTTGGACACACTATGCTTTTTTTTAAACTCTGGTTTTATTTTAACATTCTTTCCATTGTTTTGGTTTTTTTTTTCCACTCTGAGTTCTCCTTTCATTTAATTTATATTTTTTGGTATTTTAAAGTATTTTTGAAGTCATAATAAATTCTCTTGATATAAGGCATAGTATAAATAAATATAATAACCACAGCAAAAATGCTGTCATACAGGTCATTAATGAAGCTAATTTAGGGAGTGTTACTTAGTAATCCTGAATTAACTGCTGCTGAACTTAGTACTCTATTTTCTATATGCAATGCTTCTCTGATAGTAAATGAAGTTAAGAACTAGGTCATATAGTACATGGAGGTATAGATTTTCTATCCCACTTTTTAGGGGTTTTACTGTACACATTACAGCTTAAAAACTCTGAAAAGAGCTGCAATGAAGACATTAAAAAATCTTTAACCCAGCACTTTGCAAACTTTTATAAAACCAAACACTCTTCCTTCCCCCAGAACACATGTTAACATTTCCAGTCTTTTATTTGGGAAATAGTATATTAATTGCTATGTCTGCAAGCAGTGAATGTCAATATGGATGAAACAAGGAAAGCTGCTGTTCTGGGTGAGCAGAAATGATCAAGCATAGCTGAGGGAAATAAACTGAGCTAAGTGGGTCAATTTTAGGAAAAGTGCTGGGCCATTGGCACTTGGGAAGAAATAGATTTAATAAGGAGAAGAAAAAGCATAAAGGATATTTGTATTTTTACAATTGCAGGAGGAAATGCACTAGAAGCACACATTTGGAGTACATCCAGGCAAAGCTGAGATCCTAGCTGATCTGAACTATGGTTCCATCTTCTGGGTGCTCATGGCACTAAGATGTTGTGCACCTGATGTTCATTGCAGTGCTATTTGAAGTGACCAGGACATGGAAGCAGCCTAAATGTCCATCAACAGAACAATGGATGGGGAATATGTGGTACCTGTGTGTGGTGGAATACTACTCAGCCATGAAAAAGGATGATATGATGACATTTGCAGCAGTGTGGTTGGACCTAGAAATTGTCATGCTGCGTGGAGTGGGTCAGGCAGAGAGGGACACATATCCTATGATGTCGCTTATATGTGGAATCTAAAAACAGGCTACAAATGAACTTATCTGCAAAAGAGAAATAGAGTTACAGATGTAGAGAATAAACATAGTTACTGGGGGGTGAGGGAAGATAGATAAATTGGAAGATTGTGATTGACACATACACACTACTATATATAAAATAGATGACTAATAAGCACCTACTGTATAGCACAGGGAGCTCTGCTCAATACTCTGTAATGGCCTATATGGGAAAACAATATAAAAGTGGATATAGGTATATGTATAACCGATTCACTTTGCTGTACACCTGAAACTAACACAACATTGTAAATCAACTCTACCCCAATAAAAATGTTTTTAAAATGTGCAAATAAAGTAAGTAGTTGTTTGAAGTGGAGCAACCTCCAATGAAGGGGAAGAATGGAGGTGGGGTCTGGGGAGACATTTGGATGAGTTTATGTGTCAGACACAGATAAAATCATGAAGAGAAGAATCTGTGTTTGTATGAAAGAATAAACTTGCTTTGATGGCATGGGATCTCCCCAGGTCTTGCAGACAAGTTTTACCTACCTCCTGACAACCTTCATCAGAGCACGAATAAATTAAATATTTCGTGTGTCCACTGCCTCACTTTTCCTATCTGTATTGCCAGGGGCAACAGGGAGAAATAGTTTTATTCTAGGGAAATTTTGCTCTGTTGAAGGCAAAGTTTTATGTGACATTCTATTAATTGGTTACTTAGTCACTGCAACTCACAGTCTACTTTAAATCTTGTTAAACATTAGCCTTTTCTTTGAATGAATAAAAATTAATGAGAAGTGGTGAGAAATCAATTTAATACAATTCAGTTTGGAAAGACCTAATGTGTGAAGGTGTAATCTAAATTACCCATGGAAGTAAACCTTGAGTCCACCACCTAAATTATTCAAAGTGAACATAGTGAGAGATAGGCATGAGCTTAGAAAGCCCAACACCATCTGTCCACCAGGAAACTGTTCATGGGGAGGACTCAGTAGTTATCATAGAAGATGCTACATTCTTGTCATGTCAATAAAAGTAAGACCAATCAATGAAAATACTGTGGCCCAGAAAAGTGACTGGGCTGAAATAGTATTAGTAATCATTTGCAAGGCAAGTTACACTAGTAACAGCTCAAGAAGGTCAATTCCATGATTTCTGTTTCATCATTAAATTGATCACCTGTATGTGTTCTCCTTTCTGGGTGGCCATGTTTATTAACTGGGAATCTTCTCTGTCAATCTTTCATTTCTAGTTGAGAAAATATGCCTCTTTTGATCTCTCTTTATCAACTTACCTCTTTAAGTTAAATTAACTCAAATTTCTGGAACATCATCCAAATTGTAAGACAGGTAAGAAATAGTGAGGAAATGATCAAATCTAGGAGTCTCTGACTTTATTTTCTTAATTTATTGGTTATTTAGTAAGGGAATCAACTATATATAATACATATGTATATATATATTATATGTATATATATGTGTATATATATATATATATATATATTTTAAAGGGAAGGCATTGAATGATTAACTTCAAAGTTTGATCACAGGATCCATTTTGAGATATCAGCAAATTCACGAGGGCTTATGTTTTATGGTTTGCACAGTATGATCATTATTGTTAAAAATGTGTTTCACCTAGTGCCAAGGTAACCAAACTACAGCATGGGACTTTTTTTTTTTTTTTTTTTTTTTTTTTACAGCATGAGACTTTTGAAAGCTGAATAACCTCCCATTTGTTGAATTAGAAAAACTAGAGATAAGTGACAGTGATTGTCTTAGTAAGACAAGTTTCTAAGAATTCAGACCATTCTCATTGTTCTAAACTGCATTTTTAAACTATGTACATCATTCTCAAATGACAGCTTCCTGAAATAAATACATTGGTTCATACGCCCATGTGTATGGATTTAGCAAAGCCAGGAAAAACCAGAGCAAATGCCTGGTCTTAATGTGCCACAACCAGGGTGGTGCTCTTTAGACAAAGTCCCATTTTTGGTAATAGAAACAAAGTGGGAAATAGCTCTAGGCCTTGCAATGGCTACAGACACAAGGTAAGAAAATGTTCCACTTATGCATGCTTATCTGTGTAGATCTCCACCCTGGCTTCCTTCCTCTGCCTCCTTACATAGTAATTTTACTATCAGTCAACACTTACAAGGAACTGTCTGAAAGTAAATCTTAGGTAAAGACATCAGAGGTGAGAAATGGAGAGAGATTTCTGATGAGCTAGATAGCTTGAGAGTCTTGGTCCAGATATGTGCTAAGGCCTCTACTTCTCTCCAATCTTTGCTTACTTGCAAGTCCAAGCAATATTTTTATTTGTTTTTTAGAGAGATTGATTGTAGCCTGATGTTAGAAGGGAAACACTCATATAAGCTATTTGATGGTTAGTTTTCTCTGTTAGCTGAGCTAGGCTATATAGCTCCAAATTACTTAATCAAATCCTAACCTAGGTGTCACTGTGAGAGTATTTTGTAGATGTGGTTAGCATCTACAATCAGTGACTTTACTTATAAAGGAGATTACTGTAGATAATGTGGGTGTGTCTCTTAGAATCAGTTTTAAGTCCTTAAAAGCAAAAACAGGTTTACTGGAAGAGGAAGAAATTCTGCCCCCAGACTACAACATCATTTCCTGATGAGTTTCTAGCCTGCTGGTCTACCCCACAGGGTTTGGCTCCCCCCAAAACACATAAATCATTTTCTCTTTCTCTTTCTCTCTCACCAGTTCAGTGTTTCTAGGGAACCCTACTGATACAAGCTCTTTCAAGTTATTTGCATGGTGATATGATTGACCCATAGCTAAATGGGGGTCTCAACACCATTTGTGAAATGGTACCAACTTTTTTGAAGAGAAACTTAAATTTGCCTTCATGGTGAATGGATGGTGCTGCTTAGTACCACCTGTTCAAACTGGCTCTCACCTGGATTGAAATTTGCACAATTAGAATCAACAGCATATATTGATGGAGTAATTGGAGTAATTATCGATCTGATTTAGAGCTAAAAGTGCCAGAAACTATTGGCTATCTCTTAAATGTAGGGGAATACTTTCCAGGTCAAAACCAAAACATTTTGAATCTTAGAACTGTAAATCCAGTTATAGTATTAGAAAAGAGATCCAGTTATTATTCAGTTCAACTTTCTCATTTCAAAGGTAATGAAATAAGGGCCCAGGGAAAGTTAAGTGTGGTGTACAAAGCCATACTCACTGGAATAACATATCTTTTAAAATTTGTTTTATTGCTTGGAAATGTTTTAATATTTTTCTGTTTTGCTAAGTATTTTGCTGAAGCACATTGTTTTAGTCTGTAGGGTATTCTGTCATAAGGATGTGGCCTAATTAAACTGAAGCCCTTTTGGGCACATTAATTTATAGTCATATTTTCACTTCTATAAATACTGTGATAAATATTCTTATAAATAAACCTTTGTATACATATTTATTATTCCTGAGGATCAGTTTCAAGAAAAGAGATTTCTGCATCAAAGGGTATACACATTATCTAAGGGTTTAATCTCAGTTGCCAAGTGGTCCACTAGAAAGGTCTTAGCAGTTTCCAACACTCAGTGATGGATGAAATCACCTGTTTCCCTGCATCCTCACCTACACTGTATATTTTCATTAACAAACAAATACAGTGAAAATAGAGTCTTGCCTTAATTCACACTCCTGTATTTATTAGCAAGGTTGAACATTCTTTTTCTAATTTTATAGGCAATTGGGTTTTCTTTATGCCTTTTTAATGTCCTTCCCCCACTTTTAATTGGAGTTTATATTTTATTGCTTTGTAGAAATTTTAAGACAATGAAATTGAGTCCACAAAACAATCCCTCAATAAATGGTAGGTGTTATTATTCTTACTGATATTGTCATTGTTTTGTTGTGGTCGTTGGTATTATTGTGTCTGTTGCTAGTTGCTGTCTTGTACTTAAGAAAAAATTACAAAGGGAGTACTGCCTGGGGTCAAACAGCCTGTATTAGGAAAAATGTATCTCTATTTCATTGGGAAAAATTCACCAAGATACATCCCAATTACGCTGTTGATTTTACAATCTTTCATCTGCATCCTTTCTCCAGGCTTTATTCTCCCTGGAATAAAGTCAAACGTGGTTTATGCTTCAGGCACATATATAACAGCATGTAAACCACTCCACATCTTTAGTTTCTTTTCTAACTAGGCACTGAGACTGTTTCTTTTCTTGGAAATAATAGGAATTTATCTCAGAGAATACATAAATTGCAAAATACCTCCTCTTTTAATCTAGCATTTTACATTATTCCTGTTTTTCCCTCTAAAAAGTATAAAATTACACTTCCTAAAATGGAATCTATGTAGCCATTTTTTATCTTTTAAAATATTTAGCAGTACACAGTGTTTTTTATGTTTCACTCCTGAATATTGTGTTTTATCGGAGAGTATCAGGGAGTTGCCTTTTTAATTTTTATAGTTGGCCTCAAATGTTTATGGGCTTGTGTTATTCATCTGCCCTCTGCTGTGTTTGAACTCTTCCCCTAGGGCAGCAGCAGCATTTATGATTGTCCACCACATCATGCAGCGTTAGTGAGGAGGGATGAGAGATGGATGAGGGATGTTTGGAATAATCCATTGTGAATGGCAACTGAAAAATATGTATCAGGCTCTTTTGCATGGTTGTTACGGAACGTTTTGCCTCCACAATTGAGTTAATATATATAACTTGATGAACATGCTTCCTGACACATGGCAGATGTTCCAATGATGTTAGTTGTCTGTCAGTCAGAGACATAGAGCCAATAGGATACCATACACACACACACACACACACACACACACACACACACATAAATGTAAAGAGAGATTTAAAAATGTAAAGAGAGATTTAAAAAAACTGAGAATTGGCTTATAGGATTGCTGGGGCTGGCAAGTTTGGGTCAGAGCAGCAGGCTAGATGAGGCTAATTCAACTAATTAGATAAAGGCTCGTCCACATTCTGTTTTTTTTTTTTTTTTTTTCGGTACCCGGGTCTCTCACTGTTGTGGTCTCTCCCATTGTGGAGCACAGGCTCCGGACGCTCAGGCTCAGCGGCCATGGCTCACGGGCCCAGCCACTCCATGGCATGTGGGATCTTCCCGGACCGGGACACGAACCCGTGTCCCCTGCATCGGCAGGCGGACTCGCAATCACTGCGCCACCAGGGAAGCCTCTAGAGTGCATTTTTGAGTAAGGGAAAGAAAAGGAAGTTTTGTTGGGAAAGTACAGGCAGCAGAAGGAGAGTTAAGAGCATCCCCAAAATGATGCCATCACCTTCCTGGTTTGGCCTCGTTCTGGGCATCTCTGTGAGTTTACAGTAATACTGGAAATGGTGGGCTGGAGGAAGAGCAGAAAAAGGATGGGCTCTCTCAAGGCACAGTGTTAGAGGACTTTCCTGCTACAAAATGGGGGTGTCATGGGCAGAGGGACGTAAAGCCTCCTGGATTCTCTGGCAGCATCCACTCTGAGTTTCTAAGAAATGCCCAGATTCTTCTTCTATTGGCAATATAGACATGGACCAGGGTGCTCTTTGAGTCCAGATTGAGGGTGGGCATTGAGACAGAGTTGCTACATAGAAGAGAGTGAAATTCACTCTCTAGGTGCAGAAGGAGAATGGGCTTGAATGAAACTAAAGAGTTGGTGATGAAGTTACTTAACCTTTCAGCAGCACCAAGTATTTAGACATGTAGGAGTATAATAATATCAACCCCTAACCTATTTAATAGGGCAATGAGTTAAAACGGTTATATGAGTTTAAATTTATGTCAATCAGCAAATTCAAAGCATGGCACTATAATTAGAGACTCACAATTACCCATAGAATATCCTTGTGGGCAAAATTAATGCATATTGAACATTTTTAGCAGTTATTTTAAGCCCAGATATAGCCTGGTTCAAATGAGTTGATTTCTCTATTCTGAGTAAGATGGGCTACTTACATATAAGGTAAACTTCCTTTACTGATGGAATTTTCTGCTACTTTAGAAACTTGGTGATGATCTTTCTAAGGTTATAGTCAACAAATCAAATCAGAAAACTTGAGAGTGACTAGGGGGAGTCTCCTAGGAACAACTTGTTAAGGGAGAGCACAAAATCCCTCTCTAGGGGACAGACTTGGCCACTGGCTTTATTAGATCATGCCACTTTATTGTATACTTTTAAAGGCCTGTTTCTTTATCATCAATTCTTTTTTTTTTTTAATGTGGGCAGGTTCGTGGTTTTAAGTCAGATAAGCAGAAACAAATCCAATAGCTGATTTCTAAGAAGGATTCTCTTAGGATTTGTATTTGGGTGAGAAATGTATTTGCTAATACACTTGATTCATTGACTTTTGAAATACTTCCTTTTAATACTTATTCATTTGGAGTAACACAGAACAAATGCAATCCCTTCTTTTCAATAGAAGCTATTCTCTTTTCAGGTCAGGGATCCCAAGCCTCCTCTATGATTTCCTGTATCGCTGTTTATAAACAATGGTATAAATGACTTGGATGTTTCCTGGATTATTTACATAGGAGGCAATGATACAGTATGGCAATAAAGAGGACAATGAATTTTGGAAGCTGGAAAGTCAGCTACATAAGTCTTCTATGGAAGTCTGAGAATGACATCTTTGCACTGTTAGGCTGGTATTTGTTTAATGTGATTTTGCAGAAAAAGTTATCAGAAAAGCCTCCCCTGTAAGCAGCCATATGACCTCCAGGAGGCAGTTAAGAGAAATGTAATGGCACTCTCTGATAGAGTGTAGGTTATATTTTTGGCAGTGATCAATTTTTTCCAGTATTTATTCACTAGGGAGTAAAATTATTGCCTCATAAAACAAGAGAGCTGCCCAGTTATTTCTTAAGTAGGACCCTATTAACTTTACCACTGTCACCAGTTCCTTTCACAACATTAAAATCTCTCAGCCTTGTGGCAGGGAGGATGTTACGTACCCAGATTTAGTGATCCAAGAACAATTATTTTGAAAACATACATTTCCTTGAAAGACACAATTTTGCAAGAACTAATTCTTAGAATGATGTTCCAATGGATCACTGGATTCATAACAGCATTTTTCTCTGAAAACCTTTTGCCTACGTCAAAACTATCAGCCAGCATATGAAAAAGTGAGTCTTAATGTTATGGAAAATTTATTATGGAGAAAGAGAGTTTGATTATTGAAATGCATTACAATAAAATTGTGAAATCATTGAATTAAAGTTTCATTTATTTGGAAAATCTGATAATTATCCTCAGTTTCTATCTGAATATTGCCATTGTGTAGAATTTCCTTTTAGGCCATACTGAGAATCATAGTCCCATTTCTGCTTGGTATGCAAATAAAAATGCTGTTCTTTCCCATGTTGTCTGAGTGAGAATGAACTGAACCCATTTGAGGAGATGTGATGGTTCCTACAGAAGAAGAACCATCTCCCTTAGTTATATATTGTCAAGAACTGGCGAGTAAACAAGATCAAACTCAGTCAAGGATGATGTTAGTCTCCCATACACATCATCTATTCCCTTTGGCTCTCAGATTGAGCTTCTAATACCCAAACATTTGCATCAGTTTCTAATTGTTTTTAACTGAAATTCTTGCATTCTGCCAAGTTGGGTCTGGTATTTGTACAGCCATAGCTGAGCTATTCTTAGCCAAGATGTATCAATTAGAATTTGGTTAGACTACAAGCCATAGTATGTTAGCTAATTTCCTCCAAGGGTAGATCCCAGGATCAGGACTCTAGTGATTCTAGGAAGCATAAGTGAGGTGGGAAAGAGAGTAAGACAGGGAAGAGAGAAAAACCAATAAAAAACCAATAAAAAACCAATAAAGTGTATGTTAAAGAGGAACAGCCTTGAAATTGTCTCTTGGAAAGACAGGGACTGTTCCTCATTAGTGGACATTTGCCCCCAAGGATGCTAATGCCTCACAGGTACCGAACTGTACCCATGAACGAGTTTCCATGGGGCCAGAGAAAGGCCTTAGATAGAGAGGCAGAAACACAGGCTGCTGGGTGGGAAACTACCAAGGCTGTTATTATAAACAGTAAGCTAGAAAATAACATTGCTTTGGAAGGGCAGAGGGCTACTTTCCCCTAACTCCAGAAGTCCAGAAGTAGACAGTCCAGGACTTATTTTGGAATCTTCACAATCCCCAGATGCCCAAGTTTTCCCGGTCCACTGTTTTGCCATCTCTAGGGTGGGATCATTTTCAAAATCCAAAAAGACTGCTAAAGCTTTAGTAATCATCTCTGTATCCCAGGGGGTAGAATTTAGGAAGGGACAAAGAAGGCCTGTCTTTCTCTTTTAAGGAGATATTCTGAAACGACAAAATATGTCCTTCTATATCTAATCGGCCAGAACTCAGTTACATGGCTACATCCTGCTATAAAACATTCTGAGGAATACAATCTTGATTGCAGGTGGACATATGTCTAAAAAAAATAGTGGTTCTATTACCATGAATGGAAGGGATAATTGAGATATCGGCAACAAATCACCTCTGCATTGTAAAAGTTTCACCCGTCAGGATCTATAAGTGGGAGAAAATGTAGAAAGGGTAGAAGTAAGTAGAATAGAATTATATTAACTGCTTAAGGACCCTGAAATGACTACATCATGCTCCTTTCGTAAGGCTGATCATCTTCACAACATTTTAGATATTGACCTTATTCACAAAGTAATTATGGATGATCTGAATGAAAGAATCAATTGAACTGTGTTTTGCCTAGTTGTTTTGAAAGTGAATGAAGAGTAATAATAACATCAATGGCAACAGTGACTGTATTAGTCTGCTAGGGCTGCCATAACAAAATATCATAGACAGGGTGGCTTAAACAACAGACATTTATTTCTCACAGTTCTGGAGGCTGGAAGCCCAGGATCAAAGAACTGGCAAGTTTGGTTTTCCTGAGACCGCTCTTCTTGGCTTGCAATTGGCCCTTTTCTTGCTATGTGCTCAAGTGGCCTTTTCTTTCTGTCTACATTGCCCTGGTGTCTCCTATTCTTCTTATAAGGACCCAAGTCCTATTGTATTTAGGGCCCCATCCTTGCAATCTCATTTAGCGTTCATTACCTCTTTAAAGGCCCTATCTCCAAATACAGTCACATTGGGAGTTAAGGCTTCAACATATGAATTAGGGGGGCACAGTTCAGACCATAACAATGATAATAATAAATATTTATTTAAATGCTTCCTATGTGTTGGGCCTGAAACTTAGTGTTTTATACAGATTAATTTATTTAACCTACATAATAACAGTGGGTAAGAGATTATATTCCTCATTTGATATAGAAGGAAACAGATTTAGGGAAAGTGAAACATGCCCAAATTTGCATGGGAAGAAGTGAGGGCAGCAGGCTGGCCCCAGAGCTTAGGTTCATAAACCACTGTGAGATGGTGCTTGTGATTTGATGCAGAAGACAGGCAGAACCACGTGTGAGAGATGGACAAGTGCTATGGGCAGTCCCAGTAGGAGATGCAATTACCAGCTGCAGGTGGTGTTGGGGGAATTCTTTGAAGGGGCCCTTACAAAGCAGAATCTTCATCTCCTCCTGAACAAATGGAGCTGTAAATCTAAGACTAGCAAGTAGGGGCTAAAATATCCCTTTATTACTGGTAGAGGCTGGGGGATGTGACTTTAGGTTTATTTGCCAAACGAATTAGCTAATGGAATTAGGCAGACTCAGCCAACCAATCACAGCACACTGGTCCAGGGCAGGCCTCCCCACTCCAATAGGACGGAGCCTCTGGAGGGGCTGTGGAAAGTCTGCTCGCTCTAAGTTGAAGCTTCCTCCCATGAGGAAGAATGTTGGCGGAAGCAAGCTAAACAAGCCTGTTATTTCTCCCAGATTTAACAATCAGGTCCGTTTATCTCCTCTGTTGGTGGAGGGAATAAAAAGGGCAGTTATCTTAGGAAAAATCCCTCTCCCTGGAAACCAGTGATGAGAACAAGGTGTTCCCAGGTAACAGGATGTAAGGAAGTTTTCTTGAGCTTACCTGGGCAGCTGGGGCATCGTTACACAGGTATCAACTTTGAGGCTGAGGCAATGGGGAAGAAGACGTTTTCTCATTACTTGTGAAAACTTTTTTTATGGGATTAATTTTGTATTGTTGAGAGCAATACAAATCATTCAAACAATGTTGGGAGGCAACCAGGCTTGGGATTGTGTCAATGAGTGGGTGCAGTTTGGAAATAAATGGATGTTTTGGTGATGCATTTAAGATGTTACATTGTGAATAACAGAAGAGACCAATATGTAAATATGTAAAAGTTCCCCAGAGGAATTCAGCACGTTTCTCTAAAAAAATGAGTCTACTTTCAGTAAGAAAATCAGTAAACCTAATCAAAGGAGTAGGTCTAAGCAAAGGAATCAGAGCCAAATAGAGAGCAGGATTTTTAGTCATTCTGCTGATATGTTCAGCCTATAATGAATGTCATTAACAATTGATCAATAAACTATTTTTCCTATTTCTTCAACTAGAGTTGAAACATAAAATGAAGAAAAGTAAACATTTTCTAACTCTCCAGAAGACTAAAGCCCACTGCCTACAAGTTCAGCCACCTTCAAAAATAATACATTTCAGCAGAATAGTTTCATGTGCCTTCATGTGCTGTCTTCCCCCACACCCCCAAATTTGGGGTCTACAATGGTAAACCAGAATGGAGACTTGAGACACTGATCCATAAAAATGAGGCCAAAAATCTTGGTTCTCCCCAAAATTGGTTATGTGAAGCAAAATTATATTTTTGGCACTGCCCTATAGAGTGGACTGATTGAGGATTCGGTTCATAGCTATAGAGTTGTCTGTGGTTTTCCCTGAAGAATATAATGCTTATATCTCCCTGCTTTTGCATGTGTAAAAGTAGAATTTTACATTTGCTGTGTGTCAAATTGAGCTTCTCAGATTTTTTTTTTTCAACTAATTCCTCTCCCCTGGCATATTTTGCAAATAGAATGTGATGATGAGGTTTAGTCATTTTGTTATTTGATAGTTCTAAATAACTAATCTAAACAATTCTGCTCCAAATAAATTTTGAGGGATTTTCAATTTTGCAATTGAAATATTTGTTTGGGCTGTTAACAGAGCTTAAATAAATTAGGTGGCTAACAAACTTCTCCTTTGCTCTGTATGACATAGATGCAATGTTAGAAATATAGGATGGTTTAGGCCTCCAAACAGATTTGTTTTGGTTTGTTTTGCTTTTATTTTCCTTAAATTACCATTTATCCAGTAATTTAAGGGAAATATACCTTTCCTTTTTTTTTCTTTTTTTTTTTTTACAAAAAGCCCATCTGGATTACCCTGATGAGTTGAAAATAGGTATAGGTATTGAACTCTTAAAGTATTTCCAGAAAATCATTCAAAATCAAGATACTAGGAAACTCTGATTTTTAAAAATGTTTATTCTTTGTTTGATATTCTTTAATAAATGTTTATTAATTTTTTCTTTAAAATATGTTTCCCTTAGAGCTACATCATTAGAAAAACTCATTTTTTGAAATCATGGTTTTACGGTTATTTAGTTACCTATTCATTTATATAAGTTGGAGGTGTTCTATACATGTTTTTTGCTAAATAAAAATAATCTTTTACCTCAACTTGTGAAAATGAAAATAGTGAATTCTTTGGCAGCAATATTACCAAAATAGACTTTATATAACTGTTTTTCTGCTTGTTTTCAGTATTATTAGGACTGGTATCCACAGGGTTTGGTAAATTTTGAACTTTATAATTTAAATCCAATCTTTTTTCACTCTGAACCAATTTCTCTGTTCTTTGGATTACTGATTTTGGAAACTGGAAGCAAAAAGCGTTCCTTAGAGTAAGGCTCTTTCAACTGGAAATGTTGGTTTTATGTATGTTATCTCTTAGCCTTCCCTAATGATTTTTTGCTGAAGGATTTGAAAGCAGGTGAAAAGACTGAAGTGGCTTTTACTTGAGTGATTTGGGGTGGAGCGTCTTCTAAACACAATTCTCTTTTTTCCTCTGAACGTGAATTCTGTTCTGATCAAAGGGGTCAGGCAGATAACAGTTGACCCTGTAAATTCTGGAACATAGATGGCATATGGGTACAAATTTTGCCTCTGATTTGTGATTTATCCCTGATTTAAAATATTCCCACCTTATAGACCAAAGGAATGGTTTTCTGAGAGTACCAGAGATTCTTGAAAACCTCAGCTAGAGCTTTTAGAAAACATGTGCAGTGCCTGGAAGTAATGGTTGAAAGCAGTAGCCTTCTGAAGTTCAGAAGGCTGAATTTTCTTATATAGGTGAATAAATTCATTTCCTTTAAAATACATGCTCAATATCTTCAAAATATACTGTTAACATATATATATATATATATATATATATATATATATATATATATATATATATCTCCTAAAAATTAATTTTGAGTGAGTGAGTAATCAAATATCCCTGATGAAGAAATTTGATTTAAGCATTTTCATGTTGGTAACACAGTCTGCAAATCAGGATCACTTCAGCTTAGAAAAATATTAAAAAATAGTCAAGAGTCCTTATCTTCCCACCTTGAAAATGTTTGTGGTTAAGTTGATCTGGGTACCTAGAATTGATGTTCTTAGTGTTTCCAATGGTATTTCCAATCACATGCATGTTTTCATTTTTTCTGTGCATTCTTGTGTCTTCTGTACTGACAATGGAACTTATGCTCCCAAATTGTTCGTTGTGTTCTTCTGCCAGGATTTGCATGACAACTATTTGTTTCTGAAAACAAAGGGTCATTTGCATCTGCAGAGTGGGGACCTACTAAAATCTCTAGGACATATCTTTTACATATTTTATTTTGTGTCTGATTGAGTCGATAGCTGTTATTCTTTGTAGGATATCCGTGGCTATAAGGGTGGGTCAGAATCTTTGAATGGAAGTAGGGGATGCTAGATGTTTGGCCTGGAGTAAAAGACATGATGTTTAAATGTTGGGTTTTTGTTTAAAATGGTTTCTGGCTAGTAATTTCTCCAAAATTTCTGTTAAAATAGCTATACACACTATTAGAAAAGGTGAAATCCACAGTAAAATTAAGAACTAAGATTCACAATTGCCAAAACCTTGGGGAAAATTCCACTAATGGTTAAACTGGTACAACTCCACTGAAACATGGTCAGTGACAGAATGGCTGAGTGGTTAAGAACATAGACTTGGTTCCAAATCTGACTCTGTCACTCTCTCGCTATGTAACTTGGGAAGTTTACTTGGTCTCTTGATGCCTCGGTTTTTTCACCTATAAAATGGAGATCATAATAGACTCTCCTAATTAGGAGTTTGGGATTAACATATACACACTACTATATATAAAATAGATAAAACCAACAAGGACCTACTATATAACACAGGGAACTATACTCAATATCTTGTAATAACTTTTAAGGGAAAAGAATCTGAAAAAGAATATATCTGGGGCTTCCCTGGTGGTGCAGTGGTTGAGAGTCCGCCTGCTGATGCAGGGAACACGGGTTCGTGCCCCGGTCCGGGAAGATCCCACATGCCGCGGAGCGGCTGGGCCCGTGAGCCATGGCCACTGAGCCTGCGTGTCCGAAGCCTGTGCTCCGCAACGGGAGGGGCCACAACAGTGAGAGGCCTGCGTACTGCCAAAAAAAAAAAAAAAAAAAAAAAGAATATATCTATATCTAGAACTAAATATCTACCTGAACATATCTATATCTATATCTATATCTATATCTATATCTACATATATCTATGTATCTGAATCACTTTGCTGCACACCCAAAACTAAAACAACATTGTAAATCAACTATACTTCAATTCAAAGAAAAAAAAAATAGACTCTCCTTCAGGAAGTTGCTGTGAGATTTAAATGAAGTAATACTTGAGTGGACAATGCCTGGAACTTGGTAAGCAGCAGAAAATGTTAGTTATTATTGTTCAATTGCCCAAATATCCTGTGTCTGCTTGACATTAGGTCAGATACCCTTTATCACTCTGTCTCCTTATTCAGTAGAAAAGGGCTGAATCTACCAGAAAACTGAGAAGTCATTTACGTATCACACTGCCTTTCTGAAGCAGTCTCTGGGTTGCTTTTTCCCAAACGTGTACAGCTCAGCAAAGCTCTTATTTGGCATAAGACAAAATGCACTTCTCCTGACAGCACTGATTTCAGTTGTTTTACTACTGGCTTATGCCCACTGAGACTCTTATGAATGTCTCTATTCCTGTTATCTCTTCATTATACAGACAGTTTTTACAATAATTCCATAACCAATCTGTGGTTAGTGCCCATTTTACCTCAGGGGAACTTGCAGGTCAATACACAAAGTGAATTTGTGCCAGAATTGCAAAAATAACTTTGACTCAGGGTTCAGACATCTTTTCAGTATGGCGACCTTAAAGGAATGTCAATCTTCACCCTTCTGCTCTTCCTATTATTTTTGGTGTCTTTCAATGCAATCAGGTTGAGCAGCTTTTTGGTGAGTTAGTAATATATACATTTAAATAAATGAATCAATCTATGAAACTATTTTTTCGCTTTTGTTTAGGAATGCAATAAAAAGGGTGTTCTACTTACGTAAGTGATATAAGTTATAAACAACTCATTAAGAAAAACAAATTCTGCTTCTGTGTTTTGACTATCTTGAGCTTGATTTGTATCTATTACACCTGTGCTCTAACTTGTATCTTCTTAACAGTCATATATATCTATGTTTTTATTTATTCCCTTGACACAAAATACAGACTGTTCATAAGGTGCAGCATAGTAATGAGGTTAAAATTAAGATGGAAATAGTTATGCATCCTAAGATTTTTCCTATTGATAACTTTATTTTTGCCATCTATTCCTTTTTTTTTTTTTTTTTTTTTTTTTTTTTGCAGTACGCGGACCTCTCACTGTTGCGGCCTCTCCCATTGCAGAGCACAGGCTCAATGGCCATGGCTCACGGGCCCAGCTGCGCTGCGGCGTGTGGGATCTTCCCAGACCGGGGCACGAACCCACGTTCCCTACATCGGCAGGTGGACTCTCAACCACTGCGCCACCAGGGAAGCCCGCCATCTATTTCTTAATTGACCCATCATATTTTCTTTATTCTGCAGCTACAAAGAGAATAGAATAAAGATTTTCCTTTGCTTCCTGAACTATCCATCCAGTAAAGTTTGTTCTTGACAATAGATTTATTAATCCTCCCATGAACATACAGCTAGGGTTTTATCTCCAGAAGACCTATGCTACAATGAATTTGTAGCAAGTTAGACATCAGTACGGATTAAATATCTGGTTAGTTAGCTGTGCCCTGTTGTTAGTTGTCAACTCAGCACTATCTTGGTTGCTCTTCTGTTCTCTGTTCTGCATGGCAGGCATTGAAAGCCTGTGAACTACATTTCTTCAGTACCCATTACCTAGGTTAGATTTTGCAAATGAGGCACTAGCGAGAGATTTATAGAACTGGGAGAGAGGCAGAAAATATCCTATTGCTCCTCAAGTAGCAGAGAACTGGCAGGTAGGATTCAGAAAATGCCTCTGGACATTTCCCTATGAATCACTTACCTTATTGCTGCAGGCAGAGATCTCTTGCTAGGGTAACTGGCCCTCCACATCTGCGGGTCCTGCATCTGGGGGTTCCACACTTGCAGATAGGGAAGGCTGGCTGGAAGACAACATTTTTTTTTTTTTTTTTTTTTTTTTTTTTTTTTTGGTACGTGGGCCTCTCACTGCTGTGGCCTCTCCCGTTGTGGAGCACAGGCTCTGGATGCACAGGCTCAGTGGCCATGGCTCACGGGCCCAGCCACTCCACGGTATGTGGGATCTTCCCAGACTGGGGCACGAACCCGTGTCCCCTGCATCAGCAGGCAGACTCTCAACCACTGCGCCACCAGGGAAGCCCTGGAAGACAACATTTTACACAAGGAGCTTGAGCATCTGTGGATTTGGGTATCCTCAGGTGTCCTGGAATATATGCACCCACCCCCGCCCCTGATACCTGGTAGGACTACAGTTTGTTGCAGTTTCCTGGTTCTGAAAGCTAGCAACAACCTGAGAACTAGAAGCATTTTCCCCAGATATTCACTGTTTCACTCTTTTCATCACTCATTTCCCTGTATTAAATCTTTTCTGTCTTGAAAAGCTTAAATTGTCTTAGTCTTCCCTGAACAAATTCTCACTGCTACTCAGAAGCTAACCAAGTGAATTAACCAAGATTAATTCACTGTGACCTTTGTCAAGACATCTCAGCTGTCTGGCTTCTCATTCTGAAAATGAGAAGATGGGGTGGCAGCATCTCGCTTATAACATTTGATTCTGGTTGGAATGAGCTCTAGAAAGGTGTTGCCTTGGAAGTAAGAGATGAGAGATGGGTCTGTACCAGTGGATGTTAACTATCCACGTATAATTATAAATGAGTTTTATTTAGCCTAATCAGTCTCAAAAAATATTGATGCAACATTTAAAGATTTTGTTTTCCATAAAAATATGGAGTTCTGGACTGTCTTTAAAAGGCAGAAGATCCAACAATACCAGGCCTTTCTCCATGCCAGCAGTTGGCGGGAACAGTTATACTGTCTCCTGGTTCATGCCAGGCATGTGTTTTCCCAGGTTCCACAACTTCATCTTGTCCTGTTGCCTTCCAAGGCGGTGTCAGTTGCCATGTACCACCATACAGGTGCGTTTTTCCCTTTAGAGAGTTATTGTTTTGAACTCATATTTCTTCCCAAAGTGGTAAAACTGAAGATGGAAAGAAAGGGCAGTGTGTTTTAAAAAATTAGAAAGAGTATGGCATTTTTGTGCCAAATATTTCTACATATTTATTTGACAATTCCCCATCCACTTCACTCTTACTTCTTTTGGCTATCTCCTATCAGTATTTAAGTTTATGAGTCCTGGTTTAGGCTCTAGCATTTTTTCCCACTTTATTTGAGTCACAAAGTCTTTGAAGAATATCATGAGAACCACTGGACATTTCTCCAGAAAAAAAAATGCAAGAATGCAAACATAATATTCTGATCACAGGTTTCTTTGAAGTCTTACATGTAACTAACTTAATAAGCCCATTTCCTCTAGAGCAGTACTTCTTGTGAAAATGAAGATTCAGATTCAGTAGGTCTGTGAGGTGTCAGATACTCTGCATTTCTAACAAGCTCTCATGTTAGTGTTTGGGTCTGGGGACTATACTTTCAGCAGCAAGTTTCCAGTGGTTCTTAAATTTTATTTGGACATTAAAATCCCCTGGAGAAGTCTTTAAAAAAGATTGATGCCCAGGCAATGGTATTTCTCAGAAGTTCCCATGTGTGGGGTTTGGGACTGTCTGCTCTACATCAAAAGTCATTTACTGAAATAAGTAGAGAGGCAAAGCAGGCTGTAAGAGGGGTCTAGGCATCAGGTGGATGTTGAAATGGAAATGGTGCCAACCAAGAAGACAGGGCATTGCCAGCGACTAACACTTTGGTTTTTCAAAAGATGACCAATTCCTTTTTTTCTGTAGTGAAAGCAACAGCAATAACTTAATGCCCCCAATAAATTTTCTAATGACCTGTTGTATTAGAATCATACATATTGCTTAGCAGAGTCTACCAATCTTAGGCACATCTGCTGGTCTATTTCAAAGGAGACCACGAGTTGGGGAAAGAAAGGAGAGTTGGGTAAAAATGAATATTCTAGTCATTGTTTATCATTTCCAAGGCAATATTTTCCCCTTATGATGTGACCTTTTCCAAGGCTACTAAAAAGCCACACAAGTTGCCACAGTAGACTTTATATCAAATGGAAAACTAATTTGAAATGGTGTCCACTGTTAGCACTGGGGTGGATGCCTTGTTTCACAGGTAGTCCATATCAATTTAGGAAAAAAACATATGAGTGTGTAACACAAAAGACATGTCCATAGCACCACTTGATCTGGGCTTCAAAGACAGAATTGAAAGCTGAACTTCAATGGGTGTCAGATCATTGGAAAGAAGTTCTCACAAATGATATCACAGCCTGGGTCATTAATGTTTCTATCCTTTCACCTTACATCCCAACCTCCATGTGTGCAGGCCTCTAATTAGTGCAGCTCGCACCCAGGAAACTTCTGATGCCAAATATGTGGAACATTTCCAAAGAAGCATTTCCATTTTAAAGAGATCTTAAAACATTATCTGAATCAGCTCTCCCTTTAAAAATTCTATTCCTGCAGGGAAAAAAGTAATTATATACATTTAGTTATGGATGGCTTCTGAAAAAAAAATCCTTAGTTGACGTTACCTAATCACAAGGAATTATTTCATAGTCATGAAATAATAATAGCCCTAAAACTCTTAGATTCAAAGAAATCTTTCAGTCAAATTTAGCTCCTGATGCTGATATGTACTTACTAAAATGATGTTTTAAAATATCTTTCACGATAATTTTTTTTGTTAATTTCCCAATTAAACTTCTCTCTCAGGCTCTGTCAAGTCATTAGTTGGCAATCATCTTTTGTTCTCTGGTTTTGGAACATCTGGTAGAGTGACATAAAAATGGACATGACATTTAAAACACATCTCAAAAAACTTTTGGAATATTGTTCTCCTCCATCTGATTCACATGTTAGAAAGGAGGAAGCAGGAGATGGCATCCCTCTGAGCAATAACAAATTGGGCTAGTAGGTGACAAGTGAAGCCTTGAGGAGTTAGCAGCTGCCGCTGCTCCTCTTTATCTGTGAGGTCATCGTCTCTGATACACACCGTTTTCTTCACATAATAGACTTGCACCTGTCATTCAGTTGGGAATGACAAAGAAAATATTTTTCCTCTCTCATCTTTTTTGTTTTCTTGTGATTTTCTCTTTTATTCTGCCCTAGAGAACAGATGTTCGGTATCCGCTAAGGTCGGTTTTACATTGTTTTGGTTTTCAAGGAGTGATTTTAACAGTCCTGCTGATGATTTAGCATAAATTGTTCTTGTAATTAGTGTGGTTAATGAACTCCCCACCTATCTTTTAGTAGGTAATTACAAAGCTGGCGTATATCAGCAGGTACTGTGTAAGGAGAAGAGGAGGGCTGGTGATTATGGATTCCATCCTCGTGTCTCTAAGACCAATTCCCAAACGGTTTAATCATCATCAATGTCAACCCTTTCCATATCTTCATTCTTCATGCCATATATTATAATGTTGCTTTTATATTCCATCTTGACTTTGATATTTGCTCCTTCAGAATAGAGGTGCCCTGATTAGACAAGGCGACTGGCAGATGAAAGAAATGTTTTAAAAATATGCATGTACCATCACCAATTTCCCACTAACCTTTCTCCCTATCTTCTACTGTCTGCATTTTCAAGAGGTTTGTTTTGTTAGATATAATTATGAGTAGAAAAGCTGGATCTATGGCAAAAATGACAATCCCTCTCAGCTTTCTGTACTAGGTCCCTTCTTATAGGCAGGGGCAGGGAGATGAGGAGGAAGGGGATCTTTTCATGCAAAATGTGAAGACTTTGAGTATTTCAAATGTAGAAATATACTATATATGTACATCTATGTTCATATTTAACAAAATCCTATTATAAGAATTACTATCTAGCCTATAATTATGGCTATCCTTTTTCTCTACTCCTCTTTGGTCATTTCATTCTTTGGTCATTACCACCTCAATAATATTGGGAAGTCATTGATATCAAAGATCTTTTCTAAACCAATCAATCATTGATTTTCATTTATTACTCATTTACTATATATGTCACTATACTAGTAGATAGGAAAATATAAAAGCAGAGTATATAAATAAAGAAAATAATTGGTTAGTGTTAAAGTAGAAGAAACATTTTTGCATTCAGTTTACAAAAGAGTAGGTTCCTTTTATGGGCATAAGCTCTTGATTTCTATAATGTAGTTGGTAGGAAATACAAAGAAATTTAGTATCCAGTCACTGTCTTCTTCCAGTTTCCATAGTGCTAATTAGGAAAACTGGGCAATGTATATGAAAAATTTAAGAGCCAAATTTAAGGATATATTTAAGGTACAACAACTAATGCAAGAATTGTTATAAGACGATAGGTGGTTGCTTGCCAAATGGTGCTATATAAGTTAAGTATTTTGAGTTCCAGGGGGGAAGTACTTACTGTATGCTGGAGTGGTCTTGGACAATTTTAGTGAAAAAATAGTAATAACTGCTCCTTATAGCCTATTCTTAGATTAACTCCATATTATGTAATGGTAGAGAACAAAAAATTACTGTATACACACTTCAGGTTACATTAATGACACTGTAGTTTTTTCTGATATTCAGGAAAGGGTGTATTAGGTAATTAGAACCTATCAGACATCAAATTTAACCACTATAAAAGGCTGAAGGTGTTGGAAATGTCACTGATATTAAAATTAGATAATTGGGTATCATGCAGGCTTCTTAACAGCAAGCAGTAGAAAGTGACCCTGTAACTTAGCAGAGAAGAAACTATAGAAGGGCTATTGGGTAGCTTTCACAATGGATGTAGCCAAGGGAACCTCCACCAAGGATCTGGGTGGATGTATCTCTGTTATTGGAGATATCCCCACCTAACACTCACCAGTACTGTGCTGGGTGCTGAGCTCTCCATCATCTCTGAGTACTTGGTGATGTTCCCTTTGCCTTTCATTCCTTCTTCAAGTTTTAGGGACCATAGGAGGAGCTTACGATTCCTAAGTCTTTGTCAAGGGCCTGCACCCTAATCCCAGAGAACTGGGAGATGGAGATCAACCCCCTTCTGCTTCCTTGGTGTCCATGACTATAGACATTTACTTAAACAATGTGAGAGATAGGGCTTTGACCAGAGGGTGATAGTGCAGGAGGAAGATGGCAGTAATCAGATATGATGGCCAACCAGGCAAGGCATTCTTGTAAACTTTGCAAAGGGCATTGCCATTTATGGCACACTGATACATATAAAATTCTCTAGTGACTCCACTATGCTGCACAAAGTTGGGGAATTGGGGCCACACCTTCTATCAAGAAACTCACAATAGTACATTCCTCCTCATTTAGGGATGGTGAATGCTGTAAGCAAAACATGACAGAAGTCCACTACACATGGTTCAACTGTGTCTCTTGTTTCCCAGCTCTGTGACCAGTGGAAAGCCACTTAAATTTTCTGAGCCTCAGTTTCTTTAAAATTGATAGCTCATGATGTTGTGAAGATTAAATAAGGGGATAAGTATAAAAACTCTTTGCAAACTGGAAAAGTTCTATAAAAATGTAAGAATAATGATTACCCCAAAGACATATTTCTGTGATCTCTTAGGATACCATAACCTGAGAAATTCACAAGGTCTGAAAATGGTAGCTCCAACTGACCATTTCAGAATTTTCTTGCATGCTCTCAGATGTCTCCAAATATGAGATGTTAGGGCAAATCTCACTAGTTGGTGGGTTCTGACTGACTTTTTATGTTGACTGAAGAAGGAATTCTTTTCTACCTTTACCAGTTATTTAGCGGAAGGCAGCTGAAATTCTTTGCCACGATTTTACTGAATGCAAGTTCCTGTGCCCAATGCACAGTGAGGCCAAACAATACCAAAACATCAGAGGTTAGGGAAGAGACATGTTCATTTCAGGGCCATGCAAGGAGATGGATGGCTCATGCCCCGCATGAAGGGTCTCAGCAAAGCACTTTTAAAGGCGAGGTAAAGGAGGGGCGTGGTTAGTTGTTGCAAATGTCTTGGTGTCGGAATCCTTTGTTCTTGCATCTGTCCACATAGGTCAGGTCACGATGTTCCTGTAAACCTCCAACAAGACAAATGTTAAGGCAAAATAATAAATTTAAAAAAAATGTTATTTTCTGTTTTGCAACTTTTAATCTCTATAAGAATAGAAAAGTGTTATACCCTTAAAGGTCAGAGCCTTGGGAATGGTCTATCCTGTATATTTTAGGCTGTAGGCAACATTCTATTTTTTTTTTTATTGGAGTAAAATTGCACTACAATGTTGTGTTAGTTTCTGCTATACAATGAAGTGAATCAGCTATATGTATACCTATATCCCCTCCCTCTTGGACCTCTCTCCCCCCCACCTCCCCCACCCCCCCCACCCCATCTCACCCATCTAGGTCATCACAGAGCACCAAGCTGAACTCCCTGTGCTATACAGCAGGTTCCCACTAGCTATCTATTTTATACATGGTAGTGTATTTATGTCAAACCTAATCTCCCATTTCATCCCATCCTCCCCTTCCCCCACTGTGTCCACACGTCCATGCTCTACATCTACGTCTCTATTCCTGCCCTACAAATAGGTTCATCTACATTCCTAAAGCAATAAAATACAAAGGCCAAAGTAAAAGAAACAGATCTAATATGGAGTCAGATTTGTTCTACCCTATTACAACCGTACTATTCATTAAAGCCACAAGAATATACATTTGGAATGGGCTACACCATAGAAATCAAATGAGACATTTGGGCTGTGCTGATCCACTTTAAACACTGCTCCTGGGAAATGGGCCTCTCCCCAGGAGCTTCCTAAGGATGCTGCTGTCAGTGTGATTCTCACGGGACTATACCAAAATCAGCTCCTTGGAAATCTTTCATTCTGCATTTTGTCCCCAACTTCATACTTTTTGCTGAGCATGGGTTATGGGAAGTAAACAAGAATGTAGTATATCATCACTTGTGTTTATTCTTTGGATTGTCATAGTTATTTTCATTTGCAGCAGGTTTATATTATCCAGTAGATGGGATTTTATGAAGGGTATGCCACCTATGAGGTTCTGCCAGACCAGATGCACCTTAAATGACAGCTTTGGAGCATGGGCTTTTCTGTGTTAAGCAACTCGGTGCAAAGCTGGCTGTCAAGTGACACAGTTCCATCCGTCAGCTTACTGAGGATGGCATGAGTGGCTTTCAGTTCACTAATGCCTGCTTATTTTATTTATTTATGTTTTTTGTGGTGTCCCCTTAGAGTGGTGAGATGATTGGATTCTTTGTAGGGAGCCTGCATGTGATGAAATGCAGTCTATTACTGTCTGTCCAAGGCTGGCAGTGTTTCTCCAGTGTGTTTTGTCCCTAATAAAAAGATGAGGAGACAGTGTTCCCCTTTTGTTCAGACCTGAAAAGCTCTGGAAACTGGCGAGTTCACAATTTTGATTTTTATTCTAATTATATAGTGAAAATAATTCACAGAATTTAGTGTCTAATTTGAGATATTTTAATCTTAGTCTCATCCATTAATTTGTCAAGACCATGTTGAGAGAGAAACTTGAAAGCAAGTTCTCCCTGTCAGGAAAATACTTTCAGGGCCTAGATTAAAAATCTATCTTAATCACAGATCCACTTTCCCTCCAGCATCTGAACAAAGAGGCCTGTAGCACAGATATGAGTTTGAGTGCAATTCTTATTTCAGATGGTGACACATCATGGCAGATACAATCTCAACCACTTTATAGGATTAGTCATTGCTGCATCCCACAGCAAACGTCTGTGCAAAATTAGGAAACTCAACCCCCGTGGGTCTCAGTTTGCCCATCAATAAAATGATAGTGCTGGACTATTTGATCTTTGAGATTTGTCAGGTTTTTAAATACCTACTTTTAGAAATGTATTTATTTATTTATTTATGGCTGCATTGCGTCTTTGTTGCTATGTGCGGGCTTTTCTCTAGTTGCGGCGAGCAGGGGCTACTCTTCGTTGTGGTGTGTGGGCTTCTTATTATGGTGGCTTCTCTTGTGGAGCACGGCCTCTAGGCGCTCGGGCTTTCGTAGTTGCAGCATGTGGGCTCAGTTGTTGTGGCATGCAAGCTCTAGAGTGCAGGCTCAGTGGTTGTGGCACATGGGCTTAGTTCTTTCATGGCATGTGGGATCTTCCTGGAGCAGGGATCGAACCCATGTCCCCTGCATTGGCAGGACGATTCTTAACCACTGTGCCACCAGGGAAGTCCCTAAAAATGTATTTTATTAAAGACAAGAACAATGTTATCATTATCATTTCTTCAAGTTTGTTTGTCTAATATTAATGTTTTAATACTTAAAACTCAGAGTCTTTATTCTCAGACTTTACTGTTGAAGATGTACAGACACTAACTCATGTTTATAGTGAAATATGAACCCACTCATTGGGGGATAAACTAGTTATGTACATCTAGTTTAGGGGAAAAAAACCCAAACTTTGTTTTTGATTCTTTCAGTTTTAAATGCTTGCCTACATTCTCTCTATCCTCCCCCCAACCCCGCATGCACATTTTTTGCGTCAGTAATATCAGAAACAAATGTGTATAATGTGTGCCTAGTAGATGATCAGTCTATGCTGAGAGAATTAAATAACGAGTGAATATTCCCACAACATATTTCCACGTTAGCAGATGGTCTCTGATAGACTCACATAAGAGCCAACTGAGCATGGCAATTCTTGTGATAATAAACCATTATCAATTCTATTATATGCACCCTTTTCATTCAAGGGTAAACTCTATGTCAATGTGAAAGCATAATTCTTCTCTGCAGTCACCATTGGTCCTCACCAGTTCCATCAAAGGGCACCGAGTGTATTTTGAAGTTGGAAAGACATGAAATGATATCCTAATTTTTATAACTTTCTGCTCCTCTCACCATCACTGCCAAAACCTGTACAAGTCTCTGTGCTTTCACATTTCAGAACAGCAGCTCGCAATGTGATCTGGGATCTGAGGTGTGAGAGATTGTATTAGTGGATAAGCTCAAGTTTTTATATAGAAACAGGTCACGTATTGGTTGGAAATCCTTCTTGCTGAGGAATCCAAGCAGAGTTGAAGGGAAGATGACAAAAATCAACACAGAACCCTCTGTTGTTTTTTCTTCCTGCTGTCATTTTAGGAAATTTCTTTTATCACTTTGATCGTGCTACTTGTGGAGTTGTTTGGGCAAATCCCCACAGTTAGACAGGCCCACTGACTTCTGCTTAATAGGGTCATATTTATGTGGCTAGAAGGGCTGCACACTGGCTTCATTCCCCAGGAAGTAACTCTTGGCTAGTCTGGCAGGGACATTATAAGCTCTCAGGCTTTATCAAATCTGTGAAACCAAGTGTTATTTACAGCTAGAGTTGGGGAAAGAAACATACCGTGGTTGGATTCTAAAATCAGTAGCTTCCTTCCTGAAGCAGGAGAGGGAATTTGAATCAGATGTCAACAAATAAGACCAATTTCAGCTTATCTTGAAAATTTCCAGACTTCTTCATAAATTTGACAGGAAAGAAACACTTGGAAATGATAAAAAGTAAACACTCCATGTGAGACCCAGAGATGGGATTGCATTCAGAGGGCTGGGCTTGGTGCAGAGGACCACAATGACAATAGAATATGATGCTACAATCTCTCTCTTTTATGTTTCTTTAAACTCCTGTGGAAATGTGGATATGGTGGGAACTAGTCAGTCAAGAATATACTTCAGATTTAAAAACATTAAGTCAGGAGTAAGGGAGTATCGAATCAAAAGTAATGAGGATATATATATATATATATATATATATATATACATATATTTTGGACATAGAAAAATGTTCAGGAGAACAAAATAGGCATAGGTTCTATTTTTATTATTTTTCGGCATAACAAATGACTGGGAAAGAGGAGGGATTTCTTTTCCCTCAACAGCTGATGATAAGACGGTATCACTTATTCTACTGGCAAATGTAGAGATTGAAAACAAGCAGAATTTTCCATGGTTATCCCATTTGGTAGTTTGACAGTATTATCAAGAAATTGTTTACATTATCTTGGGATAACTTAGGATCTTAAAATCTCCAGAGAAAATGGGAATGATAGATGTACCCTAATTTTTAAGCAACAAGGAAATTAATTTTCTACCACCTAGTAGGTCCATTATTTTGAATATATATATATATATATATATATATATCTCAAAAGTAAACTTCAGTCAGTAATAAATTACTGTTTCATATTTTCATTAATATAAACTTTGTCAGAACCAAGTTTCTGGTTGGTAAACTTCTAACCAGCGTGTACAAGGTAATCAGTTTTGCCATGCTGAGTTAAAATAATTCCAGTCTAAAGCAAAGAAATTGTTTATGTCTGCTCACCTGTGGAGTCTAACCAAGAGTAAGTATGTGTGTGTGTGCACACTGAAATACATGTTTGTGCCATTTTGAGATGCCAAATGTCAGAGGGGCCCTTTCATCACCTTCAAGGATACTTAAGTCACTTAAAACCCATATTGGAAACCATTAAGAATCTCAACTAATATAGAAATAAATAATCTTGTCCAAAGTAGTCCCACTCAAAGCATTTAAAAAATATTTAATGGATAATTATGGTAGAAAGCAATTTCACAGAGTACTATGGGGGTAATCATTATTATTATTATTTTTTTTGCCGTGTGTGGGCCTCTCACTGTTGCGGCCTCTCCCATTGTGGAGCACAGGCTCCGGATGCGCAAACTCAGCGGCCATGGCTCACGGGCCCAGCCGCTCTGCGGCATGTGGGATCTTCCCGGACCGGGGCACAAACCCATGTCCCCTGCATCAGCAGGCGGACTCTCAACCACTGCACCACCAGGGAAGCCCATCATTATCTTTTTAAATACACGTAGGAGATAGTTTCTGTCATAAAGGAGGCAGAACAATAGAACACTTAGCCTTCCACCAAGAATGTGCAAACAATTGAGACAAAAATAATGAAGAGGACTACTTTCTGTAGAACAAAAATAATCTTGACCTGAGAATCTTGGATCAGTTCTTGGTTCTGTATTGTTAAATGAAACACTTGGAAAAGGAGAGGTGAACGTCTTGCTTGATTGTTTTCCTGAAGCTCATGGGTTCTCCATGCCCAGCATACACAGCCTAGACTTCTCTGTGATGAGAGTGGGTGTGTGCGTGTCCAGTGGGGTGGGCTGGGCTGGGCTGGACTAGAAGAGGCACTAGACTTTGCTGCCACATTTGGTCTGGCAGCCAACACATCTCCAAAACAAACTTTCATCCCATGGCACACCTTTGAGGGTGAGAAAGCAAAACTTTTTTCTTTCTGACATTTTAATTTTCACTTCTCCCAAGTAATCCTGCCATATTTTTAAGTGGGTACAATACATAGTACTTAATTTATGCATTTAAGTAAGCAGATCTGACAAAGCAATAAAACCTGCATAAGGTTTATGTAGGCAACTTGCCACCTCTTGAACTTTGAAATTTGCATGCATAGTAAGTTAGGAGGTTGCTAATTAACTCTGTGAACATGCCCAGAAATGGACTCACAGCTATTGATTCTTGTCACTGAGAATGTGTTTAACATACGCCAACCAAAGTGCACCTTCAAATAATATGTCCAGGTCAAAAAATACTGTAAAAAATACTGTGTATCATAATATTTTTAGCTTTGTGGTTTCACTTTTTTTTTTTTTTTCACTATTTGGTACAGTTGTCCTGAGAACATTTTCTATTGGTAGCTGTCATCTGTGTAGGATAACAAAATGAAACACTTGTTTTAACTCATACAATCCCCTTGGGAGAAAACTTGCAACTAGTATACTCCTTGCAGATGAAACATTAGCTGTTTTGCCTATTGGAAAAATATGAAATTACAGAACCTTAGAATAAGAAGTGAAATATTTAGACATGAGCTCAACTACTGAAACAAAGAAATCACAAACACAGGGAGTCAAACAAGGCAGAAGTTTATTTCTTTTCACACAACAGTCCAAAGGTGATCAGTTCAGGCTTATTGGGAAGGCTCTGCTGACGGCAGTCATTCAAGGAGCCAGGTGCTTTCCATCTGGGGCTCCGTCATCCTTCAGGGTGATGGTTGTCCATGTCTGGGTCACTGACAAGTCCACATGCTAGCCTGGTGGAAAGGGAAAATAGAGAGAGGCAAGGACAGTCAGCTTCAGTTTTAAGATGATCGTGCACAAGTTGGTTATAACACTTCTCACATCCCATTATTCAGAACTCTGCCACATGGTTAGGGAGGTGCCATAGGTCATGAAGGCTGCCAGACATCCTGAGATATAATTGCGCGTGTCACTCTGACTGCCTGGCGAATCAACAAAAATAGATGAATTGTGCTGGGTATGATGGGGAAACTCCTTGAGCTTTTATACACTTTTACTTCTATTGATTTATAAAGAATTGATATACAGCAGAAATTAGCACAACACTATAAATCAACTATACTTGAAAAAAATAAATAAAAAAAATTGATAACAAGTTTAAGTCTTTTAAGAAACTTAAAATAGCTTTCTATTTATCTAGGAATCATGTGAATTAATGTGACATTCAGATAGCTTATAACTATAGGTTCCTTTTAGTATTTATTTTGAAAAAAAATTAGAAAAATCCCACTAAATTTTTTTCCTCATAACTGATTAATTCAATTTCTTCTTAATGACCTAACAAAGGATGCATTGAGTAAAATAGCTAGCTAGTGGGAAGCAGCTGCATAGCACAAGGAGATCAGCTCAGTGCTTTGTTACCACCTAGAGGGGTGGGATAGGGAGGGTGGGAGGGAGGGAGACGCAAGAGGGAAGAGATATGGAGATACATGTATATGTATAACTGATTCACTTCATTATAAAGCAGAAACTAACACAACATTGTTAAGCAATTATACTCCAATAAAGATGTTAAAAAAAGGATGCATTGATTTGTTAAAAGAATATATTTATTGTACACCTCCTGTAAGCCTGTGATTGTAATAAGCACAAGGACAAATACAAAAGAGTAATTCCAAAGGTCTCAGAGGTCAAGGTGGGCAAGATTCCCAGGTCCAGTTGTTCTCAGACATTATAAAACTTGGGTATGAAGTGTTCTCCACTGTTCTCCTTTGCAATATGACTAGATGTAGTTTTCCTAAATCTTCAATTTTACCTGGAAGAAAGACAGTACTTTGGAGGTCTTCGTAATTCCCTAATTAGTTCAATGAATGTTTTATGATCATCCATTATGTATCAGGCACAGTATTAGTGTTAATGATTTTTGCATTTGAGCCTCAGAGCCACCATGCAATATGCCTGCTAAGTTTCACATTCAGCAGTGGAAGCAGACATTACAGTTATGGACATTGTACTCCCCCTAATATTTTGGCATTAACATGGGAGCCTCATCCTCAACCACTGGTCTAAAGCATGTTGATTCAGTCTGAAAAGGAAGCAGTGGCTCTGAACTTTAGGAAATACCCTGGGGTCCACTCTGCGATACTGATTCAGTGTGTGTCAAGGGAATCTTAGGGTCTCTTTTCTCAGAAGCTTCCCATGTGATTTTCATAAAGCAGTAAGCTTGGAGAATTCCATTTAGGTATGTAAACTGATTCTGTTTTAACATTTTTTCAGCCACTATCTCGCTGGTGCAGGACAGGTGGTGAGTCTACTGGGTTTTATTGATGAAAACTTGAGAACTAGCTTGGTGATTTGTGGCTGTGATGACCCCTTCCTGGTTCTTCCCCCAGTGTTCCTCTGTCTGACAGCATCTTTATGTTTAGCTTCCAAACGGATTCCAATATTTAGAGCATACTAAATATGTAGAACCTCTCGTTCTCTGCCATCTATCCCTTGGTTTTGAATTAATCTTGAAAGCACTTTTAACTTCCTACTGTATGCAAAGTACAGTATATTACAAATGCATTTATACTTTTAAAAAATGACTCCAATTAATCTCCTCATTATGGCTCAACATATATCTAAAAGAAAAACCATCACACATCCATCATTTGAAGCCCTTCTCCCAGCTGGAGAGCTGATCAATTTAAGGACATTCACTTATTTTTCTGTGCACGGAGAGTATGAACTTTTCATTGCATTTTAATTCATGTTTCTCCCCTCTTTTATTGTCACATTACCTGTCAGATATGAACTTTGTATCCAAAGGTTCTTTTTCCTTATATAGCAATGTGAAGATTTTGTTAGCTATTTTTCTTTCTTTTCACCTTATCCACCCCCCAAATCCTGTGTAAAATGACATTTCGACTTCCTTTATTTGTTTTATAACAGATATAGTGTTAAATTGAGAGAAAATAAGAGTCTTCTTCCTGAGGCTTCTTTTAGAGGCCATCAAAAATATATAGAACCTATTTGCTTGGCTTTAAAGCCCCCAAATTTGAACATAATTCTGAAGTTAAAGCTGTCCCCGAGGACGGTGACATTTGATCTGGGTAACAGCTATGGTACTCAGGTGAGGCTGTTCTTTCTATATAGCTTCAAAGCTAGAAGCTCAGAAAATCCATTAAAGCTAGAGTTAGAGCAGAAATAAAGGTGATGACATAGCATTTTGAGGTGAGAAATGTGAGCGTCTTCAGAGGGTTTCAAGAAAGTGCATAATGAAAACAATTTTGGAGCCCTGCCTCTGTGGTACTCCTAGCTGCCTAACCCAGATCTCCCAGGGATGAAAGGCAGAGTGACCTGATTAAACGCTTACGACGTTCTCGCCATCCCCCCTCTGCTTCCCGTAGACACACCCCTCTTTCAATGCTGCCCTCATTTCATGGGTCTGATTGAACTCTGCTAATAGAAGGGCTGCTTGACAACATCATTTAGAGAGAAGGATGCTGAGTCACAATGCAAACTGCTCCTTCTCTTCAGAGCACAGCTCAGAAGGAGACAAAAAGATTCTTCACCATTGCCACATGATGGGGAGGGGCTACGTAGCTCCTTGTAGCATCTCTGCAAAACTTCTGTTAGATCTCATCAAGTCATGCCTTTTTCACCCTTATCTCCCAGCCTCCTTGACAGTTTTAGTTGAGTGAGATCACCAACCATCCTCAACAACCTACGTGCTCAACCAGCCCTGGTGTTTAGGCTCTTCTGTGCTAAGCAGAGAGATATCGTGTTAGTATTTCTTATTCCAGACAAGCATCTGTCTTTGGGGGTTCCTGTTGGTAGTCTTGTCACTCAGACATAGCAATAGTCATGAAGGCTCCTTTGATTCTATTTCAGTTCCTTAACAGGAAATGTTCTGTTGCCTCATTTGACTGCTAAAAACCCATAGAAGTTCTTGTCTTGTTAAATGTAATTCTGTTGCAATTACTGTCAAATATTGAATTAAAAGTGGTTAGCTCATTAGCAGCTCCCCCCAACAGTCGATTAAAAAGTTTTATTTTTTTAATGAGAAAATGGTTGGCATTTGCTGATGAACTCCTTTCTCATCTTTGGAATCTAATGTAGTCACCAGGAATGCTCATTTTTCACTTGGTCCCCAAGTTCCCATGGCATGGGAGGGGCATGTAGTGGGAACAGAGGGATTTGGCATGAAATTACCTCTGTGGCAGAAGTCAGGTCTGGAAGAAAGCCAGCTGAAGGTGTGGGGTGCAATATCTAAGCAGGGGCTGGCTCCAGCCTCAGAGGGTTTCCTCTGGATGTAAGAAAGTAGGCTTCCTGATGTGGTGGGCAGAGCTGGGATCTGGGAAATACAGGAACAGGTGACATTGGAAAATACAAGGCAGGTGGCAGTGGTACTGAACGATGAATAAGCAGAAAACAGGGCAGTAGCCACTGGGCTGGACTTCAGGTGGCCAGATTACAGCCAGACCCAGTCTGCGAAGGAGAAGGAACAGTAAACTAGGCAGACAACTTCAAAAGTAGTAATAAAAAAGCAGTAAAAACATTCCCCTCTAAGCCATTTTCACCATAGCATCTGGAGTGTTCCTTTTAAAAATAGAAAGCAGGTCACACCATTGTGTTGCCTAAACTTTCCAGGGGCTTCCTAAACCTGTGCTTCTTAATCTCAGAAGTGCACAGGGATCACCCAGGGATCTTGTTAAAATGCAGAGTTCTGATTTAGTGGTCTGGGGTGGTACCTGTGTTGCTGAATTTCCAGCAAGCTCCTAGGTGATACCCAAATCCCACTTTGAGTTACAAGAACTTGGAGTACAATCAAAACTGTCCACCTGCCTTTGCCCTGTTCTCTCCCTTGCATGTCCACATTTCATCCATTCTCCTTTGCAATTTCTGTTTCTTGTGCTTGGAGTGCCACTCACTCAGCTCTTCTGGCTCCTCTTCTGGTCTCAGCTTAAATGTACCTCCTCAGAGTGGCTTCATCTTGTTACCAAGTCTGAGCTCGTACTGCTTGCTACATGACAGGCCAATCAATCCAGAGATGAGGTGTTGGGGCAAGGGGTAGTGACTTTGTTTGGAAAGCCAGCAGGCTGATAAGCTGGTGGACTAGTGTCCCAAAGAACCATCTTGCTTGGGGTTGGCTGCTAGTTTCTTTTATAGAACAAAGAATGGGAGATGATAAAGTTGTTGCAAATATTTCCTGGTTCCGGCCAGACTCTGGAGGGAATGTGTTAATTTCTTCTTTCCTGAAGCCACTCACAGGTGGGCCTGGTCAGGCTGTTTCCTGTGAGCTAATCAAAGGTATTTTAGCTTAAGCTCAGGCATGGGAGCAGGGCTTCTGGAGATGGGCCATTACGTACACTTTAAGCTAGAGGTAATGTCACTTTAGTGATTAACTTGTAGCAAAATCAATAGAATACAAAGGTTAAAGTAAAAGAAACAGATCCAATATGAAGTCAGATTTGTTATTCCCTGTTACACCCTGACCACCCTATCCAATGAAGCCCCTCATTCCAGATTATTCTCTATTAGAGTAACTATTTCTTCTATCATAGCTAGCTCTGACTCAGTTTATAACCATTTATTTATTTGTTCTATTGTTTATTATATGTGTCCCTAATTAGATATAAACTTCCAGGAAGACAGGAACCATTATTGATATGTTTGCCATATCTGTATCATTTCTTAAGTTCTACCTATGTGCTAGACACTGTACTAAATGCTATCATTTATCTCGACCATTCCTCACATCAGTTCTGTAAGTTAGACCTTTTCCATCACTGGTTTATAGACAAGATAATAGATGCCCTTTAAAAACAGCACACAGAGATTTCAAACATTTGAACAGAAAGAATAGAGATCCAGAAAAATGGTTATTGCATGTTCTGCCCCTGACCCTCTGCCTGTGTTCCACCTGTGGGTGGAAATGTTCACAGTGGATGACCTCTACCATCTCCACATGGTCCCCATGGTGCACTGCTCAAAAGGGAATAGCAATTTCATTCCTCCATCCTTCCTTGCACAGCTGAGCTAGTCTGATGCCAAAGACAACTGCTAAATAGGAAGGCAGAATTAAAAGAACTTCAATAAGGGAAGTAACAAGACTTTATCAACATTACCAAAACCATCGCCAGCTGCTTTGTATTGTGCTCCAACCCCAGGCCACATACTTTAAAAACAAGATCAGACAAAATAACTAGGGAGAGACTTCTATTCCCAGGGCAAAGGTGTAGCATAGCTTGGATGAATATGTGTTCCTCTGAACCACCTCTACCATCAGTAACCAGGGGCAGGGATGCTCTGGCTGATCTTGTTTTCACTTTTCTGTAAATACAAATTCTGGTAAGAGTGCATGTTGATAGTATTTGGAACCTGGGGTCCTTATATAGCTTTTCCACGCAGGACGAGGCATTTGTAGCCCTCACTTTATCAAAGAGGATATTTCAGGGTTGGGAATTAAGTATTCGGTTTCCATTGTCCCGGATGTTTCTGAAAGGGGGCGGAGAAGGTCACATATAATTCTATGTACAAGTAAACGTTTCATTTCTTATTATGGAGGGAAGACAAAAGAAGTGGGAGATTTGGGGCTCTGATTCTAAAGCCCCTTCAAATACTGGCTCAGCCGCTGACTCTCCTGGAAGGCAGAGTTGCACAGGGGGCTGCCATGTGCTTGTTATTTTTGATGGATTGCGGTCTAGCTGCAGGGCAGGAAGCTCAAAACCCCAGGGTCGCATGGTTGGAGCTTGCAAAGATGTTAAGGCTGGAAACATTTTATTGTAGCCAGACCCAAGGAGAGCTACCAGTGCTGTCTTCAGGGTCCCTTCCTCTTCCTTCTTCTTCAAGCTCAGCCCCAGATATAAAGAATCACACCAAATGGCACTCCTCCCCCACACCCTTCCACCTATACACTCGAGCTGAATATGAAAATTGGTCTCTAATTGTTGGATACAAGCTTGACTAGCTTTGAATTAACAGCTAAAGCTGTATTCATTAATCTGAACAGGGACGAGCAGGCAGACTGTCACAACACGGCTCAGTTCAGTAGTCATGCAGAGCAGGTGAGGGAACTTGAGGCACTTTGAAAGCGCAGCAGCCGTCTCCATCAACCCCATCCACCAGTGATGAAGGGGGGAAGGCAGCCGGCCACAATATCGCTAGGAGACGGATGGCGGACCTCAAAGTCCACCGTCCCACGGGCATCCCAGCAATGATCGATGGTTATCCACAGCAATTAAACTTCAGAGCTTTTAAATGTCATTCTAGAATAGAATGCCGTCTCATAAAGGTGTTGTTTAACATTTATCCAACATGTGCTGGGGTGTGCTTGGGGGCCCCTGGAGTCATTCTTTGGGGAAATAGGAACAAATGTTATAGCTTTTGAAGTGAGACATACTTGTGAATGAAATAGGAGGCTCTTCTAATGTGTTCTCTTCAACACTGAAATAAACTGGAGCAGAATTCTTTTTGGACACTCTAAGATTTTATTTTTAATGTTTATTTATTTATTTTTTTGGCCGTAGTGTGTGGCATGTGGGATCTTAGTTCTGGGATCAGGGACCGAAGCCATGCCCCCTGCAGTGGAAGCATGGAGCCCTAACCACTGGACTGCCAGGGAATTCCCAAAGTTGTTTTTTAAGTGTTGGGAATTAGTGAGGGTGTGGTGGAAGGAATATATAACAAAGGGGCCAGAGAAGTAGTTTTAAACAGTTGCTTTTTTTTTTTTTTTGGAGGTTATCACCATTATTTTTATTTATTTTTTTAAAATTTTAATTTTATATTGGAGTATAGTTGAACAATGTTGTGTTAGTTTCAGGTGTACAGCAAAGTAATTTAGTTATCCATATGCATATATCTACTCTTTTTCAGATTCTCTTCCCATATAGGTTATTATAGAGTGTTGAGTAGAGTTCCTGGTGCCATACAGTAGTTCCTTGTTGATTATCTATTTTATATATAGTAGTGTGTGTATGTTAATCCCAACCTCCTAATTTATCCCTCCCCCCCTTTCCCCTTTGGTAACCATGTTTGTTTTCTAAGCCTGTGAGTCTATTTCTGTTTTGTAAATAAGTTAATTTGTATCATTTTTTTTAGATTCCACATATAAGTGATATCATATGATATTTGTCTTTCTCTGTCTGACTTACTTAGTATGATAATCTCTAGATCCTAAGGTCCATTGACAGATGAATGGATAAAGAAGATGTGGAATATATATATATAATGGAATATTACTCAGCCATAAAAAAGAATGAAATAATGTCATTTGCAGCAACAAGGATGGATCTACAGATAAACGGTTGCTTTTTAACTTATGATGATGCACCTTGGTTAGATGACAACCTACCTGTGTAAATGGGAGTAGTAGGCGGGAATGGTGGTTCTCAACCTCCAGGGTTAGTATCACTCAGGGAGCTTTGAAAGCACCTATGATTAGAACCCATCTGATCCAGTTAGTCTGGGGTGGGGCAGAGCATATATTTTCATGATTTTTTTATAGGGATATTCCCAAAGTAGAAGACTCTTGTTAATAACAACAACAACAGCAAAAACCAACTTTCCATCAGAAACACATATGGTGTTGAAGGACAATACAGTGGTCAATATTTTTTTTCTGCTAACAATTTGGATTTATTCATTCATTTAATCAGAGATTGAATAACTCTTGCAATTCTTATCAAATTCAAACTTGGAGGGGCTTCCCTGGTGGCGCAGTGGTTGAGAGTCCGCCTGCCGATGCAGGGAACGCGGGTTCATGCTCCGGTCCGGGAAGATCCCACATGCCGCGGAGCGGCTGGGCCCGTGAGCCATGGCCGCTGAGCCTGCGCATCCGGAGCCTGTGCTCCACAGCGGGAGAGGCCACAACAGTGAGAGGCCCGTGTACCGCAAAAAAAAAAAAAAAAAAAAAAAAAATTCAAACTTGGAAATATGAGGCCTAGATTGACCTGCACATCAGGCAGTGGGGACTGTGAATGTGGAGGTGTGCTGTGTGGACACCAGCCTCTAAAAAAGACAGTGGAAGCCAAGTTCTTCGACTATCAGAAAATTGCTGATAAAGTTGTCGATCCTCCATCCTACATTCTGGCCTTCTCTTCCATTTATTCCTCTTTTCAGTTTCTAGTTAGGTCATGGCATGATTGTTTTGCGAGATTAGCAGATGTTTTTCAATGTCTCCTCCTCATGTTCCCTTTTCCTGTCCTTCATTACCCTATTGCCTCAGGGGAAAAGCAGAACAGGGACAGGATGACAACAAAAAGCCATACACAGGTTTAGGTTTCTCAAAACCAGTCCCTTCAAGGAGATTGTTCTTGTTAACGAAGAATTCCAAGAAAGGAGACCTGGTTGAAATAAAAATGCGTTTATCTAGGGTTGTTAGGACTGCAGCCTGGGAGACACAGATTAAAGAAGCACTTGAATTGTGTTCTGCCAGACGACAAAATGGGAGAGGCTTATAAAGGCAAAAAACTGCAGGGTTACATAAATTGTCAAGAATTAGGATTGCAGCCTATAAGGGGTAAGGGCACTTGTAAGGCAAAGGTTGGTTGAGGTTCAAAATGATTATGTAGTTGCAAAGGGGGAGAACTCTGAAACTACAGGGGTGAAACTAGCAGCTGCTAACAGATTTTGTTTTGAAAACAAGTGGTGGTGTCCTTGAGTTTGATACAGTTCAGAGAGAATTCAAGTGCTCAGTGGGGCAGGGATGTGTCTGAGACCAGATGCTCAATGGCTGCCCAGTTTTGTATGCCTGGACTATGATTACTCCATTATAATTTCCATTTGCTATCGTTCCGATAGAGAGAATACCTTCCAGTTTATGGAATTCCTCCAAGTGGAATGAAGAGGAAAGAGAGGCAGTGAGAACAAAGACCTCAGTGTGCCCAGGAGCCAAGGACCTGGGCTTTGCTTGCAAGAAGAGTGGTGGGAAGGCAGGACAACACAAGAAGGGTGCATGAGACCTAGGGGCAAAGATGATTAAGCCCACTTTCTTCACGGTGACACCCAAAATGGAAAAGCCCAGTGAAGGGATGGCTGTGGGGCCCATCTAAGAGGAATGCGATAGACAGCTCATCAGATATTCCCATGTCTCTAGGCAACAGAATTGCTTAGAGGTGAAGGGACCACTGGGGCATGGTCATCTCTGCAGGGATTGTGCAGGCTGATGGCAGAGCCCCAGGATGGAGGATGGGCAGTCGGTGGATACTCGTAAAGACAAGTGGCATAAGATCAGATAGAATAGGATAATCAAATATAAGTTAAGCTGCACTCTAAGATCTTTGGAGACAAACAGTCTTATGGGATCTCCTTTTGATAGAAGTAAAAGATAAAAAGGAATCATGTCGTATGGTTTGATAAGTAAACATTGCCATATACAGTGAGTATGGCAGTCAGAATTCTGTGGAGTATTAAATGGACTCCCATTTAGAACAAGTCCTCCCTCTGCTCAGAGAATTCTGTTGCTTTGAAATGAAAGGCAAACAGGTAGAGAAGCAGACCTGTAAGAGATAATTCCATTTGCAAGAGAAGGTGTCTAAGCTATTTTCATGCCAAAGTGTAAAGGAATTTTCACTTTATTCATCACTTCATTAATCTAATTTCAAAAGGGAAAGCCTGCACGGAAAACAGGTTATTCACATTTCAAGCAAACTCCTTAGGCATAATAAGTGGGCAAAGCACTCAACTGTTAGACTTGGTTGCTTTTCTACCAGCTGGAGATGAGTACAATAAAGGTCATGCTATTTAATCTTACATGAGGAGAGATGTATATAGTTGGGGTTGGAGAAGGAATTATTTTGCCGAATGGCAAATAATAGATCTGTTATGCACTGTGTATCAGGGTAGAGTTTAGAATAACATGAGCAGTTCAATGATATCTATTTCCATCTTGTTTTACTCCACAGAATGACTGTCTGAATGAAAAATTCCACAGTAACCATGAGAAAGAGGTAGAGTCATATATACCAAACACCATTCTGCCACATAATGAATGGGTTTGGAAAGGCTGGAAATGCTCCCACCCCAGGAATTTCCAGGACATCTGGTAAGTCAACAACATTATCACAAACATTATGGTCAACCATGTAAGTTCTTGCAACAATGTATTCATACTCTAAATGTTCCAGCTGATAAAGCCACACAGAACATTCCCACCATCTAGTAGACGGCTAATGGGAAAACCAATATTTTCTGTGGAAACCAAAGTTCCTTCTTCTAACATTAGACATTTCATCAGAGAGAACAAATAAGCATTTGTTTTTCTATTCTATTCTCTCACATCCATAAAGAGAATGTATTTCAGACTATTAATTTAAAAAGTGCTTAAGAAAATGAGTTTTACCGGTTTGCAAGGTAGAAATAGAGACACAGATGTAGAGAACAAATGTATGGACACCAAGGGGGGAAAGCGGGTGGTGGTGGTGGTGGCATGAATTGGGAGATTGGGATTGACATGTATACACTGTTGTGTATAAAATAGATAACTAATAAGAACCTGTAGTATGAATAAAATAATAAAACTCAAAAAAGAAAAAGAGAATACAGAACTAGGAAGTTTTTAGATCCAGAAATGGTGGTGGTGGGGATGAGGGCTGCTTCTTTCCTATCTAGCCGGAGATGGAGGGGTTAGGAAAATCTTGAACTTTTGTGTATTATTATTATGGTTATTATGGTTAATTTGTGGGGAAAAAAAACTTTAAAGTGTGTGGGTGGAAATGAGTTTTCTCCTGGCTACCTCAGATTTACAACTGATTTGTAGGATGCAGAGATTATGAATAGGATTTTATTTGTATAAGAAGATGAAACAAAATGAACAAGTCACAGTTGCCAAGTTTATTTTTAGGAAGAGCTGGAAGAAGTGGCAAACAAAAGATAAAACATGTTGTTTGAATAACATTGAGTTAATACATCCACTTTCACACAGACTACATTTACTGTTCCAGGAAAGTGGGTCGATAGATGTGCCTTAAAATATTTTACCTTCACTTGTTATTATCAATCATTCAAGTAAATATATAACATGTTATCATTTGTCACCCATATGTTAAAGGGTGGGAACTTAAAAATGGATGGTTTCATCTGCTTGTTTTTGTTTTGTTTTCTAAGCCCCTTGGTGGACTAAGTTGAAATTTCCATTTTTCCAGTAATGACTGTGTTTATGTCCCTTCTGTCTGACTAAAGCCATTTCATTTTGTAATTAATTTCATGCAGCCATGCAAAAATACTGGCATGTGAAATTACACCTGTTTTTATAACAGGCTCGTTCACTCTTTCGATAAATATTAAAATGGCTATATACCTACTATGTACGAGAATATATACTAGGCTCTGCTGGAGACACAAGAAACTTACATAGAAGTTAGTGGTACAAAGACATGCTTAATCTCAGTAATTATCAAAAACATTTGCCTCCCTCCTTAAAAGGCGTGGGTATCCTAGCTGAAACACCCATTTGGTGGTTGTTAGGGGTCTGGTTTTCTCATGCCCATACAACTTGGAGTCTAAGATATTGTTCAGGGGGTACTAACAGATAAAGATATGCTCTTCCTGGAGTACAGTTTGGTTCAAGGATCAAGAGAGCCCCAAACTTGTAAACAGCTCCTTAATCAGTGTGGTGGGTGAACAACGCCCCCTCTCCTTCCTCAAAGATGCCATGTCCTAATCCCCGTAACCTATGAATATGGCTTGGCAAAAGGACTTGCATGTGACCTATGAATATGGCTTGGCAAAAGGACTTGCCCATGACCAAGTTAAGGATCTTGAGATAGAAAGATTACCTGGATTATCTTTGGTGACTCCAACGTAATCACAAAGATCCTTTAAAAGGAAAACATGAGAGTCAGAATCTGTAAAGATGTGACACCAGAAGCAGAGACTGAAGTGATGTACTTTGAAAATGAAGGGTGCCATCAACCAAGGAAGGCAGGCAGTATCTAGAAGTTGAAAAATGCAAGGAAAGGGCTTCTTCACTGCAGTCTCCAGAAAGGAACACAGCAGCCCAGCTGACACCTTGATTTTAGCCCAGTGTGACTTGTGTCATATTTCTAACCTACAGAACTATAAGATAATAATTTGTGTTGTTATAAACCGCTGAGTTTGTGGTAATTTATTAAAACTGCAACAGGAAACTAATACAATCAGAAGTTCATAAATAGGGCTTCCCTGGTGGCACAGTGGTTAAGAATCCGCCTGCCAATGCAGGGGACACAGGTTCGAGCTCTGGTCTGGGAGGATCCCACATGCCATGAAGCAACTAAGCCCGTGTGCCACAACTACTAAGCCTGCACTCTAGGGCCCATGAGCCACAACAACTGAGCCCGCGCGCCTAGAGCCCGAACTCTGCAACAAGAGAAGCCACGACAATGAGAAACCTGTGCACCGCAATGAAGAGAACTCCCTGCTTGCCGCAACTAGAGAAAGCCACGCCCAGCAACAAAGACCCAATGCAGCCAAAAATAAATAATAGATAAATTAATCAATTAAAAAAAAGAAATTCATAAATAATTATTGTAAGTTCTTCTGGAAGGAAGATGTAAGCCCAAGTGTAAAAGAGCTGTGGCATAGCAAGAATTCCTCATCTTTCTCAACTCTGGCAGGGTCATACCCACACAGACCAGCATCCGCTTTACTCAAGAGGAACCCAGGGGCAGCAGGAAACCTGGGTAAAGTGTTCTCCTGCTCTTTACCGCCAACCCTGTTTTGATGACATATTTAAGATCATTTAAGTGAGAGAGTGGCATGGACATATATACACTACCAAATGTAAAATAGATAGCTAGTAGGAAGCAGCCGCATAGCACAGGGGCATCAGCTCGGTGTTTTGTGACCACCTAGAGGGGTGAGATAGGGAGGGTAGGAGGGAGTCACAAGAGGGAGAGGATATGGGGATATAAGTATACGTATAGCTGATTCACTTTGTTATACGGCAGAAACTAACACAACATTGTAAAGCAATCATACTCCAATAAAGATGTTAAAAAAAATCAAAATGGAGAACTATGATTCACATATCCAAAAGAGATAGCCATTGTGTATGTGGTTTCAGATACTTCCTGTATCACTGAAAACTTGAATTTCCTGAACTGTATCAAACCCAAGGACACCACCGGCTGTTTTCAAAATGATATCTGCTAGGTGCTGTGGGCTGCAACCTTGTAGTCTGAAGGTTCCCTCCCTTCACAGCTGTGTAATCTTTTTGAATCACAACTAATACTTGCTTAACAATACCCTTACTTCTTGACAGCTCCAGTCCTAATTCTCAACTGCAATGTAGCCTTGCAGTTTTTTGCCTTTATAAACTCTGCCCAACCCCCCAACCCACCCACCATTTTGTCATCCAGTGGAACAATTCAAGTGCTTCTTGAATCTGTGTCTCTGCGCTACAGTCCTAACAAACCCTAAACACTTTTTTTTTTTTGGCCCCCATCCAGGTCTCCATTCTTGGAATTCTTGGTTAATACTTTGCTCAGATCAATATCCTTTCTAAATAGGCTGTGAACCTACAGGAGATAATCATGTATGGTCTCCTCTTGCCCACTTGTAGACACACATAAAATGATGCAAAAATAATTGTTAAAAAGGCTCAGTGGAGCATGAGCAGGGAGCTCACTTCTGATTATAACAGGACTTATTTCCATGTCAAATATGCCATCTTGGATGGGTGGAGTTTCCATGTTTTTGCTGAAAATGTACTGATACCTCCCTCTGGAATAATTCAACTTTTTCATCAACCTTGCAACCACTAAAGCTTGAATCCTAAAGCCATTTATGACTCCTCTCTTTACTTTTCCATTCACTCAAATATTCATTGTCTGGTTCATGCATTCCTAAGAGAAATACCTCCCTTTGTATTGCTAAGATTTTCAGTAAGGTCTGATTCTCAGTTCCTTATGCTTGGTTGATTGCAGTCAGAGTATTTCAACCACTCCTTAACCCTGTGACTGAAGAAAGTTTTCATATCACCTCCTTGGCTATATTGATTATTTTCAATACAAGTCCATGGACCAGTCACTGGATGGCTGGACTGTAATTACCCAGGAATTTTATTACAAAGCAGGCATCATGCCTGGAGGTTCTGAATGAACATAGAACTCTTTAGGTATCAGTCCATTTCTAGCAATAACATGGTGCCTCCTTTTAAAGACAGGCAACTCAAATCAATGCAATTTGGGATACAAAAGCCCTCAGAATTAATATAAACAGTTACCAATGGTGAGTGTTTGCTATCTGCCAGGCAATCTCTTAAATGATTTATCTGTATTCTTTCATTTAGTTTTCATGACAGCCCATGAAGTTGATAGTAAATTTCTCCATTTTTACCAAGCAGAGAATTCAGCCTCAGAGGAATGAAGTAACACACGGCAGAACACAGGACTCATAAGAAGCAAAGCTGAGATTTAAGCCCAGATCCTCTGACACCAGTGCCTACCTCCTGACCTCAATGTTTTACTGCCTTTAACAATTTTTTTTTTTACTTCTGAAATATAGCATATACACAGAAAAATATTTCAAAATATATAGCTCCAGAAACTCTAGAAGCTTCCTGAGCAGGCTTCTATGATCCTCCTCCCACCTCATTGCCTAGAAGTAACACTTTCTGATAAGTGTGATGACCATTTTCTGGCTCTTTTGCAATGTTATTGTCAATGATTATAACCCTTAGTGACACTGTCATTTTTTTTTTTTTACCCTGCATTCAAGGCCTTCCAAGGTAGAGGCTTTGCCCTCATTTCCTCTTTCTTCCTACTTGAACCCTCTCCTATAACTTCCAGTCGATTTATATGACTCCCAACATGTTATATACATCACTTCTCCCTTTATATTTGTTCCAGCAAATCCCTTCCTCCAAGTCTCCTCTCCCCAAATTCACCCTTTTCCTATGGCCCGCCTACCTAGGTGGGGGTTTTTCTGATATGTTTGTCCCTTAGGGATTCCCCATCTCCCCTGAACTGTGCTAGTCCTTGTATCTATTCCACCCAATTTATACTTTCCTCACAGTGCTGTGTAATGCTGTTCCTTAATAAAATAAAGCCTTAATGTGTTTGTTACTATTAGTGATCTTTATTCATTATTAATTTATTCATTCAACACATTGCTATTAAACACATTGTGTGACAGATGTAGGTTCTGCACATATGGCAGAAAATAAGATGCACAAAGTCCCTGCCCTCATGGAGCTTACATTCTGGAGTGGGAAGACAAATAATAAACAAGTAAGAAAATAAGATAATTTTAGGAAATAAGTAGATAAAATATCAAGGTGATAAATACTATTCTGGAAACAGGGTTAGGAGTGGTAGGGAGAGTGGGGTACCATTTGAGTTGAGATCTTTTTATCATCTGGGGTAATAAATGTCACGTCAGAGAGCATGGCCAGTTCAAAGGCCCTGAGGCAGAAACAAATTTGGAGTGGAGGGGGTGGGGAAAGAAAGCAGGAAGACAAGAGGTGTAGAAGTGGTTATAGGTAAATGATGTAGAGTCATTTAATTTTGAATGGTAACTAGTAATGGTAACTGGTAAATGGAAATTCTCTAGGTGGGAAACACAAGAGAAGAAAAAGACCCACAAAAACAAACCCAAAACTATTAAGAAACTGGTAATTGGAACATACATATCAATAATAACCTTGAACGTAAACGGATTAAATGCTCCAACCAAAAGACACAGACTGGCTGAATGGATACAGAAACAAGACATACATATACGCTGTCTACAAGAGACCCACTTCAGTCTCAGGAACACATACAGACTGAAAGTGAAGGTATGGAAAAAGATATTCCATGCAAATGGAAATCGAAAGAAAGTGGGAGTAGCAATACTTGTATCAGATAAAATAGACTTTAAAATAAAGACTGTTACAAGAGACAAGGCGAGACATTACATAATGATCAAGGGATCAGTCCAAGAAGAAGATATAACAATTATAAACATTTACGTACCCAACAAAGGAGCACCTCAATACGTAGGCAAATGTTAACAACCATAAAAGGGGAAATTGACAGTAACACAATAATAGTGGGGGACTTAACACCCCACTTACACCAATGGACAGATCATCCAAATGGAAAATAAATAAGGAAACACAAGCTTTAAATGACACAATAGACCAGATAGATTTAATTGATATTTGTAGGACATTTCACCCAAAAGTGGCAGAATACACTTTCTTCTCAAGTGCACATGGAACATTCTTCAGGATAGATCACATCTTGGGCCACAAATCAAGCCTCAGAAAATTTAAGTAATCTGAAATCATATCAAGCATCTTTTCTGACCACAATGCTATGAGATTGGAAATCAATTACAGGAAAAAAAGTGTAAAAAACACAAATACATGGAAGCTAAACAGTACACTCCTAAATAACCAAGAGATCACTGAAGAAATCAAAGAAGAAATTTAAAAATACCTAGAAAAAAGTGACAACAAATACACGATGACCCAAAACCTATGGGATGCAACAAAAGCAGTTCTAAAAGGGAAGTTTATTTAATCTCAATTTAATCTCACCTCAAGAAACAAGAAAAATCTCAAATAAACAATCTAACCTTACACTTAAAGTAACTAAAGAAAGAACAAAGAAAACACAAAGTCAGTAGAAGGGAAGAAAGCATAAAGATCAGAGCAGAAATAAATGAAATAGAAATGAAGAAAACAATAGCAAAGATCATTAAACTAAAAGTTGGTTCTTTGAGAAGATAAATAAAATTGATAAACCTTTAGCCAAACTCATCAAGAAAAAAAGAGAGAGGACACAAATCAGTAAAATTAGAAATGAATGAGGAGAAATTACAACTGACACCACAGAAATACAAAGGATTATAAGAGACTATTACACACAACTATATGGCATAAAATGGACAACCACGAAGAAATGGACAAATTCTTGGGAAGGTCTGATTTACCAAGACAAACCAGGAAGAATTAGAAAATATAAACAGAACTATCACAAGTTAAGAAATTGAAACTGTAATTAAAAATCTTCCAACAAACAAAAGTCCAGGACCAGATGGTTTCACAGGGGAAGAGAAGAGCTAACACCTATCCTTCTCAAACTCTTCTGAAAAATGGCAGAGGGAGGAACTCTCCCAAATTCATTCTACAAGACCACCATCACTGTGATACCAAAACAAGACAAAGATGTCACAAAAAAGGAAAATTACAGACCAATATCACTGATGAACATAGATGCAAAAATCCTCAACAAAATACTAGCAAACAGAATCTAACAGCACATTAAAAGGATCATACACCATGGTCAAGTGGGATTTATCCCAGGAATGCAAGGATTCTTCAATATATGCAAATCAATCAATATGATACACCATATTAACAAATTAAAGAATAAAAACCATATGATGATCTTCATAGATGCAGAAAAAGCTTTTGACAAAATACAACAACCATTTATGATAAAAATTCTTCAGAAAATGGGCATAGAGGGAACCTACCTCAACAAAATAAAGGCCATATATGACAAACCCACAGAAAACATCATTCTCAATGGTGAAAATATGAAAGCATTTCCTCTAAGATCAGGAACAAGACAAGTTTGTCCACTCTCACCACTATTATTCAACATAGTTTTGGAAATCCTAGCCAAGGCACTCAGAGAAGAAAAATAAATAAAAGGAATACAAATTGGAAAAGAAGAAGTAAAACTGTCACTGTTTGCAGATGACATGATACTATACATAAAGAATCCTAAAGATGCCACCAGAAAGCTACTAGAACTAATGAATGAATTTGGTAAAGTTGCCAGATAAAAAATTAAATGCACAGAAATCTCTTGCATTCCTATACACTAGCAACAAAAGATCAGAAAGAGAAATTAAGGAAACAATCCCATTCACCACTGCAACAAAAAGAATAAAATACCTAGGAATAAACCTACCAAAGGAGGTAAAAGAGCTGTACTCAGAAAACTATAAGACATTGATGAAAGAAATCAAAGATGATACAAACAGATGGAGAGATATACCATGTTCTTGGATTGGAAGAATCAACACTGTGAAAATGATTATACTACCAAAGCAATCTACAGATCTAACGCAATCCCTATCAAATTACCAATGGCATTTTTTATGGAACTAGAACAAAAAACTCTTAAAATTTATATGGAGACACAAAAGATCCCAAATAGCCAAAGCAATCTTGAGGGCAAAAAAGCAGAGCTGGAGGAATCAGACTCCCTGACTTCAGACTATACTACAAAGCTACAGTAATCAAGACAATATGGTACTGGCACAAAAACCAGAATATAGATCAATGGAACAGGATAGAAAGCCCAGAGAGAAATCCATGCACATATGGTCACCTTATTTTTGATAAAGGAGCCAATATATGCAATGGAGAAAAGACAGCATCTTCAATAAGTGGTGCAGGGAAAACTGGACAGCCACATGTAAAGGAATGAAATTAGAACACTCCCTTATACCATACACAGAAATAAACTCAAAATGGATTAAACACCTAAATGTAAGGCCACACACTATAAAACTCTTAGAGGAAAACATAGGGAGAATACTCTTTTACATAAATCACAGCAAGATCCTTTTTTGACCTACCTCCTAGAGAAATGGAAATAAAAACAAAAATAAACAAATGGGACTTAATGAAACTTAAAAGCTTTTGCACAGCAAAGGAAACCATAGACAAGATGAAAAGACAACCCTCAGAATGGGAGAAAATATTTGCAAGTGAAGCAATGGACAAAGGATTAATTCCAAAATATATAAACAGCTCATGGAGCTCAATATCAAAAAAACAAACAACCCAACTAAAAAATGTGAGGAAGACCTAAATAGACATTTCTACAAAGAAGACATACAGATGGCCAAGAGACACATGAAAAGATGCTCAACATCACTAATTATTAGAGAAATGCAGATCAAAACTACAATGAGGTATCACCTCACATCAGTTAGAATGGGCATCATCAAAAAATCTACAAACAACAAATGCTGGAGAGGGTGTGGAGAAAAGGGGACCCTCTTGCACTGTTGGCGGGAATGTACATTGATACAGCCACTATGGAGAACAATATGGAGATTCCTTAAAAACTAAAAGTAGAACTACCTTATGACCCAGCAATCCCAATACTGAGCATATACCCTGAGAAAAACATAATTCAAAAAGACACATGTACTCTAATATTCATTGCAGCACTATTTACAATAGCCAGGACATGGAAACAACTTAAATGTCCAATGATAGGTGAATGGATAAAGAAGATGTGGTACATATATACAATGGAATATTATTCAGCCATAAAAAGGAACAAAACTGGGTCATTTGTAGAGATGTGGACGGACCTAGAGTCTGTCATACAGAGTGAAAGAGTGTCATACAGACAGAAAGAGAAAAGAAATATTGTATATTAACACATATATGTGGAATCTAGAAAAAATTGTATAGTTGAACCTATTTGTAAGACAGGAATAGAGATGCAGATGTAGAGAACAGACCTGTGGACATGGGGGGAAAGGAGAGGGTGGGACGAATAGGGAGATTGGGTTTGACATAAGTACACTACCATGTGTAAAATAGATAGCTAGTGGAAACCTGCTGTATAGCACAGGGAGCTCAACTCAGTGCTTTGTGATGACCTAGATGGGGGCCGGGGAAGGGGCAGGAGGGGATGGAGTTCCAAGAGGGAGGGGATATAGGTATACATATAGCTGATTCACTTCACTGTACAGCAGAAACTAACACAACATTGTAAAGCAATGTTACTCCAATAAAAAATAAAAATAATTTAAAGAATGGAAGGGATGTGCTTTCATTTACTTATGAGCTCTTACCTCATCTTGTCTTTTTGCTTTTTATATACATGTTTTTCCCCCTAACTAGAGTGTTCAGTCTTTGTAGTTTGGAATGTTTACTCTTGATACTGTAAATATTGTTGCAAAACCGGTGTGGAGGTCCTTTCAAGGCTGTAATTATACTAACACTTTATTTCAGCTTTTAGCCATGTCCAAAACTTTTCTGAAAGTACTGAGGATACTCAAAAAACCCATTCACTTGGTAAAGTTTCAATTGGACAACTAAAGTACTTTGTGTGGTTATTATATTGTCAACAAACATGACCCACCTTGCAGGCAACTTGAGGAGTGCCAAACTCCTTGTGAGTTGTTCCAGACCTAAAGTGCGCCTTTGTTCCGATTCGGTGTAACTTGATGAGACTTGAATTTCAGCTGACCTTCTGCGCACTTCTCAAAGCAAGATGTGCAGAGCTGGAAGAGGAACTGAAGTTTGTAATAAACCCGGCAGACACAGCCATTCCTTTTCCACTTACATTTCCCAGGGACTTTGTGCAGTTCATCTCTATACAGTGTATGCTTCTGAGAATTTGAAACAAGCAAAGCAACTGTCAAGGAGTGAAAATGAGCCCTAACCAAATTTATCAACTTATACAAAACCTGAGACAGGAACGTATAAGGTCCGGGGAGATCTGTTAATAATAAAGATATCTTTTTTTTTTTTTTGACAGCTGAGAGCATGCGTCTAGCACTGAATGTTCCACGTGATTGATACTCAGCTTGCTCTTTATTATCTAAGTAAGCAACAATACGCGTCAGAATCGGAAAGAAAGGTCGGTAATTCTGTGAAACAAGGCAAGCCAGAAGCAAGGCATCTGGCTGTTGGCCTCAGGCAGGGTTTCTCAGGGCCTGAGAGAAGAGGCTCTGGTGCTAGCAAGTTGAGATTGGTTATTAGACAGCAGTTCTAAGGCACCGTTGCCTCGGAGGGAAGAAATGTTGCTCTGATCACACTCCATTACTCCTCAGTGTTGCTAATGAACCAGATTTCCAAAAAGGAGCGCTCCCTTTCAGTATATGCCATTTTATACACACCGAAACGACCTGAAATTGTACTTACAGATGGATTGTAGTTAAATGGCTCAACTGTCCAAGTAGCCAGTCACGTGATCTTCATGCTGGAGAGGTTAATGCCTGTCTGCTCCCGGAAGAGTCCGAGAAACAGGGGTCAGAGATGCTTGAAAACAATTTTACTTAAACATGTTCCCCAGAGATGGAGTTTTAGGAGGAAATAGTATAGTTTCAGTCACCTGGCACCTACCCTTCAATTTTGAAATCAACAGATATATATAGGGCTGCTACCATTTTCCGGCACTGTACCAGGCGCTAGGGATACGTGGTGAACAGGATAGAAAAGGACCTTGCCTTCATGGGGTGAACATTCTAATGCAGGCGACAGAGAGCACACACAAGACACACATTCAGTAAGGACATACACACACACATACACACACACAAAATGGATTTTAAATTTGTCTTGAAGGTCCATGGAGGAAACAAAAAAGAGGCTGAGATTATACAATAGGCAAATGCTCAAAAAAAATAATGTTTAGGTAATGCGGAAAGGTCTCAGTGAAGAAGTGACTTCTGTCTTGAGATCTAAAAGAAAAGAAGAATTTAGTCTTGAAAATACTGGAAGAGGGAAGGTGAAAGTCTCCTAAGCAAAGGTACAGCTAGATGTGTTCCAAGAATGGAAATACACCAGAAAATTCAGAGTGTGCAGGATGAAGAGGAAAGAGAGATAATGATGCACCCAGGGTCTGATCAGGCAGGGACTTCTTAGCCACGGGAACATGTTTGGATTTATTCTAAATGCAGTGTGAAGGCACTGAAAGCCTTTAAGTAGGGGGAGATGGACTCAGACTTGTGTTTTGCAAAGCATGAGTACTTTCCCTGAATTTTGAAATATACCAGGCATATTGAAACAGCTTGGAGTCTTGACAAAACCAATACGAATTTAAGTTCACACATTTCAAATTTTTCTTCCTCTCATACCATTCATTCTTATGTATTTATCGAGTGTCTATTTAGTATAGGCTACATAGTAACTATGGAAACAGGGAGAAGGTAGAAGTTTACTGTTTAGGGTGGAAAATCACACAACAAATGTAAAATCTTCACACTTATGATGCATGCTCCCCCAGCGTGAAGTTCAGAGATTCTAGGAGTTCAAAGAGAAGCAGGCCCTTGAACTTGGCGTCACAAGACCTGTCCTCGGGGACGTTGCTATACCTTTCCCCAACTCCCCTCACAGGATTCTAGGTGTTTCTGCATATTTTAATACTTAAGTGCATGGCTACAAAAACTCCATATAAGTAATGCAGAAGTTTGTATTTTACGTGTGTGTATGTGGTTAAAGGCAGGTAGGTTCAGGGTAACAAAATTCATATAATTGCATTAAGGGCCAGCCCTTATATTGCAGCTTGATCAAGTTAAAAGAGTGTAACAAACTCGCATTTAACTTCACCAATGGCATTTAGAAATATTTTCACAGAAATGATCTCATCATGGGTCATAGAGAGATATAGGGGAATCAAAACTATCCACATTAAAAATGTTGAATTATGTAACATTAAAAAATGAAACTACTAACAGATTTTAAAAGAAAATCTAGGGGAAACTGGGTCTTACTTAAGGGGATTTTAGGTGTTATTTTTGATGACTTAAAATCTCTTTCTGTTACGTCAACTAGAAAACAGCTTTTTAAAAAGCTAATAGATGGGCTTCCTGCTACCATTGGGTAAAACTTATGTGCCAAGAGGATAAAGACTTATTTTCACCTTCATTCTTATCTTGGCAAAACAGTCCACTGACTGTATCAGCCTTTGTCTGGCCAAGGTTTAGTGCTGCTGTAGTTGGCATTAAAGCCAGAAAAAGAGAGAGGGGCATGGGAGATACTTTAACTGCCAGAGGCATAAGCCATTATCTTCACCCTGTGAAAAATTGCCCCATTTTCTCTCTTGATAAAACTAGACATGAGTTTAAAAACATTACTTAGAAACATAAACCTCAAATACCTAAGTCCTTATTTCTCTTCCTTTATCTCTCACCAGAGCCTTTGAGAATTGAAAGAAAAAATAAAAGGTAACTACTTGTAATGAAATGCACTTAAAGAGGGAAAAATGTAAGATTTCATTTTTGATACACCATTGATAGAAGCATTATCTCTGGAGGGTTTATTCAATCAAGAGCCCGAGGTGTTGAAACAAGCAGTGGTTAAGAGATGGGAAAAGGGTTTAGCCAAGGTGTCAGAGCAAACCCTGCCGGCCAGGTCCTCTGTTGGCTGCCTTTGCTCTGGTCCTTTTAGGGCAGGCACTTCCGGGTGGACCACATGTCATTCTATCCACTGAGGTGACCATTCCTTGAGTGCCCTCTAAACTTGGTCTGAATACCTTGGCAGAGCACTGATGTTCTCTGCTCCCAGTCCCCACCCCACATTCCCAGCGTCATTCCAACCTCAAATTCATGACACACACCAACACTGTGTCCATCCCAAACTCTCCATCACCCTGTAGACCTTCTTGTACATACCTCACTCTATACCTTTGTTCCTGATATTCTTATCACATTCAATGACCATTTTTGAATTTCACCTTTTTTTCATTAAATCTTCTCCATAACCCTAATCAAATCATTACAACCCATTTTCTGTTTCCATCCCCACTTTTTGCACTTTCTCATTCATCTCTTAATCTAGTTGTGTTTCTACCCTCCCTTCCCTTCAGACTCTAAGTTCTTTGAGAACAATGAATTATTTCACCACTATGTCCTTTCAGAAACGATCACATCTAAAGGACATTTATTTATTGAGCATATTCTAATTGAATTGTTCTGGATGTCAGGGAAACAAATAGAACAAAACACATATAGACCCTGTCCTCACGGAATTTATATTCTGGAAGTAGGAGAATAACAGTAAACAGGAAATATAGACAAACAAAATAATTACAAATTGTGGTACATGCTATAAAGCAAACAAACAGGATGATGGGATAAGAGAGCAGGCCTCCCTGAATTGGTGACCTGGGGGAAGTAAAGTGACACCTTGGCCCTAGTAGCAGTGGGGCAAGCCTAACAGAGTGTTCTGAAGAGTAAGGTCAAAAAAATCTTGAGGTAGGCAAAAGCTTGACATATTCTAGGAATGGTTTGAAGTACTTTTGTGGTAAGGGGAAAAGAGGTAGGCAGGTGCCAGATCACTCAGGACCAGGAGTTGGGACTCTCTTTTAAATGTATTGGGAAGCCATTGGAGGGTTTTAAGTTAAGAATATGATATTATATGATTAATATTTTTCAAAGATTATATATAATGCTTGTTGAATTAAACTATCTCTTGTAAGACCAGGGCTATTTACTCTAACTGAATATTAATGGTCTTGGTTTTCTTACTTGAAGCATTTGCCCAGCCTTCACCAACTCAGTGAGTAAGACTAGAAAACCATTTAAAATAAAATAATACTTAATTCAAAATTTTCATGTTCATTGCCTTGGCCAGTTAGTCTTTTTTTTTTTTGCAGTACGCGGGCCTCTCACTGTTGTGGCCTCTCCTGTTGCGGAGCACAGGCTCCGGACACGCAGGCTCAGCGGCCATGGCTCACAGGCCCAGCCACTCCACGGCATGTGGGATCCTCCTGGACCGGGGCACGAAGCCGTGTCCCCTGCATCGGCAGGCGGACTCTCAACCACTGCTCCACCAGGGAAGCCCGGCCAGTTAGTCTTAATGGTCTCATTTCTATTAGTGTATGAAAAAGGTTTTGCTAAACAAACTTCTAGTATAAATAGAACATTGTGGGGTGGGGTGGTATGTGTTTGTGTGAGTATGGTACCCCCTTAGTTGAATTCAGAACAAATATTGAAAAATTAGCAAAAAACTTGTCCTTGTAATTAAAATCGCCTTTCACTTTATTTATCTCTGCATCTAGGATCACTGCTCAGAGATACAAGAAATCCTTTTATTGTTCTAAGCAGGAATCTGCACATGCCTGGGGTGATTCATTCAACATTTTATTGACTTCTTTGTGGTGTGAGGGATCTTTGCTGTCCTTTCTCCCAGTTAGAATGAATAAGTGAAGTGGTCCTGGGTTTCCACAGAGCAGTTAAAAAGAGGGGACAAGAAATGCGATGAGAATAACAATGTTTCTACTCAAGTCATGGAGAGGGTGAAGAGTAGGCTTTGTGTTTGAAGAGATTCAATTCTACTGCTCTTAGAAAACTTTTCTGGTAATAATTCAACTTGGAATAAAGCAGCAAGTTTATATTGGTAGCCACCTATTTGTAGCTGAAAGACTAGAAATAATTCACGCAATGCAATCCTGCTATAAGGCAAACTGACATCAACCAAATGTTCGTGATAGATCCACCTACTCTTCAGAAAGAGAATGGGGTCTGTGGTGGTGAGAGTCTGGCCCATTTCTAATTTTATTCTCTTATTGCCACTCACCCTTATTAGATTGAGGATAGAGTAAATGTTTCAATTAACTTAAACATATAACCACTTCAGGGTGGATTTCTGGGTTCCAGGTCCTCTGGGAGAAATTGAACTGCTTAATTTAATAACTGTGATTGATAGTGAAATTTATCCTGCAATGGGTAGTGGGAATTTCTAAAATTTTTGAAAATAATTTTTGGGATGAGAATGACTGTAAGAGGTGAAATGATTATCCTTCTATTAATAGCCTTTAAGTATTTTATGAAGTAATCCAGTACAATTGACTTCTACCCAATCCCTGCTAGCCTCACTTTATTGGCAACGTTTCATCTGTGGGTTGCTGTTAAGACATTTTTACTGTTTAACCAGACGGGGTAAGATTTTACATAACTTAAAACATCTGCTCTCATTTCAGTCCAATATGATCATCTATTTATATAGTTGAATTATATTATCCATCTCCTTTTAAATGATCGTGAAAATGTTTTCAGAAGGAAAGTTTACATTATATTTGCCAAAGACATGTTTAAGTGAATGAATGAATGAATTAATTAATTAACATCTTTCTTGGAGTATAATTTCTTTACAAAGATGTGTTAGTTTCTGCTGTATAACAAAGTGAATCAGTTATACATATACATATACCATCATATCTCCTCCCTCTTGTGTTTCCTTCCCACCCTCCCTATCCCAACCCTCTAGGTGGTCACAAAGAACCGAGCTGATCTCCCTGTGCCATGTGCCTGCTTCCCACTAGCTATTTATTTTACGTTTGGTAGTGTATATATATCAATCCTACTCTCTCACTTCGTCCCAGCTTACCCTTCCCCCTCTCCGTGTCCTCAAGTCCATTCTTTACATCTACATCTTTATTCCTATCCTGCCCCTAAGTTCTTCATAATCATTTGTTTTATATTCCATGTATATGTGTTAGCATATGGTATTTGTTTTTCTCTTTCTGACTTACTTCACTCTATATGACAGACTCTAGGTCCATCCACCTCAATACAAATAACTCAATTTCATTTCTTTTTATGGCTGAGTAATATTCCATTGTGTATATGTGCCACATCTTCTTTATCCATTCATCTGTTGATGGACACTTAGCTTGCTTCCATGTCCTGGCTATTGTAAATAGAGCTGCAATGAACATTGTGGTACATAAATCTTTTTGAATTATGGTTTTCTCAGGGTATATGCCCAGCAGTGGGATTGTTCTGTCATATGGTAGTTCTATTTTTAGTTTCTTAAGGAACCTCCATACTGTTCTCCATAGTGGCTTTATCAATTTACATTCCTACCAACAGTGCAAGAGGGTTCCCTTTTCCCCACACCCTCTCCAGCATTTATTGTCTGTAGATATTTTGATGGCCATTCTGACTGGTGTGTGGAGATACCTCACTGTAATTTTGATTTTCATTTCTCTAATGATTAGTGATGTTGAGCATCCTTTCATGTGTTTGCTGGCAGTCTGTATATCTTCTTTGGAGAAATGTCTATTTAGGTCTTCTGCCCATTGTTTAGTTGGGTTGTTTGTTTTTTTGATATTGAGCTGCATGAGCTGCTTGTAAATTTTGCAGATTAATCCTTTGTCAGTTGCTTCATTTGCAAATATTTTCTCCCATTCTGAGGGTTGTCTTTGTGTCTTGTTTAAGTTTTTCGTTGCTGTGCAAAAGCTTTAAGTTTCATTAAGTCCCATTTGTTTATTTTTGTTTTTATTTCCATTTCTCTAGTAGGTGGGTCAAAAAGGATCTTGCTGTGATTTATGCCATACAGTGTTCTACCTATGTTTTCCTCTAAGAGTTTTATAGTGTTTGGACTTACATTTAGATCTTTAATCCATTTAGAGGTTATTTTTTTGTGTATGGTGTTAGGGAGTGTTCTAATTTCATTCTTTTACATGTAGCTGTCCAGTTTTCCCAGTACCACTTATTGAAGATGCTGTCTTTTCTCCATTGTATATTCTTGCTTCTTTTATCAAAAATAAGGTCATCATATGTGTGTGGGTTTATTTATTTTGTATCCCCTTCCATTGATCTATATTTCTGTTTTTGTGTCACTACCATACTGTCTTGATTACTGTAGCTTTGTAGAATAGTCTGAAGTCAGGGAGCCTGATTCCTCCACCCCTGTTTTTCTTTCTCAAGATTGCTTTGGCTATTCACGGTCTTTTGTGTTTCCATACAACTTGTGAAATTTTTTGTTCTAGTTCTGTGAAAAGTGTCATTGGTAGTTTGATAGGGATTGCACTGAATCTGTAGATTGCTTTGGGTAGTAGAGTCATTTTCACAATGTTGATTCTTCCAACCGAAGAACATGGTATATCTCTCCATCTGTTTGTATCATCTTTATTTTCTTTCATCAGTGTCTTATCGTTTTCTGCATATGGGTCTTTTGTCTCCTTAGGTAGGTTTATTCCTAGGTATTTTATTATTTTTGTTGCAGTGGTACATGAGAGGGTTTCCTTAATTTCTGTTTCAGATTTTTCATCATTAGTGTATAGGAATGCAAGAGATTTCTGTAAATTTATTTTGTATCCTGCTACTTTACCAAATTCATTGATTAGCTCTAGTACTTTTCTGGTAGCATATTTAGGATTCTCTATGTTGTATCATGCCATCTGCAAACAGGGACAGCTTTAGTTCTTCTTTTCCAGTTTGGATTCTTTTATTTCTTTTTCTTCTCTGATTGCTATGGCTAAAACTTCCAAAACAATGTTGATTAATAGTGGTGAGAGTGGACAACCTTGTCTTTTTCCTGATCTTAGAGGAAATGGTTTCAGTTTTTCACCATTGAGAATGATGTTGGCTGTGGGTTTGTCATATATGGCTTTTATTATGTTGAGGTAAGTTCTCTCTATGCCTACTTTCTGCAGGGTTATTATCATAAAAGGGTGTTGAATTTTGTCAAGAGCTTTCTCTGCATCTATTGAGAAGATCATATGGTTGTTCTCCTTCAGTTTGTTAATATGGTGTATCACATTGATTGATTGGCATATATTGAAGAATCCTTGCATTCCTGGGATAAACCCCACTTGATCATGGCGTATGATCCTTTTAATGTGCTGTTGGATTCTGTTTGCTAGTATTTTGTTGAAGATTTTTGCATCTATGTTCATCAGTGATATTGGCCTGTAGTTTTCTTTTTTTGTGATATCTTTGTCTTCTTTTGGTATCAGGGTGATGGTGGCCTCGTAGAATGAGTTTTGGAGTGTTCCACCCTCTGCTATGTATTTTGAAAGAGTTTGAGAAGGATAGGTGTTAACTCTTCTCTAAATGTTTGATAGAATTTACATGTGAAGCCATCTGGTCCTGGGCTTTTGTTTGTTGGAAGATTTTTATTCACAGTCTCAATTTCAGTGCTTGTGATTGGTCTGTTTATATTGTCTATTTCTTCCTGGTTCAGTCTCAGAAGGATGTGCTTTTCTAAGAATTTGTCCATTTCTTCCAGGTTGTCCATTTTATTGGCATAAAGTGGTTGCTGGTAATCTCTCATGATCCTTTGTATTTCTGCAGTGTCAGTTGTTACTTCTCCTTTTTCATTTCTAATTCTATTGATCTGAATCTTCTCCCTTTTTGTCTTGATGAGTCTAGATAATGGTTTATAAGTTTTGTTTATCTTCTTAAGGAACCAGAATTTAGTTTTACTGGTCTTTGCTATTGTTTCCTTCATTTCTTTTTCATTTATTTCTGATCTGATCCTTATGATTTCTTTCCTTGTGCTAACTTTGGGGTTTTTGTTCTTCTTTCTCTAATTGCTTTAGGTATAACGTTAGGTTGCTTAGTTGATATTCTTTTTGTTTCTTGATGTAGGATTGTATTGCTATACACTTCCCTCTTAGAACTGCTTTTGGTGTATCCCATAGGTTTTGGGTCATTGTGTTTTCATTGTCATTTTTTTCTAGGTATTTTTTGATTTCCTCTTTGATTTCTTCAGTGATCTCTTGGTAAATTAGTAGTGTATTGTTTAGCCTCCACGTGTTTGTATTTTTTATGGTTTTTTTCCTTTAATTGATATCTGGTCTCATAGCATTGTGGTCAGAAAAGATACTTGATACAATTTCAATTTTCTTAAATTTACCAAGGCTTTGTGACCCAAGATATGATCTATCCTGGAGAATGTTCCATGAACACTTGAGAAGAGAGTGTATTCTGTTGTTTTTGGGTAAAATGTCCTATAAATATCAATTAAGTCCATCTTGTTTAATGTATCATTTAAAGCTTGTGTTTCCTTATTTATTTTCATTTTGGATGATCTGTCCATTGGTGAAAGTGGGGTGTTAAAGTCCCCTACTATGACTGTGTTACTGTCAAATTTCCCTTTCTATCTCTGTTAGCATTTGCCTTATGTATCGAAGTGCTCCTATGTTGGGTGCATAAATATTTACAATTGTTATATCGTCTTCTTGGATTGATCCCTTGATCATTATGTAGTGTCCTTCTTTGTCTCTTGTAATAGTCTTTATTTTAAAGTCTATTTTGTCTGATATGAGAATTGCTACTCCACCTGTTTTTGATTTCCATTTGCATGGAATATATTTTCCCATCCTCTCAGTTTCAGTCTTTATGTGTCCCTAGGTCTGAAGTGGGTCTCTTGTGGACAGCATATATACAGGTCTTGTTTTTGTATCCATTCAACCAGTCTATGTCTTTTGGTTGGAGCGATTAATCCATTTACATTTAAGGTAGTTATTGATATGTATGTTCCTATTACCATTTTCTTAATTATTTTGGGTTTGTTATCCTACATCTTTTCCTTCTCTTGTGTATCCTGCTTAGAAAATTTCCCTTAGCATTTTTTGTAAAGCTGGTTTGGTGGTGCTGAATTCTCTTAGCTTTTGCTTGTCTGTAAAGGTTTTAATTTCTCTGTCGAATCTGAATGAGATGTTTGCTGAGTAGAGTAATCTTGGTTGTTCGTTTTTCCCTTTCATCACTTTAAATATGTCCTGCCACTCCTCTCTGGCTTGCAGAGTTTCTGCTGAAAGATCAGCTGTTAACCTTATGGGGATTCCCTTTTATGTTTTTTGTTGTTTTTCTCTTGCTGCTTTTAATATTTTTTCTTTGTATTTTATTTTTGATAGTTTGATTAATATGTGTCTTGCTGTGTTTCTCCTTGGATTTATCCTGTATGGGACTCTGCGCTTCCTGGACTTGATTGACTATTTCCTTTCCCATACTAGCGAAGTTTTGTTTTGTTTTGCTTTTTTTTTTTTTTTTTTTTTTTTTGCATTACACGGACCTCTCACTGTTGTGGTCTCTCCCATTGCAGAGCACAGGCTCTGGATGCGCAGGCTCAGTGGCCATGGCCCACAGGCCCAGCCACTCTGCAGCATGTGGGATCTTCCCGGACCAGGGCACAAACCCGTGTCCCTTGCATCAGCAGGCGGACTCTCAACCACTGTGCCACCAGGGAAGCACCCAAAGGTTTTAACTATAATCTCTTTAAATATTTTCTCAGTCCTTTTCTTTTTCTCCTCTTCTTCTGGGATCCCTATAATTTGAATGTTGATGCATTTAACGTTGTCCCAGAGGTCTCTGAGACTGTCCTCAATTCTTTTCTTCCTTCTTTCTTTATTCTGCTTTGTGGTACTTATTTCCACTATTTTATCTTCCAGGTTACTTATCCATTCTTCTGCCTCAGTTATTCTGTTATTGATTCCTTCTAGAGAATTTTTAATTTCATTTATTGTGTTGTCCATCGTTGTTTGTTTTCTTTTTAGTTCTTCTGGGTCCTTGTTAAATGGTTCTTGTATTTTCTCCAGTCCACCTCCAAGATTTTGGATCATCTTTACTATCATTATTCTGAATTCTTTTTCAGGTAGACTGCCTATTTCCTCTTCATTTGTTTGATCTGGTGGGTTTTTGCCTTGCTTCTTCATCTGCTGTGTGTTTCTCTGTCTTCTCATGTTGCTTCACTTACTGTGTTTGGGGTCTCCACTTCGCAGGATGCAGGTTCGTAATTCTTGTTGTTTTTGTTGTCTGCCCCCAGTGGGGAAGGTTGGCTTCAAGTGGGTTGTGCTGGCTTCCTGGTGGAGGGGACTGGTGCCTACATTCTGGTGGATGAAGCTGGATCTTATCTTTCTGGTGGACAGGACTACATCTGGTGGTGTGTTTTGGAGTGTCTGTGACCTTATGATTTTAGGCAGCCTCTCTGCTAATGGGTGGGATTGTGTTCCTTTCTTGCTAGTTGTTTGGCATAGGGTGTCCAGCACTGTAGCTTGCTGATCATTGACTGTAGCTGGGTCTTAGCACTGAGATGGAGACTTCTAGGCGAGCTTTCGCTATTTGATAGTGCATGGAGCTGGGAGGTTTGTTGTGGACCAATGTCCTGAAGTTGGCTCTCCTACCTCAGAGGCTCAGGGTGACACCCAGCCAGAGAACCAAGACCCTGTCAGCCACACTTTTGGGAAGTTTGAGGTCTTCTACCAGCATTCAGTAGGTGTTCTCTAGGAGTTGTTCCACATGTAGTTGTGTTTCTGATGTACTTGTGAGGAGGAAGTTGATCTCAACGTCTTACTTCTCCACCATCTTGAAGGTCTCTTCTGCCAACGACAATTAACTTTTTCCCTTTATCTTGTTTTTCTGCTATTAGGATAAGACATATTGTGAGTCATGAATGTAGTGAAATATTTAGCTCTCTGTCTTACTTTTGAAATATTTGATTTCATAAGTTAACTGTTGTTAAGTTTGCTTTCCTATACACGCCAGCATATAATAATTTCAATATGAATATAAAATACAGGAAGCCATTTTAGATGGGGCCAATGGTCTGACACAAATTACAGGCTTCAAAAGTTATTGTGTGAATAATACTGATCCGGAAAGAATGGAAGAAGGGAAAGCTATGCAAAATAAGAAATGGAAATAGGATTATTTACTTAACCTTTGAACTGGCTAATAATAAGAATTACTATTGTATAATTTACAAAGCACTTTTATATATAATAATCAAAATCAGATGTAGATGCCACTATTGTTGTCCCATTTTATGGAAAAGGAAACTAAAGCTTAAGGACATTTGTCAACTTACCCAGCGTCACTGTGGTGCAGCCACTGGGGCTTAGACCACAGTCTCTATTATGAAATCCTTGGAAGGTGCATCTGACAGCACACATAACCATGATTCTAAGAGAAGAGAAGGACAATCTCCCTTTGTTTATGGTTGGAATACTGTTTACGGGACCTGTTGCTCCTGTGGGCTTAGTTAGTTACCTCAGGGGTCACGGTGCCTTTGCTGGTGTAGTGAGCTGAATTATGTTCCCCCAAAAGTTGTGGCCAGTCCTAACCCCCAGTACTTACAAATGTGATCTTATTTGGAAATAGCATGTTTGCAGATATATTTCAATTATGGATCTCAAGATGAGCTCATCCTGGACTTAGGTTGGGCCCTAAGTCCAATGACAAGTTTCCTAATAAGACAAAAAAAAAGGAGAAGACACAGAATCCAGGTAAAGATGAAGATAAATATTGAAGTTATGCAGCTACAAGCCAAGGAACACCAAAAATTGCCATTAGCAGCTATAAAATAGGAGAGAAACATGGAATGGATGCTGTCTCAGAGTTTCCAGAATGTACCAACCATGCCAACACCTTGATTTTCTACTTCTGTACTCCAGAACTGTGAAAGAATAAATTTCTGTTGTTTTAAGCCACTAAGTTTGTGTGATTTTTTAATGGCAGCCCTAGGACACAAAAGCAGTTGGGTTTTCTTTTACAAATCATAGAAATAATAGTATGCAAAAGTCATAGTTTTAGCTACATTTGTTGGATATAGAAAGCAGGAAAAAGCCGCAAGATGACTGGAAGATACCAACAGATAAAAATTAAGAAGCAAAACCATTAGTGAAGCCAATGTGTCTTCTCTGGGGGATCAGGTTTCTAGATGCTATTTGCCTGTCTTCCCTGACCTACAAGTTTAGAAATTGGCATGAATGTGATGGAGGAGAAATTTCCAGGAAATCTACCAGTTAATTAGGTAAGTCTGGAAAAGTCACTTAACCTCTCCGGTCTTCATATATTAAATCAGTGCAGTGCAGTCTCCAGCCAGCTTTAAGTTTGGATGACTCACTTTCACACCTTGAGGCCTGCTACTTGGCACTGCCGTTCATCTGGGAGTGGAGGAACCTAGGCTTTGGAACAAGGTACCTGGGTGCAGATCTTACCCCTATCACCTGGTTGATAATTCTCAAAATTTTTTCTATGTGATAGTCATCATTATGCTTACTTTAGAGGGCTATTGGGTGGTTTAAATGGGAAAATGCATGTAAAATATACTTTTTGCACATAGTAGGTGCTCAACAGTGATATTTATTCCTGCATTAAACTTTAACTTTTGTTTCAGATACTTCAGGGCCAATTTATTATCATGTTAACTCAATCCTGATGTCCTGCCTAGTGACTGACAAACAGGTTTCTCAATCTTTTTAAAAAAATTTTCCATTAAAACAATTTTTTTTCATCCTTTAATGATTTTTCTGGCTCTGTCTTCTCTATTTTCTTCCTTGTCAACTACAGACAAGGAGAAGTGTTTTGAAGTCTCTTTAGTTTATTTTAAGAGAATAGGCTGAATATAAGTTTTTTGTTTCAAATTATACTCTTACATTACCCCACAAACCTACCCACCCCCTATTTGAAAATTTCTGAACTAGTATTCTAACTGTAACTCACTGGAAACAGTGCCCTACTATTGTCTGACAAATATATACAATTGGCATTTCTAGCTGATTTCGGAGGAGAGTTCTTAAATGAGATAATCTTCAGTATATAACTTGAAAGCACCTGGAATCAACCACTTGCATAAATTCAGGCCTGCCTAAGAGCAATACTATATGAATAAACCAGGAACTCATGATGACAATGCATAGTACACTCTTATGAGTCTGGATGAACTATGAAATTCAATTCCCATTGGTATTTCCCAGTTAAAAGAAAACTTTTCCAGTAACCAGTGAATTTTGAAATAACAAATCTTTTAAGTTGCATCTCTTAGACTGGGAAGGCTGGTCAAATACACTGTCCTGAGCAACACTTATTTCTCTCCTCTCAGTTTCTGTCACACAATAGAAGCTTCTCTACAAGTCCCAGCATCCTTCCTCATCTTTCTCTATCTCCCTCACTCTGTTCCTTTATGATGCCCATTGACCTGTCCCAACTCCAGCTACACACACTCCCTTCTGGAGAAGGTTGGCTTGTCAGTGCCAGGATCTTCTTTCTTGGGCTAGGAGAAAGGTTGTGAACTTCCACTTAAAAAGTAATTTTTAGACCTGTCACGATAATAACTTTATAAACTTCTAACTTTACCATACTTTCAGATATATTATCACATTTCTTCTTAAATTTTTAAATGAGATTCTCATAATACATTATTACTTTTAGGGGGCTGAGACTTCAGAGCGATACTTGGCTTGCTTGAGGGAAGTACAGAGGGGAAGCTCCCTCTCTCTTTCATTCATTTAAATCCATCTATCTGTCTGTCTATCTGTCTATCTTATCTATCAACTTATAGATATCTATCAACTATATATATCTATCAACTTATCTATCTCCTTATCTCCATCCATCCATCCATCCGTCCAATCTCATTGTTTTACTGTAACCATACTCCAATGGATGGATATAACTCATGTTCTGAGAGTAGAATGCAGGAGGGAATAATCTTAGATGGCTGGCGTCCTCCCAACTATTGGGTTGGCCAAAAGGTTCATTCGGGTTTTCTGTAACAACTTACGGAAAACCCCAAACAAACTCTTTGGCCAACCCAATACATAGTGCTACATGACGTGTGCCAATCCTCTTATGCTCTGTCACCATTGAAGCTGCCAATGTCTCCTAAAGGGTCATTATAACCAAAGGAAAACTATCAGAAGTGGGGACCAAACTGGGAGTACTACGGGTAATGAGACAATTTTATGAGGTGGATATGTTATAAAATGTTACTACTCTCATTTATTTCTAACTCCACCTTTCTTGAATAATGTGTCTGACCAAAATGTAATGTAATAAAAATAAAACAAAATAGTTAATTTCACAGTCCACAGGTGGAAATCAAAAGCACTTGGAAAAAGAGCTTTTCTATGTCAAAAAGTCATTCAAAGTAAGAATAAATTATGGCAGATTTTTGCTATTAATTAACAGTTCCATTCAAAGACTTCTCTTAGGTAGAAATAGCAGAGGTTTAGGACTTATTAAGCCTTCTTGAAAGGCCACAAGGGTCAGATTCTTATTCAATTCTCCTTGTAATCCTCATCCCAGTTATCATACTGAAAATTATTTTCAAAACACATGCTTTGTTAAACTTGAATTACATAGACCCAGTAAGATGCTTTTCCTATATTAGAGACCACAGAACCTTTCCTGTAAGAAGCCAGAGAGTAAATATTTTAAGCTTTAGGGGTTATTTGGTCTCTGTCACAACTATTTAACTCTGCCTTGGTAGCTCAAAAACAGCAATGGACACAAATGAATAGGTGTGACTGCAATCCAAACAACTATTCTCAAAGACAGGAAGTGGGATGGATTTGGCCCACAGGCTGTGGTTTGATGACCCCTTTCCTGGATCAAACTGAGAAGGTAGGAGGTGGGGTGTGATACTGAGAAAATCTGTGTTTTAGCTGAACATAAAATGCAAGACAAATATCTGTACGTGTTGCTGGATACAGCTACATGAACCTACCCTATTCATTAATATACATAAATTCCACTAGCTCACTTTCCCTTCTATGTGATTTCAGAAATCTATTTACTCTTCTCTAGAAAGAAACAAAGTTCCAGTTCTTTTCAAGGCTTGGCCTGCTCTATAGGGGAATGGAAAGAATCACAATTGGAAAAGCAAATATTCTGCCTTACCAAAGTTTTAAAGTAGAAAGCAGAGAAATAAAAACTTCATTAGTAGTCAGAACTGAGCCTTGGAGGCTCATTGGGTTTGAAAGCACCAAATAGGTGAAAAAAATGAATGCATCAATCTTTCAGAATCAATGCATCACTCTGCCGATAGAGCTAACTTTCTATTTCAACCCCATTCTCCCTTCATTCACTACAGAGACACCAGAAATCAGATCCTCCCTGAGTTAAACTACATTCCGGTGCCAAGCAAAGATTCTTGGTATATAGATTCTTAGCAAAATGATAACCATGCTGTGAACTTCAGAAAATGTAACATACAATCCATAGAGAAACCTACTAAATAGATGCGAAGTAAGCAGCTGCGAGCTGTCTCTTTCAGCACCTGACCGGAGATGCTTAATAAAATAGCGTACAAAGTATTACTCTCTCATCAGTACCAAGAGGCAGGTGTGGAGAGATAACTAAAGCTATTTTCCAAAATGGGGAATTTTCTGGTGTGCCTGTATTGAAATGACAATTTCTTTATGGGATAGGAGATGGACAGGAAAACACTAGCCAGGTAGTTGCCCTGGTGCCCACCACCAGTAAAAGGTCTATAATGAGATTCCAAATTAGATTGTTGAACCTCGAAGACAAGGTGCTTCACATCTGTGAGATGTTCAGCTTGGATTTATAATGAGTTCACCAAGCAGAATGAAACACACTTGAAATCAAATACTTTGCATTCAGGATGAAATAAGTGGGGATCAATCATAGTCAGGGAAGTAACATTTGCTCAGAATGTAATGATATACTGAGCTTAAAAAAATAAAATAAAAAAGGAGAGTGGAAAATGAAAGAGCATGAAAGAGCCAGTTCATGGGTGACATGGGTGATGCCAAAGGGCAATATTTGTGCCTGAGAAGAGCTGCATGTATGTATTAGCTTCTAAAGATGGTAACTGAAGAGGGTGGAGTGGTGAGAAGTATAGGTACCCAAACAAATCAACATGTTACCGAATGCAAGTTTATGTACTTGATGCAGAGTGAAGTCAAACGAACGGAAACAGGAAACATCGGACTCCGGAACAGAGAAAGGTTTATTGCAGGGCCATGCAAGAAGATGGATGGCTTGTGCTCCCCAAACCCCGACCTCTCCAAAGGATTTCAGCAAAGCACTTTTAAAGGCAAGGTGAGGGAGGGGTGCGGTTAGTTGTTGCAAACTTCTTGGTGTCAGAATCCTTTCTTCTTGCAGCTGTCCACTTAGGTCAGGTCACAATGTTCCTGTAAACCTCCAACAGGACAAATGCTAGTCTCTGTTTTGCAACTTTTTTTTTTTTTTTTCAGTACTCGGGCCTCTCACTGTTGTGGCCTTTCCCGTTGCGGAGCACAGGCTCCGGACGCGCAGGCTCAGCGGCCATGGCTCACGGGCCCAGCCGCTCCGCGGCATGTGGGATCTTCCCAGACCAGGGCACGAACCCATGTCCCCTGCATTGGTAGGCAGACTCTCAACCACTGTGCCACCAGGGAAGCCCTGCAACTTTTTATCTCTATATGAATGGACTCTTAAAGGTCAGAGCCCTGAGAATAGTCTATTCTATATATTTCAGGAGATAGGCAACATTCTTTTACAAAATATGCAGAGCCAGCATGACTGAGCACAGGCAACAGAGCACAAAGCTTAGAGCAAAAAGAACAGATGTAAAATGGAGTCAGATTTATTCTTCCCTTTTACAAACATGCCCAGGAAACAGCCCAAAACACTACCATCTTATGAAGCATTTTCTGAGTGTTCTCAGAGGTTCTTGTTCTGGTGATAGTCTTGGGTTACCAAACAAATAAGTCTTGGTAACAAGTTGTTTTGTTTTCATGGTGGTTAGATGAAGCCAGGCATAGCCCACCTGTGGATGGCATGACAGGGTCAAGAAATACTTGGGACTAACCTTAGAAGTACCCTGCCAGTGGCTGAAGAGCTGCAAAGAAATGCAGAGGCTCCCAGGAGACCACATCCTTCACTGCACAGGCAGCTCACTCCCCAAATCCCTAAAATATGAGTATCTGCAAAAACTCTGCAGGATGGCATGGCAACCCCCAATGATCCAGGACCTTTGATCCCAGCCACTCTGCCATGATTAGTATACCTGCCAGGGCTAAAATTTCCCCAAGGTAGAGGTCAGCTCCTGGAAATCCTCAGGGGTGCCCCAGGTGTGATACACCCTTTTTTTCACAGAACCAATATCGTCACCTGTGCTGCTGTCTAGTGGGGAAATGTCACTGGAGGCCTCATTAATAACAGACAGTACAGAAAGTCATGGTATGACTTCTGGCCTTCCTGCAGGATTTGAAGTTTATATTACAGAAGGAAGGAAAAAAACGGGTGTCATGACTTGTCGTTTTCTTTTTTCATCCCATAACTGTCATTCACAGGGTTCCAAACAGAATGAAAAGAGCAAAAAGGAAGCCCAGTGAGTTGCCTGGCCTGGGAGGGTGTGGTGAGTTGTTGCAGTCATTGTTTTAACCAGAGATGACAGTGACCCAGTGTACCTCCCTCCTACACTCTCTTTCAAGATTCTCTTTTGACTTGACACAGCCTTTTGGCTGCCAAGGTCCATCCAGATCCCAGAAGGCCCCTGCCTGAGCCAGTACTGGATGTGGCCCTGCTGCATGCCTTTGGCTGTCTTCAGGAATCCTTACAAAGTTACAGGGGAGGAAGTGAGTGCATTTCATCTTCTCCATGCCTGCTAATGAAAGCTTTCTGCTTTGCGAGGAGAGAGAGGCTGGCCCATCTGGTGTTCTCTTGCTCCCAAGTTAAGATTATAAAAATGGAGGGAGAGGGACTTCCTTGGTGGTCCAGTGGTTAAGACTCTGTGCTCCAATGCAGGGGGCCCGGGTTCAATCCCTTGTCAGTGAAATAGATCCCACATGCTGTGCCTGCTGCAACTAAGAGTCCACACACCGCAAGTAAAAGATCCCATGTGCCACAACTAAAGATCCCACATGCCGCAAGTAAGACCCAGCACAGCCAAATAAATTAAAAACAAACAAACAAACAAAAATGGAGGGAGATAATATTTTGGACAGCAGCCTCTGGCTGCTGCTACAGTTGCTTCTCTAGCCTCACCCTGCAATGCCAAGCAGAGTTTCTCAGCGGGCAAAGGACTAGTAATGAGTGATGGGATGGAAGAGTTTCAGGGTCAGACAAGATGGGGGTAGGCAGCATACAAAAAAGTGAAACAAGGCCCATGTGTGGGATGTGTCTACAGGAAAAGGTGTTTCCCAAACTGCCTGACCAATGACCTTATTACAAGGCATAGCCCGAGATTGTTATTCTGCAGGGAACATGAAGGGTTAAATAGTGAACATGATCATTGCTGTCTCTTGTATGTATGCACGGAGGTCTTGTACTTACAACACACACCAATAGCCATCGCTGTCAAGGAGACCAGGAGACTGTGGTCTCTCACTAAGACAAGTACAGATTGATCCAGGGGTTCAAGGGCAAACCATCAAAAGAAGTGTTATTGTTTTGCTGTTTTTCTCCCTCTTTCTTTTAAATGTACTCCTCTCCAATTCACTGAAATTTTTTCACCCTTATTCTTAGACTCTCTTAGGGAAAATCCTGTGCAATTTTCTAAGTCGAATCTCATTTTGCTATTCTTGCCCATATTTTTGTTCCCAGGGGAAAAGACATAGCTAGAATTCTGTGTGTGTGACTGATAAAGCCTTTAGAAAAAGAGATAATGAGGCGGAGACCAACAGAGACTCAAAGACTCTCCTGCATAGATGTAACAGCTCTGTCATCTCCAAAGAAATCCTGTCATTAATATGCTGGGGATGGGAGTCCTTGTTGGAGTGGTCAGGCAGGCAGGCAGTGCTTACCAAGTACTTGCAGTGTTGCAGACAACTGTCCTTATCACAGGAGGGAATTATGTGGGAGCAAGGTACTCTAATAAAAATAAGAGGGACAGAACAGAAAAAAGTAACAAAAATACACAAAGAAAAAACTTACGCTCAAGCACACATGTAATCGGGTACATTGCTGCCTGAGTGCTGAGGATGTGACTATAGTGACAGAAGCAACTAGAGGTCTGGGAGGGGGGTTGTCTGGAGAGGTCTCAGGGTAGGGGAGAGGTGGTCCTTGAATATCAAGACAAATTTGCACTGAGTAGAAAAGAAACTAAACAAAGACGCTCAGGAGCTGGAACCATGAGGGAACCAAGCTCCAGGAAGGCCTTACCACCCTTAGCTGTTCTTGTCCCCATCCCTGTGTGGACAGAGCCCTTCCCACATGAGATGTATTGTAGCTTGGAATGGGCTTTCTGGCCAGTGAGCACCAAAGAACTTGAAGCTTTAGGAACCAAGGGTGGCCTTCGTTTAACACAGGCACATCACCATATCCTGCATCTTATGAACTGATATTGGAATGAAGAATTTGACTTTCCTTTGCTAACTTAAGTGCCAATCAGATCAGACCAGTATGTTAATATCCTCTCTGGCCCTTTCAGCTTGGCCAAGCTGTTGGGACGCCACATGACAACTGACAAATAACAGCTATCGGCAATGAAGTCTTTCAAGGCAACTGTCTCTGGATGTCTCCCGGTTTATGTGATGTGCTTGTCATCATCTTCCCGGCTCTGTTATCCTGGTTTAATCCATGCCCGTGGCCTTTTTGTCTTTGGAAAATTGTTAGACTCCTTTAGGGTGCTGGATCACAGCTCCTTGGTTCCTAGCTCTGTTCTCTTTCCTGGTTTCCCTGTTTCCAGCATATTCGGGGGGGAAACACCTTTATTGGCTGGAGTGATCTTCCTCTCTGCTTTCACATTCTACCACCCATGCCCCACCAGCCCACCCCCCTCCCCCTCCCCAAGCACTTCACTGGGGGAGGATTCTGATACTGACATCCCAGCCAGTAAAATTCCCATACTGATTGAGGAAAATTGAATACTGTGAAAATAAGCTTCCAGGAATGATGAAGTAGTTTTTTTTTTTTTTTTCTTTTTGCGGTATGCGGGCCTCTCACTGTTGTGGCCTCTCCCGTTGCGGAGCACAGGCTCCGGACGCGCAGGCCCAGCGGCCATGGCTCACGGGCCCAGCCACTCCGCGGCATATGGGATCCTCCCAGACCGGGGCACGAACCCGCATCCCCTGCATCGGCAGGCGGACTCTCAACCACTGCGCCACCAGGGAGGCCCTGAAGTAGTTTTTTACAAGGTTAAAATACTGATAGAATAGGAAGGGGCTAGGGGATTTCATTATCTTTTAATTACTCCAGTAGTCCTCAACCTGTGGGGTAATTCCCACACCATCCCCCCCGCCCCATCAAGGGAGATTTGGCAAAGTCTGGAGACATTTTCGAGGGTCACAACTGCATTGGGGTGAAGCAGGCAGGTGGTTTCTACCTGCACTAAAAGGTAGAGGCCAGGGATGCCCTCAATGTCCTTCAACGCACAAGACTCATCAGGCCTAAAATGCTAGTTGTGTCTGGATGAGAAACCCTGACTTACCCTAAGCATGACAATGTCATATCCTTTACATTTGGTAATTGTTTACCTAGAAAAAAAAGATACATTTTCCTTAGCTATGTCTAGCTAACGGATGCTATGGATGCAATAATTCATATGGATGTAATAATCTTTGGAACACATTTTTATTCTTGTCTCCTCCCCTTACTCAGTTTCCAAGAAATGATGTCTACTAGGGGTCAGCAAACGTTTTCTATGCCTGATAGTGAATGGCTTGGTGGGGCTAGGAGACAAAACTGAAGATACTTAACACAGCAAGGGAGAAAATCCCTGCTGCTTCCCGCTAGGTGGGCTTGAAATGGGTGGTCCTGGGTGGAGGGCAAGCTTCGCCATTCACTAGTGGGAGAACCACGGTCTGGAGGGGTGGGGCCAGGGGTAGGTGACTCCTGGACCCAGATGCCAATGCTGGATGCTAACAGCCAAGCCCACAGCATGCAGGTGGCAATGTGTGCTGGTCCTGGGCGGTGCTGAGGCTCAGCTGCTGCTGGGGAGGCAGGTGCTGGGGCTGAAACCTGGGACACGGGGTGGATGCCCGCGGCTTAGTGTCAGCGTATGTCTAGTGCAGGCCGGCTCAAGGGGTGGTCATGGGGGTAGAGAAACTGGAGAATTCAGCATGTGGGCTGTAGTTTGTGAACGCTTTCCCTATATCATTCTGGATCTTCTATTTCACCATCTTCATTTTTCTTTGAAAAGATTATTTAATCTCCATTTGAAGGGAATTTCTAAATGTTTGGGAAGTTTTTAGCAACAGCGGAATTCAATTCATTGGACTTCACTTAATTGGATAAATTCCTTAAAGGAAAACTCCAATAAACCATGTTTAGAATTGGAACCCAGATGATCTGATTCCAGAGCACAGAACACCCCCTGTGCCCTTCTCCCACTTCCAGGGGAGAGGTGGTGCTCAAGAACACAATTTTTTCCTCCTTTTCTTCTTTGGGCTTCAGTTGCACAAAATCAGTTTAGTGTTTGTTTTATGACACATTCTCAACATTGTCATGCATGGATAATTTGTTACTTTTAATAATGTTATAACACCTCCAAATGCCACTCAAAGCATGAATTAAGATCTTGGCAATAATATAAATCTAAAAATATGATCCATCTATTTATTTCTTTTCTCTAGTTTCCCTGAAGTTACCAGCATTTTGAATCTACTTTTCTTTTTATATACATTTATTGCTATCATATTTATTCCTAAAAGTATATATTTTTATTTCAGATAATTTTTACTTCAAAAATGCTGTCATGATATATGTAAACTTTTGGGATACATTATTGCTAAGGTTGATCTATATTATTGTACTCTGACCACTGTATAACAAACCATTTTGTGAATATACTATGTTTTATTGACCTACTCTTTAGTTGATGGGCATTGGGTTGTATCCAGTACTTTGTTGTTGTGAACAGGGCTGCCATGTACATTCTAATGCATGTTTCCTAGTGTATGTGCCCATGAAGTTCCTTTGGCCAGATGTCATATTCTTCATCCCTATGCTATACCACCTTTTCCCTAGCCACACTTAAAGTCATTCAAATTTTAATTAAACTTAGAGTCAACAACTATTTATGAGGCACCAACTAGGTGTCCAACATGGTTCCAGGTGTTGAGGAAAAAAAAACATACAAAAATCCCACTCTTATAGAGGTCATAGGGAAGGCAGACAAAACACAAAAAAGTAAATACATACATGAACAAGATATACCTTATCTTTCTCTTTTTCTCACTTTGCAGTTAATGCTACAGCAGTTCTAAACTACTTGCATGTAAGGTTTGATGCCTCCAAATCTTTGCTCATATTGTTTGCTTAGCATGGAGTATCCTCTGAGCCCTCATTTTTCTAGCTAACTTTTATTTCTTTTTGTCTTTCAACATTCAGCTCAGATAATACTGAGCTAAGCTTCCATTAGGAAGCTTTCAGCGATCCTTCTCTGGGATAAGGACCTCTCCTTTGTACTCATATAGTTCCTTATCATACTTTTATCATGACTCTCTCCCACTCTCTCTCTCTTCCAGAGTACAAAATCAAATATTCTTATCTTTAAATAGCTCTAGTGACCAGTGTGATGGCAGCAGATAAAGGGTGTTCAATAGATGATTATTGAGGTAAAAACAAAAAACAAAAAACTAACATACTTCTCAAAATTCTAGGACTGTATCTTCTGCAGAATTCATGCTTGGAATTTTGTTTCAGAAAGAGCTTTAGTTCTGTAAATGATGATGGAGGGCAGTATTTATGATGAGAGATCCTCTTCACTCATGAAAAGCAAATGCAGGTTGGTAGTGAATTCATTCAAAAGAATGAGCCTTACCATTGATTAATTCAAGAGATATAGTGTTCAAAAGTGGTCCTGTACCTTTTATAAAGGAGATCAAAATGAATTTAGAAAAGAAACTCCAATAAAGTGGTTTGGAAAGCAGTGTAATTGAGCGGAAAGAACAATGTCCTAGAAGTCAGAAGACCTTGGGAGTGTTATAGGTAGAGGGTATTGGGCTTATGTAACAAGGAAAGAAAACGAAAGTCAAGATCCTAAGAATGTGCTCTGAAGGTCTGGATTATACATGTTCTATACCCATCCTTTTTGTTTACATAGAGTTTTCTTCTTCAGGAGAAAGTCCTCCTTAAATTTTATTTTATTTCATTATTATTATTATTATTTTGTGGTACACGGGCCTCTCACTGTTGTGGCCTCTCCCGTTGCGGAGCACAGGCTCCAGACACGCAGGCTCAACGGCCATGGCTCACGGGCCCAGCCGCTCTGCTGCATGTGGGATCCTCCCGGACCGGGGCACGAACCCGTGTCCCCTGCATCGGCAGGCGGACTCTCAACCACTGCGCCACCAGGGAAGCCTCTTCCCTAAATATTTAAACTTTAACCTGGCCTAAAGTTAAGAAAAATAGATACTTAAATTTTTAAATTCCTAATAATAAATAAAGATATATCTTTGTATCTATTTGTAAATAAAGGTTATATCTCTCATGACTGTATTAGTTCTTCTTTATGTTAATGAAACTTTTGATTGTGAAGAAGTCTACAGACTCTCTCTCCTTCCCTCCTGACCTGCACTGTGGTCAAGGATTACAGCAAAGAAGGCTACAATTGATTTTGCAAGCAAACTAATAGGAATTAGAGGACAGTCTCTCTTTTTTCTTTAATTGAAGTATAATTGATTTACAATGTTGTGCTAGTTTCAGGGGCTCAGCAAAGTGATTCAGTTATGTATATATTCTTTTTCAGTTTCTTTTCCATTATAGGTTATAACAAGAAATTGAATATAGTTCCCTGTGAGCTACAGCAGGTCCTTGTTGTTTATCTATTTTATATATAGTAGTTTATTTATTTTATATATAGTAGTTCCTGTTAATCCCAAACTCCTAATTTATCCCTCCCCACAAGAGGACAGTCTCTTGAAAGCTCTAAAAGAAGGTGGTGTCCCAGGACCCAGAAAATGAGGAACAAAGAAGGAAGATGAGGGAGAGACCAGCAGGAAGAGGGGCCAAAATGAAAAAGATGGGCAGTGAGGAATTTCTATGGTGTTTATGACTGGGAATTGGACATCACACATCACAGCCTCGTGAAGCAAGAAACTGGAGAGATTTAGATGAAGCAGAATGTAAGGGCTCCAAGGCTTGCTTGGACTCTGCTGTGGCTGGGCTGCCTAGGGCTGGAACTCTTTTGTTTACACATGAAGGAAAAGGTTATTGAGGATGACTTGACTTCTTGAAGCTATTCGAGTGGGAGATATTTGGATTACAGTTAGAATTGTAATAGGTATTTGTGACTGCATATACTTAATGAATTGAGTGTTGTTAAGAATACTGAATAAATCTAGGGTAGCCTTGGGTCTACAGGTTTAGTGATATCAGTATCACACAGATTTCCTTCCCTTTTAAAAAAATATTTTTTCTTTCAACTATTTTGGAAATATATTCTGAAGCATTAAATAGAATTGAGAGGAGGTGACCAAAGAGGACTAATTTAATTAAATGACAAGTGCAATGGAATATGTATTCTTTTCTTAAGAGTATTCATCATTTAGATACTGGAAATTCCATATCCAGACAAAAGAAAGACATCCATCAAACTTTTATATTTGTATCCATTAGAATAACTTTGCCTGAATGTGTATAAAATCCTAAAATAACAATGGTTGAATTAACACAGAGATTGATTTTTCTCTCACAGAAATGAAGTCAGGAATAAGCAGCCACAGGCTGTTATGGTACTCTGATTGGTTTATCAGAGACCCAGTTTCTTTCTATCCACTTGTTTCATTATTCCCAACATATGTCTTCTACTTTACGAGCCAAGGTGGCTCTTAAGATCCAGCTGCTATGTTCTCATTTCAGAGTATATGAAGAAGAAATGGGAAAGGGGACATTCCCCTTTAAGAACATTCCTGGAATTTTTACTTTTCAATTCTGCTGATATTCCACTTAGTAGAATGTAGGCTGGGGAAATATTGCTTTATTCAGGGGAGCCATGTGCCCAACTTAAAATCAGAGATTAGGTGAAACTTTATAGTCTCTGCCCCCATGTTTCATATAGCCTTAACTCTGAGGCTATATAACCTAGTGGAGATAACATTGACAAGGAACAACCAAATGGTGGGTGAGCAAAACTGACAGATCTTTAGGACATGGACAGCATCCAGTGAGCGATTTTAAAATAGTAACCAAGCAGATGCTAGCCGTGGCTATCTTTTGGACAGGACTTTACCAGTCCTTGGCATTTAAAGCTGTATCACCCTCAGGACAAATTGTTGGTCATTGAAAGGAGAGAGAGAGAGAGAGAGAGAGAGAGAGAGAGAGAGAGAGAGAGTGAGAAATGGGGAAAGAGGGAGGGAAAGGGAGAGAGAAAGAGAGAGAGAGGAGAAATATTTAAAGAGCAAGACACATTACTTTCTCTAAAATATTGATTTTTCATTTTAAGTTGGGGCCAAATAGCAATATAGGTAAAATTGGTAGTTCCCAGAACTTATGAGAATTCACCAAGCTTAATAAAATGAATGCATGTCTTGATCTTACTGCAACATATTTAGAGAGAAAATAGAGTATTGATCAACTCACTTTAGGATGCCATTTATAAATAATTATTGATTGAAATAACCTTATTGCCGAAAGTTTATGTACACTATATTTTGTTCATTGTAAGGGAATTCACACTTTTCTGGTTTTGAGAAATGGTCTAATATTAGGGATGCCAAGAGGATATGTTTTAATATGTAATATATGAATTCTGGGTTCTTGTCTTGCCTAGTTGCTGAATCATAGTTTAATCTTGTATAAGAAAAGTACAGTATCCCCACCTCAGTTATACTTTTAGGAGCATTAAGAGTACTATGCATTGTTCATTTTTAAGCACAGTGGAAGAGAATGTTGTTATAAAAAATCATCTTATTGTTATACTCTTGGTACCAAAGGGTAAAACCCAACCTTTCTAAAAGTAAAGTGATTCCTAGGATGTCTTCACCTTTTTTTCCTCCTTTAACTTACTTTTAAGGTAGCTTTTATTATTTTGAAGCACAATTCATGAAAAAACAGCCTGTAGCTACAACAGTGTCTAAAAGCATTCATGCTTTAATTGCTTCACATATAACATTTAGTAATTACTGAGTTGACACACTTCATTTATCTAAATTTATCCAGCTATAATGAAAGCTGCCCATGTAATTTTCTATTGTGAATGACAAACACACAGTTATATCATAACTGTACTTATTTTGGAGTGACCCTCAAAGAAATCTACATCTAGGCTGTATATACCTTGAAACTTCAGGCCATAAAGAGGTTCTTATATCTATTTGGAGGTTTGAAGATTAGAAAAAAGTAGTTTGCCTTATTAAGTTAAATTCTGCAGGAAAGAATTAGCAGAAAATCTATAATAATGATTATAAGTGGATCTTATCTCAGGTTATTTTGGTTTCTGTTTAGTTGGTTTTGCAGAACTGTAAAACGTTAGATTCAGACAGTAAATTCCAGGTTTCTAAATGCTTAAAAAGAAGAGTTCAAGAAAACACAAAACAGTAATCCAATATTCTAGAGCTCTTTTCCAGATACAGAGAACAGCATTTAAAAGAATCAGCTAACATTTGACTCAGATTTGAAAGATACTAGTAATGATCTTTTCTAGTACATTCACAGAATTATCAATAATAATTGATAACATTAGTAGGATAAGTGCCAAATGAGTGCTGAAGATACAGGTACTTCAGGAATTGAGAGTTTTTGTGGATAGAAAGATTGGGTATCAAGGGACCTTCTGCAGGATCACACTGGTAGATTAATCAGATATAGATGAATGCAGAAGATGGAGAACAGCATTCCTAGAGGATGCAGTGAAGGAGCGAGAATTTGAAGGTGGAAATGAGTAAAATGTGTTCTGATGTCCGAGAAAAATAGAGCATTCATCCTAGGGGACAGTAAAAATGGGAGTGATTAATCTGGTCAGAATATGATAGATCTTGAATATGATCCATTTAGCTATGGATAAAATTCCAAGTATTTGAACCGGAAAAGACAAAATAAACATGGTGTTTGGGATGATTAAACTGCAAATGTTGCAGGAGGTGGTGATAGGAGATACCAGCAGACTGTAAGGTCATGGTGGCTTCCAAACTTGCCGAAGTTAAAATCACCTGGACCTATTGTTAAATTTGTAGGACCTATTGTTGAGTATCTGGCACATAGTAGATACTCAACAAATGTTCACTGAATTGAATTTAATTTTTACCAGTCTTGAGCTTGTCCTAATATGAGTGTTATTTGTTCATGGTTTATCAGTGATCATCATCACAGATATTGTGTTTTAATAAGAGAGTCTAGAGGACTACTAAATCTTTCAAGATTAGAATGAAGTAAGCCAGATAGAGAAAGGCAAATATCATATGATATCAAATATCATATGTGGCATATAAAAATTGATATAAATAAACTTATATACAAAACAGAAATAGACCCACAGACAGAAAACAAACTTATGGTCACCAAAGGGGAAGGGTGGGGAAGGATATATTAAGAGTTTGGGATTAACATAAACACACTACTATATATAAAATAGATAACCAACGAGGACCTACAGTATAGCACAGGGAACTCTACTCAGTATTTTTTAATAACCTATAAGGGAAAAGAATCTGAAAAAGAATATATATATATATATATATATATATATATATATATATATATACACACACACACACATAATATATACATACATATATGTATATATACATATAAATACTTTGCTGTATACCTGAAACTAATACTATGTTGTAAATCAACTATACTTCAATAAAAAATAGTCATTTAAGCATAAAAAAAGATTCAAATGAAAATAGTTGTAATGGTAGAATTGATTCATCCATACATTTATTCATTTATTCAATTAATAAATATTGAACATCTACCATGTGATTATAACTCTTTGGGTTGCCATGAGTATAGAGGTGAACGAGACAGACAAGGTCTCTGGCCTCATGGTATAGCACTTTGCAGCATTCTACATGTTGTTCTAGTGAATTGTTGAACCTGAGGAGGTTGTGGGAACCTCTGAATTTATAGTCAGTCAACCAGAAATATGGGTGACCTGGAGATTCCCCAACTGTGGCTGTTGTCTGAAGAAGGGTAGTCTTGTGGGGGACGGAGCCCTTAATATATGGTGTCTGCACCATCTCCAGGTAGTTAGTGTTAGAATAGAATTGAATTGAGGTACACTCAGTTGGGGTGGAACCAGTATACATATAATGTTAGATACTCATAAGTGCTGGGTGGGTTCGGTTTTAAGATAGCTTTCAAAAGGTGAGGATAGTGTTGAATAATTTGGGTCCCTCTCAAATCATGTCATGAAAAGGGTCAACTAGGACATCTACTTTTATCACTGTCCCTTTAGGGGTTACTTTAAGGAGATGATGGAGCATGAGTTAGATTGGTGATATGCGGACAGGCAAAGAAGGAAGGGTAAGGAGGGATCAGAGTGCTGCTAGGGCTGGAGCAGGCCTCCTGGATGTCCACTATGTATCATCTTTAGCTATTTTCCCTAATGGGCCGCTCAGTAGGGGTGGGCATCCCATTGACTTGAAGCGGTAAATAGGGTATCATTTTTGCTGACATTATTATTACTAATGGCAGTAACTCTCACGTTCCTCACTTATTAGTTTCCCAATGTCTTTTATTTATTTATTTTTGTATTTTTTTATTGAAGTACAGTTGATTGACAGTGTTGTGTTAATTACTGGTGTACAGCAAAGTGATTCAGTTATACATATATAAGTTCTTTTTTTAATATTATTTTCCATTATGGTTTAGCATAGGATATTGAATATATTTCCCTGTGTTATTCAATAGGAGCTTGTTGTTTATCCATCCTATATATAATAGTTTGCATCTGCTGATCCCAACTCCCAATCCATCCCTCTCCCAGCTCCTCCCCCCTTGATAATCACCAGTCTGTTCTCTCTGTCTGTGAATCTTTCTGTTTCATAGACAGGTTTGTTTGTGTCATATTTTAGATTCCACATATAAGTAATATCATATGGTATTTGACTTTCTCTTTCTGACTTCATTTAGTATGATAATCTCTAGTTGCATTCCCAAAATCTTTTATATATTACATCATGATTCTTCCAATAACATTCCAAAGGTAGATTATTATTTTATGCATTTTTACAAATGCAAATGACATCTGGAGAGATTAAGAGACTCGCCCATGATTTTAAAAGCTAGAAAGACACAGACTGAAATAAAACTTTAATCCTTTAACAAGACATCCAGGTTTTCTCTGCTAGACCAAAGCTCCCTTTTAAAATTCATGGCCATCATTTTCTTGTTTTGTTTTGTTTCTCACACCCTGATTTACTTGAATTATAACAAAATTCCAAGCCATTATTGAATGGAATAATTAATGGGTCCTGAAGGAGGATGGAGATAGAATCTGTAATTTCACCTCGGGAGCAGTGTCCTGTTTCTCATTGTCCATTCAAGTCCATTCCAGAAGGGTCTGAAAAAAGAGGAAGGCTGTGACTTGAACACCCAGGGAATAAGGAATAAACAGGATTTTTTCAACCATGGAAGGCATTTTATCAGATATGTATACCAAAAAACAACTTCTCTAAACTGTAAATAGGGATTCTCTGAGAACTGGCATAATTAGGGTCCTTTTAAAAGAATGATTCCTCTAGGAAGTAATTTTTTTTTTTTTTTTTTTTTTTTACCTTGTGAAATGTCCTTCAGTGAACATCTGAGGGAATATAAGTGCACTGAACCTATGAATTTGTGTGAGGTATTTTTTTTTTTTTTTTTTTTTTTGCAGTACGCGGGCCTCTCACTGTTGTGGCCTCTCCCATTGCGGAGCACAGGCTCCGGACACGCAGGCTCAGTGGCCATGTCTCAGGGGCCCAGCCGCTCCGCGGCATGGGGGATCCTCCCGGACCGGGGCATGAACCCACGTCCCCTGCCTCAGCAGGAGGACTCCCAACAACTGTGCCGCCAGGGAAGCCCATAATTTTTCTCCTTTTGATTATAGGGGAAGAGGGTGGATAAATCAGAAAGGTGCCAAACCATTTCTAGCCAGAAATGTTTAACTTTTTAGTCCCTTTTTAAGTGAGTTTTTCCCTAAGAATGTAAATTTATGCTTATAAAGCTGGGTTTTCTCATGGCAGTAGACTGAGGTATTGGTGCTTATAATAGATATGTTTCAGTATTTTCCCTGAGCAGACCCAGCCCCTAATCCCTGTTTTAAGTGTTCCCTTTAGTGTCACATTGCAAAATTAATCTTTCCATTTGCTTCACTCCACACCGTTTAATATTGCTTGACTCCACATAAAGCAGCATGACATGGGCTTTAAATAAAAGCTGGCTAGGGCTAAGTTGTGTGCATATTGTGCTTGGGATTAAGAAACTAAATTTGACAGGTAATGGAGTCGGATTTAGCTGCTCCATAATGCTAAACTGTGAGGTGTCATGTCAATCATCTGTCCAGGAAATATAAGCTATAAAGGGAAAGTGTGATATATTTCAGACATCTAATCACACAAGCAAAAGGCTAGCTACTAAAGGATGGGTAGTTTGCAGACTGCTACTTTCATCTCTCACAGGGACTTTGGGAGTTAAGGCCATCATACAGATAGGTGTATTTGCTTCAGGATTAGATAGGTTTCCTAGGAGACATGATAAAGAAACCTCTGCCATAAATGGCCAGTTCCTCATATTAAATAAAGGGGAAACAAAACTCTAAAGCAGTGAGGTAATGGATGTGGGGTGTTTAGAGAATTTCCTACATATTGAACAGAAAAAAAAGCATGTCAGAGATACAAAAGAAATAGATTTTGAACTATTTCTTGCTAAGGTAGTTACCCATAATGTTAAGCACTTGCTCTTATTCCTGATGACCAGGAAGTTTTGAACTAAATTTTATAGGCAATTAAATTAACTCTATCAATCTACTTTTTGGACAAATTTTATTCTGCCTCCATGCCATCACAATATTTTTTCAGCTATTCTAACTATTCTATTATTTTTTTGTTATTCTTTCTTTGAAAGAGGTAAGATGTAATTAATAAAGAAAAAATAAAATATCCTCTACAAATAAAGATTATCTACCCATCTATCTAGTCTGAAGGATGACACAAAGAGCGCTTGGAAGTGAATTACTGAAGTGTATGATTACACATTTAGTCCAGAGTCTCAGCTTGACATGCAGCACTTTTACTGTGCAATTCCCATTAATGCTGATTGTTCAATTTAGTGCTTCATTAATGAGCCATAGACCACTTGTAAATTTCTGACTTACAGAATCAACCCTATTTAAAGTTTTATTCTCCTGAAAATGTCTTCGTCTGACAAGCTGATAATAAATACGTTGCATTCTTCCATCCACTTAACCCTCTGCCATGTCATTTTTGGCTCTTGTCGTTTGGCTTTCTCTGTTCTTCAATGTATATAACATTTATAACAATCACAATTATAAGAGCAAACATTTTATGGTGCTTATTCTGTGCTAAATTTAGGTTTTAGCATCAATTATTGATAGCTTATGGTGTGCCAGGTGCCGTTTTGAGCAATCTACATGTATTAACTCATTTAATCCACGTAACACTGTGATGTTGCTACTCTTACTATTCTCATTTTATTGATAGAGTAACTAAGGAAGGTTAAGTAACTTGCCTTAGGTTATAGATCTGAAGTATGGGAGCTGGAATTTAAACAGAGGAGGTCTAGATTTAGAGTTCAATGTCCAAAGCTAGATCTTACAGACTAAGTATATATTCATCCTCAGGAAGTAGAAAGAGCTTTACAAAGCCCCTGATGGATTAGCCTACAATATCCAAAGCAATTGCACAGCAATCAGCCTTTACATATAAAGTTTTCCTTTTTTTTTCTTGGTAGAACCTTGAGCAGCTCTACTCAAAATTATTCCATTAATTCTAAGGCAGCATTCTGTGTGCTATGCTTTTATATTCAGAAAACTGACAATTTGCAGAGAAACACTGACCAAACTTAGAATAAAATAATTGAAAATTTTGCTGTGGAAAATCATAATATTGTCATTTGGGTCAATACACATTGAGAGTAATTAATAAGTGATGGATATGCAAATATTTATTTATCCATCTATTTACTTGGCATCAATCAAGTAAATAGAATGAATAAAAACATATAAAATCAGTAAGACATTTGAGAACTTGACTTTGATAAGAGAAAAAGACATGAAACTGCCTGAAGCCAGAAGAAAAAGTAATTGTATCTGGAATGTGCTTTTGCCCAACTCTACCCATCAAAATCATACTCATTCTTCAAAGACCACATCTTCAGAGAAGCTTTTCTGATTCCTCTAGTCCTCTATGGAATGTTGGATTTATTTGACATTTCCTGTAAAACAGTGCCTTGTATGTTAGCTTTTTATGTATTTCTTTCACATACTCTTTTGTAAATTCTCTGAGGGCAGGGACTATATATTCCCTACCTTTGTGCATGTTTATAGGCAATCAAATATATCCTGATTGATTGACAGGCAGATTCAGGTGGTCCCAGTGATTTTCTACCTTTGAACTGAGTCATTAGTACTTTGTGGAACCGATCTGTAAATCAAATGCATTCCATGAGTTGTAATTAAGTGGATGAATCTTAAAATTATCAGAGAAAGTTAAAATGAAACAGGAATCACATATGGACAGTCTAATAAGGAGAGTTGCTTCATCTTGCAAGGAAAGTTGAACAAAGTCTCAGTAAATCATCAGAAATCATCCACTGCAAAATGTAGAATAAGAATATTTTCCTGATTAGTTAAGGATCCTCTTATCTCTGTTACCAGAAAGCAACTCACCTAAAATATAATCAGTTTCACAAAATCTACAAACTTGGAATTATAATATAGTATGAGAAATGAAGGGAAGTGACTTAATGACAAATGCAAAAAAAATCATCTATCTTAATGGTATTTACTATAATGAAAAGTGGAGGGTGAAGCCATGTCAGAAATAACTCTTGAATTATTCAGAAGTGAGGTAGACCTTATTTAATAGAAATAACTAGAAAGGCAAACCCTGAAATCTCAAATATAATAAAAATTATACATCCTGTTTTACTAGTCAATTCCTTTTGTTTTGATTCTTGCTTTAACAAAACACCTTCAGATCACCAGTTTGGCTTTCCACAGACTTTGATACTGCTTGTGGGTGTCTGGATTTAAGGCTTAATTGTTTCACTTCCACTTTATATTTATATCCTATTGATCAATACTCTTTAGGGTAATATCTTGAATTATCAATAATTCTCTTGTAGGAATGGATAATGTGGGTCAATGAACAAAATCTGTTCATTCTCAAGTGAACAGATAAGTGTTGAATTTTGAGAATTCGCAAAGCTGAGAATTAATTGGAGTCCTACTAGAAAGTTTTCCACTAACCCATAAGTGATGCTTGGGGCCTGGAATGAAATAATCCACCAGGCAGATAGATCCCATTTCCTTACACCTCATTCTCTTAACTCACTTATGTTGCTTATTAGGTCATGTGGACACGTGAGATTGTGTACTGTATACTAAATGGATAAAGTCACCTAGGGCACTTCACACTATATAGCACTGTGGTAGATTGCGTCACTGTTTCCAATTATTTCCTCATCACTTTTTTAAGAAGATTATACCTCTCCACTCTGCTGACATCAACCTTGGCCATGCGAATGGGTTTGATCAATGAAAGTTTTAACAGCCATTGCTTAGTTCTGCTGTTGTTCTTTTCCCTCTGGCACAGGATAGCATGAGTTAGATGGTTGTTGCTTTTTTGTCCTGGATCCCAGAACAGAGCCACAGTGAACCTGCTGCAATAATCTGAGTGATTTTGTAAAACACTGAAATTTGGGAGTTGTTTGTTCCTGCATCTTAAAGTAATGAAAGCTAATACTAGCACTCTTCCTATAAAGTTCATTTGGCATTTATCATAATTTCTTGCAATTTTCAAAAATTCTTTACATCTTCAGTAGTTGCTCTTAATTTTCAAAATGTGTCACCTATAAGAAATAGTTCATAGAGAAGGAAAGAAGTCTTCAGGGCATTTATTCTTCAATTTTATGTAGCACAATAGCTTTTCTTGAATTGAGATCTTGATAAATTGGAAATTACAGCCTTACCAGCTCCCAGATCAGTAGGGAGAAAAGACACAGGTTGTGCTATCTCCTTTGGTGGACAGATAAGAATGCCTGGTGACCAGGGTGACTAACAATCTTATTTGAGAAGAATTAGTGTTTTGCTAAAGCGGAGAGGAGAGGTGAAACACTGAAGCAGGGATGGCACAACTTTTTGAGCAGCCATAATGAAATCTCTCCCTCCAGCAGAAGCTCTGTGTACTGCACTAAATTAGGTAGAAACTTGAGGACATGCATTTCAGGAAGAGTGAATGTGTCCCTGACCTTGCACCTTTGTTGCAAGAGCTGTGAGCACTGCTTAGAGGAGCAGTAAGCTCTGACATGTTGAGGTGGAAACATTCAGAGTTCTTTTACTGCTATTCAATGTGTTCAGGGAGAGCTGGCAGTCATTGAATGACCAGGAAAAGACACATGTCAGAACACAGCAGACCACATGGTCAGATCATGAGGGGAGCCCTCCTCCGCGTGAGTGAGGAATGATGAGATGAGACATAACTTTCAGATGATGCAAAAACAGCAGGATGTGTTGCAAAATATCCTAGGAGACTTTCACAGAATGGTCTCCATGTCCAGAAGCATTCCTGATCCAGGCACTTTGACTCTTCAAGAATCTTTGGGATCCTATATTTTATCTGTAACAGAGCAATGATTACTAAATGATCTTGAGTTTTAATGCCTTTTGTTTTTGCTATATTAAGCATATATAGATCAAAATTTGAGAGTAGATTCCAAATTAAGAGATTTATTAATGGAGAGGTGATTCCAGAATTTCTTCTCGGGGATTATGGCTAAAGGAAACATGCTCTCTTCTCACACACTCTACACACAAGCCAACCTTCAATCTTTTTGTCAAGAATATCTCTTACTGTATGTATAATGAAATGCACTTTTGCTCAGAAATGAAAAGGGTCCTCTCTGCTATTGTCAAACTTGTTTTATAAACTCCTATTTTATATTTTATTTTGGTATATCAACTTTGAGTACTATTATTGTCAGGTCTTCATTAGTAAACCCCTTCCCTATGACAGTACAGTGTGTACTCAGTTTTGGAGCATGGAAAATACATGGACTTGTTTGTACCTATAGTTTGGATATATAATTGACATCTTTGTGCCTTGGTGTTTCAAAAATTTTAAGGCTGTAATGAGGAGTCACATTGACAGTCATCAATATATTCTCTACAATGAATATGCTCCCTTAATTAAATCATGATGCTGCAAACACACACACACACACACACACAAACACACATAAAAGAATATCTCTAAGTGAAGGATTACACTTAATTTCTAGAATTCTTCAATGAGACAGATGATATTACTGAGACACTACAGAGAAATAAACCAGTGTCTCCGGGAATCAGAAAGAATTAATGAAATTTAGGTCATATTGATGAGTTTACTCAAACATCTTATGTTGTCAAAATTAATACCTGACTCTTGATCTTGGATATGATAATAGATGTTTTCTTTCATCTTCAACCAGGAGATGGACACAAAGTCAGTTCTAGTGTTTGTGCCTGTGTGTATATTTAACGCTGTTTTCCTAAACACAAATAATCTCATCCTAGGCCAAACTTCTTGTCAGAATCCTTTCACAAAGTACCATTTTGGGGGGATAGAGTTTAGGAAACAAAACATATGCACAAACACTCTCATGAGTTTCTTTTGTGCTTTTATGTATATACAGCCAGACCATAATAGTCACTCTCCCATGGGCAGGTAGTTGCCAGATACCACCACTAAGTCTGGGTAGATTGTTTGCATCCTCTGAAGATACTCTCTGAATATCATTTGGCTTTTACTCAAATACAGCTAATTTTCCACACTCTTCATTTCTGCCCTTCCAAAAGTCTCTCTCATCAGAAAGAGATGTGTGTTTCTCTCATTGCAAGAAAGCAGAACTTCTCTTCAAAGGACAGAATGCATGTTCAATTCAAAATTATGTAACTCCACCAAAGTCTATCTCTTAAATATAACATAGAACATGTGTGCTCTATGAGCTCATATTTGTGCCGTTACTTCTGATCCCTTTTAATTACACCACTAACAATATTTCTTGATTTTAATATTAAAAGAGCATCCCATTAAAATGGGTTTCAGTGGTTAACAGCTGGATAGCCAGTGCTTGATAAATGACTTTTGCAAAGATAGAACCAATGTAAACAATCCCTTAATCTATAACGAAAGATAATGGAAGTCATGCAGAATCATTTGAAAATACCTGACAAAGGGACACAGTTTTTCTCAATGAATGAGAGATGAGTTCCAGAAGAAGTAGGAATCTCTAAAGGTCACCCTTGCATTCATATACTGCAGTAGACATGGGAAAGTCACAATATAGATGCTATTAAAATTTAGATTGGTTATGTGATTTGCACAGAAACACATTGTTTTTCTTTTTTCTTTTCTTTTCTTTTTTTTTTTTTTGTGGTATGCGGGTCTTTCACTGCTGTGGTCTCTCCCGTTGCAGAGCACAGGCTCCGGATGTGCAGGCTCAGCGGCCATGGCCCAGGGGACCAGCTGCTCCGCGGCATGTGGGATCTTCCCGGACCGGGGCACAAACCTGTGTCCCCTGCATCAGCAGGCAGACTCTCAACCACTGTGCCACGAGGGAAGCCCCACATTGTTTTTTGAATTGAAAATTTTCAGGGAATAAGTCTGATGCCAGGAAGGATGTGTAACTTAGAAAAAGAAATGTACATTTCTTCCCTAGGGTGGAAGGGGGGGAATAAAGGAATGTTTTTTAAAGTAACTTTTGCATTCACATCCTTAGGAGGTAGGAAAAAAAAAAAGCCCACCACTCCGATTTTTTTTTTTTTGGTCTGGTTCATTAATCATATTAGCAATGTTTAGGGGAAATAAAAAACAAGAATGAAACACAGTTCCAACTGGCGCAGTGCAGCATTTAGGGTTTTTAGAATATAACATAAGACTCAAAAGAATACACTAAAAATAATTTGTAAGAAGTAAGAAACCTTAAAAGTTCTACAAAATTCAGTGTTTTAAAGTTCTGAGTTCATTTTAAAGAACATAAACTTGCACAAACATATGGGGGTACAACAAGATATGACAGTTTTATAAGTATATTAGCTAGATAACAGAATATTATCAAATTATTCAGAAATTAGTAGTTATTTAAAAGAAAATATGTATTGCATTTATACACAGTATAATAATCTAATCTCCAGATTCATGGCTTTGGTTATCAGCTTTATGTGGCTCACTACCAAATCTATATCTCTAATCTGGTTTTTCTTTCAAGATCAGGTTCATGACCCAACTATTACTACATAGTGTCATGACTATTTCTCTCATCTCAAAGCACAGCTCTTTATCTTTTTGGCATTCCAACTTGACAGACTTCCCTAATTTCCTATCCTTGGAAATGACCAAGCATTCCCGTAGTTTGGAACCTTGAAGATATCTTTGACTAATGACTTGTCTTAGCTTATCTCACAACTCAGTCACTGAGTCCTTTCATTTCTACCTGCAAATATTTTTTCCCTCTCTTTCTTTATCTGCTCCCACTTCTACCCTCTTCTGAGTTATTACTGAAGCTTCCATACTAATTTTTCTGAATCTAGTCTTTCTTGCCCTTGTCCACTTTCCCACTGCCCTCTATTAATTCTTAATAAAACACTAATGTCATGAAAAATTCCCTCTGGATAGATTGGGAGTTTAGGATTGACATATACACACTGCCATATTTAAAATAGATAACCAACAATGACCTATAGTAAAAAAATAAAAACAAACAAACAAAACTTCCCTCTGCTCAAAAGTGTTCAGAGGTTTTTCCTTGTGATTGGGATTAGGCTGAATTTCTTCATTATGATCTTTTAATAACATGGCCCCATTGTTTCTACCCAGAGAGTAAATACATATTAATTGAACATTATGTTTTACCAAATCTCCACAATACACTGTGTAGGATACAAAAGCACTATAAATGTGAGCCCTGTCTTCAAGGAAGTAAAGTCTAGTTCAGGAAATATAGAAAACAGACATAAAAGATAATTATACAAAGAGATATAAAAGCCAAATGAATGACTCATATCCATACATTATGACCTGAGGGAAAATTAAAATGGAGATATCTTGCCCTGCTAATATTTTTCTTATCCAAAGTAGATCCTCTATTTATTACTTATATATATATTTAGTAATTAATTTTAACTTTGTTATGTTTCATATATGTGTGATTTGAATTCCAATGGTATGTAAGGTCTTTGACATGATGGATATACACTAAATTCTCAATAAAAGTTAAAGAGCAAAATCAGGAGGAAGTGGCCAAGATGGCAGAGTAGAAAGACCCTGAACTCACCTCCTCTCAAGAGCACACCAAAATTACAACTATTAACAGAGCAACTATTGACAAGAAAGACTGGAAAACGAGTAGAGAAGGTCATCTACAACTAAAGATACAAAGAAGGAACCACAAAAAGATGTATAAGAGGAGTGGAAATGCGATTTAGTCAAGACCTATACCCCCAGGTGGGTAGCCCATAAACAGGAGGATAATTACTATTGCAGAGATTGTCCTCAAGGAACAAATGGTCTGAGCCCCACATTGGGCTACCCAGCCCAGAGGTTCTGCACAGGGAAGATGAACTCCCAGAATGGTTGGCTTGAAGGAAAGCAGGGCTTACTTTTGGAAAAGCCAGAGGGCTGTGGGAAACAGAGGTCACTCCTAAGAGTGCACACAGAATTTCACACATTCCTGGGCGGAAGCAGCAATTTGAAAGGAGCCTGAGTCAGATCAGCCTGGAGGACATAGACACTGGCAGCAGTCATTTTGGGGAGCTCATTCTGCCACATGGACACTGGTGATGGCAAGCACTATTTTTTAATATTCTCTCTAGCTTATTAGTGCATGACCTGGGCTCACCCACCAGCCTGTAAACACAAGTACTGGGATGCCTCAGGCCAAGCAACTAGCCAGGTGGAGATACAGCCCCACTTGCCAAAGACTTGCTGCCTTAAGATGTCCTGAGCCTACAGCAACCCCAGGACATGACCCTGTTCACCAGAGGGCCTAGGACCTGGACCTGTATATCGGTGGGGAAGCACTAGCCCTAGGACCCCCAGGAGCTCTGCAGCCAGCTACATCATGACCCAGTCCCGCCAACCAGCATATGGCAACCTCAGCACAAGGAAGGACCTGGGAATCAACTGGAATGGAGCCATCAATGACAGACTGCCCACAGTAGTCAGTCTACCACAACAGAAGTATACATGCAGCCCACATAGGGAATACCCTAAAGCATATAGCTCTGATAGCCAGAGGGGAATGTGCTGCTGGGATACATAGGACATCTCTACATAAGGGTTTTCATTCAAAGTTGGAAAATGTAACCAATTTACCAAATACATAGAAGTAAAATCAAATTCAGATAAAATGAGATGACAGAGGAATATGTTCCCAATGAGGGAACAAGAAAAAAGCCCAGAAGAACTAAATGAAGTGGAGATAGGCAACCTACCTGATAATGATCATAAAGATGTTCAAAGAACTTGGTGGAAGATTAAACAAAGAGTGAGAAATTAGAAGTTTTTAACAAAGAGTTATAAAATATAAAGAAGAATTGAATAGAGATGAAGAATACAATCACTGAAATGAAAAATACATTAGAAGGAATTAACAGTAGATTAGATGATACAGAGAAACAGATCAGTGAGCTGGAAGACAGAGTAGTGAAAATTACTAAAGTTGAACAGAAAAAAGAATAAAAAGAAACAAGGATAGTTTAAGAGTCTTTGGGACAACATCAGGCATGCTAACATTCACATTATAGAGGTCTCAGAAGGAGAAGAGAGAGAGAAAGGGGCAGAGAACATATCTGAAGAATAATAACTGATCTTCCCTAACCTGGGAAAGGAAACAGACATCCAGGCATTGGAGGCACAGAGAGTTCCAAACAGGGTCAACGCAAAGAGGATCATATCAAGACACATTATAATTAAAATGGCAGAAATTAAAGATAGAGAATATTAAAAGCAGAAAGGAAAGAGCAAAAAGTTACATACAAGGGAATTCATATAAGATTATGGGCTGACTTTTCAGCAAAACTCTGAAGAGCAGAAGGGAGTGGCATGGTAGATTTAAAGTGATGAACGGGAAAAACCTACAACCAAGAATTCTCTAAGCAGCAAAGCTGTCATTAAGATTTGATGGAGAGAGCAAAAGTTTTATAGACAAGCAAAAGCCAAAAGAGTTAAGCAACACCAGCTTTACAAGAAATGTTAAAGGGACTTCTCTAAGTGAAAAAGAAAAAGCTACAACTAGAAACATAAAAATTATGAAAGGGAAAGAAAATCTCATTGGCAAAGGCAAATATACAGTAAAGTTAGTAAATCAACCATGTGTAAAGATATTAGGAAGGTTAAAAGACAAAAGCAGTAAATCATCTATATATGCAATAAGTAGTTAAGGATACACAAACAAAAAGATGTAAAATATGATGTCAAAACAGTGAGCATGGGCTTCCCTGGTGGCGCAGTGGTTGAGAATCTGCCTGCTAATGCAGTTGACATGGGTTCGAGTCCTGGTCTGGGAAGATCCCACATGCCACAGAGGAACTAGGCCTGTGAGCCACAACTACTAGGCCTGCATGTCTGGAGCCTGTACTCCGTGACAAGAGAGGCCGCGATAGTGAGAGGCCTGTGCACCGCGATGAAGAGTGGCCCCCACTTGCACAACTAGAGAAAGCCCTCGCACAGAAATGAAAACCCAACACAGCCAAAAATAAATAAATAAATAAATAAATTAAAAAAAAAAAAAGCCAACCATTTGAAGCCCTTAAAAAAAAAAAAAGTAAGCATGTGGGAAGAGAAATAAAAATACAGATATGTTAAAATGCATTTGAACTTAAGAAATCAGCAACTTAAAATAAAGATATATATGGCTACATATAAATGAAAAGTTTTTAATAGATATACACATAAAAAAGAGAAAGGAATCCAAACTTAACACTAAAGATTCTTAGTCCTCAAATCACAAGTGAAGAGAACAAAAAAAGAAAGGAACAACAACTACAAAAACAACTACAGAAACAACCCCAAAACAGTTAACACAATGGCAATAAGTACATACATATCAATAATTACTTTAAATGTAAATTAACTAAATGCTCAAATCAAACAACATAGAGTGGCTGAATGGATAGAAAAATGAGACTGATATACACTGCCTACATGAAACTCACTTCAGATCTAAAGACACACACAGACTGAAAGTTAGGGGATGGAAAAAGGTATTCCATATAAATGGAAATTAAAAAAAAAGAGCTGGGGTATCAATACTTACATCAGACTAAATAGACTTTAAAACAAAGATTGTAACAAGTGACAAAGAATGACATTATGCAATGATCAAGGGATCATTCCAAGAAGAAGATATAACAATTATAAATATACGTGCAAACAACATAGGAGCATCTAAGTACATAATGCAAATTTCAAAAAGTAATTTATTTATTTATTTAGGCTGTTTTGGGTCTTCATTGCTGTGCATGGGCTTTCTGTAGTTGCAGTGAGGGGGGGCTACTCTTCATTGTGGTGTGCGGGCTTCTCACTGCAGTGGATTTTCTTGTTGCAGAGCATGGGCTCTAAGCACACGGGCTACAGTAGTTGAAATGTGTGGGCTTAGTAGTTGCAGCACGTGGGCTCTAGGGCACTTGGGCTTCAGTAGGTGTGGCTCATGGGCTGTAGAGCACAGGCTCAGTAGTTGTGCTGCATGGTCTTAGTTGCTCTGTGGCATGTGGGATCTTCCTGGACCAGAGATTGAACCCATATCCCCTGCATTGGCAGGTGGATTCTTAAACACTGCACCACCAGGGAAGTCCCTAAAGCAAATATTAACAACATAAAAAGAGAGGGAGATTGGTTCAAGATGGCAGAATAGAAGGACTTGCTCTCAATCCCTCTTTCGAGAACACCGAAATTACAAATAACTGCTGAACAATCATCAACAGGAAGACACTGGAACTCACCAAAAAAGATACCCCACATGTAAAGACAAAGGAGAAGCCAAAATGAGACTGTAGGAGGGGCACAATCACAATAAAATCAAATCCCATAACTGCTGGGTGGGTGATTCACAAACTGGAGAACACTTATACCACAGAAGTCCACCCACTGGAGTGAAGGTTTTGAGCCACATGTCAGGCTTCCCAACCTGGGGGTCTGGCAATGGGAGGAGGAATTCCTAGAGAATCAGACTTTGAAGGCTAGTGGGATCTGATTGCAGGACTTTGGCAGGACTGGGGGAAACAGAGACTCCACTCTTGGAGGGCACACACAAAGTAGTGTGTGCATTGGGACCCAGAGGAAGGAGCAGTGAACCAATAGGAGACTGAACCAGACCTACCTGCAAGTGTTGGAGGGTCTCCTGCAGAGGAGGGGAGCAGCTGTGGCTCACCAAGGGACAAGGACACTCGCAGAAGAAGTTCTGGGAAGTACTCCTTGGTGTGAGCCCTCCCAGAGTCCACCATTAGTGCCACCAAAGAGACCGGGTAGGCTCCAGTGTTGGGTTGCCTCAGGTCAAACCACCAACAAGGAGGAAACTGAACCCCAACCATCAGCAGGCAAGCGGATTAAAGTTTTACTGAGCTCTGCCCACCAGAGCAATAGCCAGCTATACCCAGCACCAGTCCCTCCCATCAGGAAACTTCCACAAGCCTCTTAGATAGCCTGATCCACCAGAGGGCAGCCAGCAAAAGCAAGAAGAACTAGAACCCTGCAGCCTGTGGAACAAAAACCACAGTCACAGAAAGATAAACAAGACGAAATTGCAGAGGGCTATGTACCAGATGAAGGAACAAGATAAAACCCCAGAAAAACAATTAAATGAACTGGAGAGAGGCAATCTTCCAGAAAAAAGAATTCAGAATAATGATAGTGAAGATGATCCAGGACCTTAGAAAAAGAATGGAGGCAAAGATGGAGAAGATGCAGGAAATGTTTACCAAAGCTCTAGAAGAATTAAAGAACAAAGAAACAGAGATGAACAACACAATAACTGAAATGAAAAATACACTAGAAGGAATCAATAGCAGAAAAACTGAGACAGAAGAATGCATAAGTGACCTGGGAGACAGAATGGTGGAATTCACTGCCACGGAACAAAATAAACAAAAAGAATGAAAAGAAATGAAGACAGCCTAAGAGACCTCTGGGACAACATAAAGGGCAACAGGATTTGCATTATAGGCGTCCCAGAAGGAGAAGAGAGAGAGAAAGGACCGGAGACAATATTTGAGGAGATTATAGTTGAAAACTTCCCTAACATGGGAAAGGAAATGGCCACCGAAGTCCAGGAAGTGCAGAGAGTCTCATACAGGATAAACCTAAGGGGAAACAGGCTGAGACACATAGTAATGAAATTGGCAAAAATTAAAGACAAAGAAAAATTATTGAAAGCAGTGAGGGAAAAAAGACAAATAACATACAAGGGAACTCCCATAATGTTAAAAGCTGACTTCTTAGCAGAAACTGTACAAGCCAGAAGGGAATAGCATGATATACTGAAAGTGATCAAAGGGAAAAACATACAACCAAGATTACACTACCCATCAAGGATCTCATTCAGATTCGATGGAGAAATCAAAAGCTTTACAGACAAGCAAAAGCTAAAAGAATTCAGCACCACCAAACCAACCATCTCTACAACAAATGCTAAAGGAACTTCTCTAAGTGGGAAACACAAGAGAAGAAAAAGACCTACAAAAACAGACCCAAAACAATTAAGAAAATGGTAATAGGAACATACATATCTATAATTACCTTAACTGTGAGTGGATTAAATGCTCCAACCAAAAGACACAAGCTTGCTGAATGGATACAAAAACAAGACGCATATATATGCTGTCTATAAGAGACCCACTTCAGAACCAGGGACACATACAGACTGAAAGTGAGAGGATGGAAAAGACATTCCATGCAAATGGAAATCAAAAGAAAGCGGGAGTAGCAATACTCATATCAGATAAAATAGACTTAAAGATAAAGAATGTTACATGAGACCATGAAGGACACTATGTAATGATCAAGGGATCAATCCAAGAAGAAGATATAACAATTATAAATATATACACACCCAACATAGGAGCACCTCAATATATAAGGCAACTGCTAACAGCTCTAAAAGAGGAAATCAACAGTAACACAATAATAGTGGGGGTTTTAACACCTCACTTACAGCAATGGACAGATCATCCAAACAGAAAATTAAGAAGGAAACACAAGCTTTAAATGACACAATAGACCAGAAAGATTTAATTGATATTTATAGGATATTCCTTCCAAAAACAACAGATTAACTTTTTTCTCAACTGCACACAGAATATTCTCCAGGGTAGATCACATCTTGGGTCACAAATCAAGCCTCAGTAAATTTCAGAAAATTGAAATTATTTCAAGCATCTTTTCTGACCACAAAGCTATGAGATTAGAAATGAATTAAAGGGAAAAAATGTAAAAAACACAAATACATGGAGGCCAAACAATAAGTTACTAAATAACCAGAGATCACTGAAGAAATCAGAGAGGAAATCCAAAAATACCTATAGACAAATGACAATGAAAACATGACAATCCCAAACCTATGAGATGCAGCAAAAGCAGTTCTAAGAGGGAAGTTTATAGCAATACAATCCTACCTCAAGAAAAAAGAAAAGTCTCAAATAAACAATCTAAATTTACAACTGAAGGAACTATAGAAGAAGAACAAACAAAACCCCAAGTTAGTAAAAGGAAAGAAATCATAAAGGTCAGAGCAGAAATAAATGAAATAGAAACAAAGAAAACAATTGCAAAGATCAATAAAACGGAAAGCTGGTCTTTTGAGAAGATAAATGAAATTGATAAACTACTAGCCAGACTCATCAAGAAAAAGAAGGAGAGGACTCAAATAAATAAAAGTAGAAATGAAAAAGGAGAAGTTATAACAGACACAGCATGAATACAAAGCATCCTAAGAGACTACTACAAGCAACTCTATGCCAATAAAATGCACAATCTGGAAGAAATGGACAAATTCCTAGAAAGGTATAACCTTCTAAGACTGAACAAGGAAGAAATAGAAAATATGAACAGACCAATCACAAGTAATGAAATTGAAATTGTGATTAAAAATTTTCCAACAAACAAAAGTCCAGAACCAGATGTCTTCACAGGGGAATTCTATCAAACATTTAGAGAAGAGCTAACACCCATCCTTCTCAAACTCTTCCAAAAAATTGCAGAGGAAGGAAATCTCCCAAACTCATTCTATGAGGCCACAATCACCCTGATACCAAAACCAGAAAAAGATACTACAAAAAAAGAAAATTACAGACCAATATCAATGATGATTATAGATGCAAAAATCCTCAACAAAATACTAGCAAACAGAATCCAACAACACATTAAAAGGATCATACACCATCATCAAGGGGGATTTATCCCAGAGATGCAAGGATTCTTCAATAAACGCAAATCAAACAGTGTGATACATCATATTAACAAACTGAAGAATAAAAACCATTTGATCATCTCAATAGATGCACAAAAAGCTTTTGACAAAATTCAACACTGATTTATAAAAACTCTGTGGGAAGTGCACATAGAGGGAACCTACTTCAATATAATAAAGGCCATATATGACAAACCCACAGCAAACATCATTCTCAATGGTGAAAAACTGAAAGCATTTCCTCTAAGATCAGGAACAAGACAAGGATTTCCACTCTCACCACTATTTTTCAACATAGTTTTGGAGGTCCTAGCCATGGCAATCAGAGGAGAAAAAGAAATAAAAGGAATACAAATTGGAACAGAAGAAGTAAAACTGTCACTGTTTGCAGATGACAAGATACTATACATAGAGAATCCTAAAGATGTCACCAGAAAACTACTAGTGGTAAACAATGAATTTGGTAAAGTTGCAGGAATAAAAATTAATGCACAGAATCTCTTGCATTCCTATACACTAATGATGAAAAATGTGAAAGAGAAATTAAGGAAACACTCCCATTTACCATTACAACAAAAGGAATAAAATACCTAGGAATAAACCTACCTAGGGAGACAAAAGACCTGTATGCAGAAAAGTATAAGACACTGTTGAAAGAAATTAAGGATGATACCAACAGATGGAGAGATATACCATGTTCTTGGATTGGAAGAATCAATATTGTGAAAATGACTGTACCACCCAAAGCAATCTACAGATTCAATGCAATCCCTATCAAATTATCAATGGCATTTTTTTACAGAACTGGAACAAAAAAATCTTAACATTTGTATGGAGACAAAAAAGACCCCAAATAGCCAAAGCAGTCTTGAGGGGAAAAAAACGGAGCTGGAGGAATCAGACTCCCTGACTTCAGACTATACTACAAAGCTGCAGTCATCAAGACAGTATGGTACTGGCTCCAAAACAGAAATATTGATCAATGGAACAGGATTGAAAGACCAGAGATAAAGCCATGCACCTATGGTCAATTAAACTATGACAAAGGAGGCAAGGATATACAATGGAGAAAATACAGTCTCTTCAATAAGTGGTGCTGGGAACATTGGACAGCTCCACGTAAAAGAATGAAATTAGAACACTCCCTAACACCATACACAAAAATAAACTAAAAATGGACTAGAGACCTAAATGTAAGACCAGGCACTATGAAACTCTTAGAGGAAAACATAGGAAGAACACTCTTTGACCTAAATCACAGCAAGATCTGTTTTGATCCACCTCCTAGAGTCATGGAAGTAAAAACAAAAATAAACAAATGGGACCTAATGAAACCTAAAAGCTTTTGCACAGCAAAGGAAACCATAAACAAAACAAAAAGACAACCCTCAGAATGGGAGAAAATATTTGCAAATGAATCATTGGGCAAAGGATTAATCTCCAAAATATATAAACAGCTCATGCAGCTCAATATTAAAAAAACCAAACAGCCCGATCCAAAAATGTGCAGAAGACCTAAATAGACATTTCTCCAAAGAAGACATACAGATGGCCAAGAAACACATGAAAAACTGCTCAACATCACTCATTATTAGAGAAATGCAATCAGAAGTACAATGAAGTATCACCTCACACCAGTTAGAATGGGCTTCATCAGAAAATCTACAAACAGCAAATGCTTGAGAGGGTGTGGAGAAAAGGGAACCCTCTTGCACTGTTGGTGGGAATGTAAATGGATACAGCCACTATGGAGAACAGTATGGAGGTTCCTTAAAGAACTAAAAATAGAATTACCATATGACTTAGCAATCAGACTACTGGGCATATAACCAGAGAAAACCATAATTCAAAAAGACACATGCACCCCAATATTCACTGCAGCACTATTTACAATAGCCAGGTCATGGAAGCAACATAAATGCCCATCGACAGATGAATGGATAAAGAAGACATGGTAAATACACACAATGGAATATTACTCAGCCATAAAAAGGAAAGAAGTTGGGTCATTTTTAAAGACATGGATTCATCTAGAGACTGTCATACAGAGTGAAGTAAGTCAGAAAGAGAAAAGCAAATATTGTATATTAACGTATATATGTGGAAGCTAGAAAATGGTACAGATGAACCGGTTTGAAGAGCAGAAATTGAGACACAGAAGTAGAGAAAAAAATGTATAGACACCAAGGGGGGAAAGCGGCAGTGGGTGGGGGTTGTGGTGTGATGAATTGGGAGATTGGGATTGACATGTATATACTGATGTGTAAAAAATGGATGAATAATAAGAAAAAATAAATAAATAAAAATAAACATTAAAAAAAAATAAAGGAGAAAATGATAGTAACCTAGTAATAGTAGGGAACTTTAGCACCTCACTTACATCAATGGGGAGATCATTCAGACAGAATATCAATAAGGAAACACTGGCCTTAAAGGACACATTAGACCAAATGGACTTAATAGGTATACATGGAATATTTCATTCAAAACCAGAAGAATGCACATTCTTTTCAAGTGCAAATGGGACATTCTCCAGGATATATCACATGCTAGGCTACAAAACAACCTTCAGTAAATTTAAGAAAATTGAAATCACATTAAGCATCTTTTTTTGACCAATACACTATGAGACTAAACATAAACTATATATAAAAAAAAAGCTGTAGAAATCACAAACACATGGAGGCTAAACAATATGCTACTAAAGGACGAATGGATTGATCACGGAGGAAATCAAATAAGAAATTCAAACATACATGGAGACAAATGAAAATGAAAACACAATGATTCAGAATTTATGGAATGCAGCAAAAGCGTTCTAAGAGGAAAGTTTATAGTGATACAAATCTACTTCTGGAAACAAGAAAAATCTCAGATAAACTATCTAGCATTATACTTAAAAGAACTAGAAAAAGAAGAACAAATAAAATCCAAAGTTAGTAGAAGGAAAGAAATCATAAGATCAGAGCAGAAATTAATAAAATAGAGATTTAAAAAAAATAGCAAACATCAGTGAAACTGAGGTGATTCTTTGAAAAGATAACCAAAATTGATAAACCTTTAGCCAGACTCCTCAAGAAAAAAGAGAAGATCCAAATAAAAATCAGAAATGAAAAAGAAGTTACAACTGACACTGCAGAAATGCAAAGAGCTTTCTATGAACAATTATACAACAATAAAATGGACAATGAAGAAGAAATAGACAAATTCCTAGAAATGTACAGTCTCCCAATACTGAATCAGGGAGAGATAGAAAATATGAAAGACCAATTATCAGTAATGAAATTGAAACAGTAATATAGAAAACTCCCAACAAACAATAGTCCAGGACCAAATGGCTTCACAGGTGAAATCTACTAAATATTCAGAGGAGAGTAAGAATTACCCTTCTCAAACCATTACCAAAAAATTTAAAAGAAGGAACACTTTCAAACTCATTCTATGAAACCAGCATCACCCTGATATCAAAACTAGGCAAAGTTATCACACACAAATAATTTTAGGCCAATATCACTGATGAACATAGATGCAAAAATTCTAAACAAAATATTAGGAAACAATCCAATAATACATTAAAAGGACCATACAATACATTAAAAGGATCATACCAGTGAGACTCATCCCAGGGATGCAAGAATGGTTCAATGTCCACAAATTAATCAATGTGATACACCATATTAACAAACTGAAGAATAAGAATCATATGATTATCACAGTAGACGGAGAAAAATCTTTTGACAAAATTAAACCTCTATTTATGATAAAACACTCTCAACAAAGTGTGTCTGGAGGAAACATACCTCAACATAGTAAAGGCTATGTATGACAAAACCACGGCCAACATCATACTCAATGGTGAAAAACTGAAATCATTTCCTCCCAAGTCAGGAACTAAAAAGACAAGGATGCCTACTCTTGCCACTTTTATTCAACATAGTATTGGGAGTCTTAGTCATAGCACTGAGACAAGAAAAAGAAATGAAAGGACTCCAAATTGGAGAGGAAGAAGTAAAACTGTCACTGTTTACAGATGACAAAATACCATATATAGAAAATCCTAAGGACACCACCAAAAAACTATAAGAACTAATGAATGAATTCAGTAAAGTTGCAGGATACAAAATTAATATACAGGAATATGTTGTGATTCTATACACTAATAATGCACTATCAGAAAGAGAATTAAGAAGACAATCCTATTTACAATCACATCAAAGAAGAGTAAAATACCTAGGAATTAATCTGGCTAAAAGAAGTGAAAGAACTGTACTTGGAAAACTATATGACACTGATGAAAAAAATTGAAGACAACACAAATAGATGAAAATATATTCTATGTTCATGGATTTGAAGAATTAATATTGTTGAAGTGACCACACTGCTCAAGATAATCTGCAGATTCAGTGCAGTCCTTTTCAAAATACCAGTAGCATTCTTTACAGAACTAGAACGAATAATTCTAAAATTTGTATGGAAACACAAAAGAACCAAAATAGCCAAAACAATCTTGAGAAATAAGAGCAAAGTTAGAGGTATCACACTCCCTGATTTTAAGCTACAGTCATCAAAACACTATGGTGCTGACACAAAGACAGACATAGACAAAGAGAGACATATAGATCAGCAGAACAGAATAGAGATCCCAGAAATGAACCCACACTTACATGGGCAATTAAACTATGACAAACGAGGCAAGAATATATAATGCGGAAAAGACAGCCTCTTCAATAAATGATGTTGGGAAAACTGGACAGCTACATGCACAAGAATCAAATTTGACTACTCTCTCATGCACAAAAAAATTCAAAATGGATTACACCCTTAAATGTAACAACTGAAACCATAAAATTTCTAGAAGAAAATATAGGCAGTACATTCTTTGACATCAATCTTTGTAATATTTTTTTGAATATGTCTCCTCAGGCAAGGTAAACAAAAGCGAAAATAAACAAATGGGACTACATCAAACTAAAAAACTTTTGCACAGTGAAGGAAACTATCAGTAAGATTAAAAGTGCACCTACTGAATGGGAGAAGATATTTGCCAATGATATATCTGATAATGGGTACCTAGACTTACCCTGGTGATCAGTTTGAAATGTATAGAAATATCAAATCACTATGTTGTGTAACAGGAACTAACATAGTGTTGTAGGTCATTCATACTTCAAAAAGAAACAAATAAACAAACTGAAAGAAAAAGAGACCAGATTTGTGGTTGCCAGAGGTGGAGGTGGTAAGAGGGGGAATTTGATGAAGGCAGTCAAAAGGTACAAACTCCCAGTTATAAGATAAGGACTAGGGATATAATGTACAATATGATAAATGTAATTAACAGTGTTGTATGTTATATATGAAGGTTGTTAAGAGAGTAAATCCTGAGTTTGCATTAAAAGAAAAAAATTTTTTATATTTTCTTAATTTTGTATCTATATTAGATAATGGATGTCCACTAAACTTACTGTGATAATCACTTCAGGATGTATGTAAATCAAGTCATTATGCTGTACACCTCAAACTTACTGTGCTATATGTCAATTATTCTCAATAAAACTGGAAGAAAAAAAATAAATTCCCTTGCTCAAGGAAAGAAAATTAAAGAGTAAAATCATTTATCCACTGATGATAATATTAATAATTTTAATGAAGTATAATTGTAACACAATATTTATTCACTAATGTTGCCATGAGTCTTCAGCACAGACTGAAAAGTAGTCTAACCAATTATACTATAATGATGATTATAAATAACATTATAAGCAAGCACAAAGGTACATTTATTAAACTTCTTAGGGGTATATTTGCACCTTTCTGAGATTGTATATTGAGGAAATTTGATAATGGATAATTGAATGTTTGGGGAATATTGGGGAAAATAATGTAACATGAGTGATTAAGAGCACAGGCTTTGGAGATGAAACTACCCAGATCTCATGTTTGTCTTTCTTTGGGTAATACTAAACTTTAGTTTGTGCATCTGTAAAACTGCAATAATAATAGTAGTATTATTAGTGTATGTTTGGTGTATAGTGTATACAAGTAAAATTTATTATTATATTTTCTTAGATAATCTATAAAGATGTTTACAAATAAAAAACAGCAATTAAGAGAAAAAATGATTGGAAACGGTTAGGTCAGTATATATGCTCATCAACATATATTTCATCCATGGATAGTACACATGAAAAATAAATGATTGAGAGCAAAATTAGCAAATTCAAATGGAAATAACAGGGTCAGTAATTTTTAATAATATTTTTAAGTTATCAAAACATATTATAAGAGGATTATGGCTTTAGTAGACATAGCCTTCTTTTTACGCATTTTATTCATTTCATACATATTCATTCATACCTATTCAGATATATTCATTGATAACCAAATTTGTGTAAAGCATTCTAAACAGTATCTGCCTTTGGGGAGCTTGTAATTAGGCAAGTAACTGTTAGATAACAATTTTGATCAGTGTATGAGGAGAAAAGCTGGGTGCTATGAGAAAGTGTGTGACTGGGACCTCCATAATCTGAGGGATCTCAGAAGGCTTCACAGACAAAGTAAAATTTAAGTTGAAAATCAAGGATGAGAAGTATCTATTGGGAGATGGAAAAGAGTGACCCAGGAAGAGAGAACTACATAAGCAAAGTGCCACGTGTGGGAGAGACTTGAAATTCTGAGGGACTAATAGGTGTGCTGGGACTAGAGGGGAAGTGAGAGGGAGACTGAGATGAGGCAGAGTGGAAGATGAATACAGGGCTGGTTAGACACGACCATGTGATCCAAGTTTAGGATTCTGGACTTTGTTCTAAAAGCAACTAGAACACACTGAAGAATTTTAAGCAGAAGAAAGATTATACTTTCATCTCAGTTCAGTGTACCAAATGAATGAATGGATGCTACATTACCTTAGATGAGCCCATAAATTTTAGTTTTCTTATCTTTAAAATGGAGGTAAAGATGATGAATCATGAAGTTCTTCCAGGGAGAAAAGGGGATAATAACTGGAAACATTTGTAAACAAAAATCGAATGATAGAGTGAGAGAGGAAGAGACAGAGAGATAAAGAGAGAGAATGAGAATGTATGGGTAAAGCACCACTCATAAAACCTGACCCATGGCCTAAACGTATTCAAAACCCTTACATATAACCTTAAAACTGTAATAGAGAAGAACAAATCTGACTCCATATTGGATCTGTTTCTTTTACTTTAACCTTTGTGTGATATTGCTTTTGCTACAAGTTAAGAATGTTGCTTATAGCCTGAAATATACAGGATAACCCATTCTCAAGGCTCTGCCCTTTAAAGATATAATACTTTTCTATTCATATAGAGATAAAAAGTTGCAGAACAGATAATAGCATTTGTCTTGTTGGAGGCTTACAGGAACCTCATGACTTGACCTATGTGGACAGCTACAAGGACAAAGGATTCAGACACCAAGAAGTTTGAAGCAACCAACCACATCCCCTCCCCACATTTAAAAAAAATAATTAATTAATTTTTGTCTGTGTTGGGTCTTCGTTACTGTGCATGGGCGGTCTCTAGTTGCAGTGAGTGGAGGCTACTCTTTGTTGCATGTGCGGGTTTCTCATTGTGGTGGCTTCTCTTTGTTGCATAGCACGGGCTCTTGGTGCATGGGCTTCAGTAGTTGTGGCTTATGGGCTCTAGAGCGCAGGCTCAGTAGTTGTGGCACATGGGCTTAGTTGCTCCATGGCATGTGGGATCTTCCCGGACCAGGGCTCGAACCTGAGTCCTCTGCATTGACAGGCGGATTCTTAACCACTGTGCCACCAAGGAAGCCCCCCTCCCTTTTTAATATAAAAGAAGCCTGAATTCTAACTCAGATTAAATGTTTTTTTGGGGACACTAGTCCACCATCTTCTTGGTCTGCTGGTTTTCTGAATAAAGTCACCATTCCTTGCCCCAACAACTTGTCTCTTGATTTATTGGCCTGTCTGTGTGGTGAGCAGCATGAGTCTAGACTCAGTAACAACAAGATACTGCTGGACTCATGAGGTTAGGGGTGAGAAAAGGAATATACAAATTGTGAACAATGGATAAGAAGACAGGGATTAAACTTTGCTAGTTATAGAAATTAAAAATGGGAAAATTTTTGTATTACTGCTTCAACAGATTTTAGATTTCTGATTTAGGTAAATTCAGTTACAAAGAGAGAACAAAATATAATGTTAAAAGGAGAAATTATTTCCTTATTTGTCTTTTTTTTTTTTTTTTTGGAACGGATACCTCTTAAAACATAAAACCAGAACCTCTGTACAGAGTGATTATGACTGGACTACTGCAGGGCCCATTCAGGAAAAGTTTTTTGTAGAACATTAACTTTATGTCTAGATTTTAAATCAGAAACTCACAGGACTATAAGGAAGGACAATAAAAATATATTTACTTTGGGTCTCTGACCAGCTCTAAAGACAGCACCTAATTCTTTTGGTCAGATGTGTCTCCCTGTCCAGTTATAAAAGATCTGCTAAGCAAGACCTGTTTTATTGAAAGAATTTTTGAGATGAACTGTCAAGTCAGAAGAAAGCACTAAAGCCAAAGATTAGAATAATTAAGGATGCAATCTTTGCTCTATAAAAGTAGGAAAGACCCCAAGAGAACAACATCAAATGTCATGATGATACATTGACTTGTCCTGAAAAGACTGTAATGGATTTGACTGGCATAATCCAAGATGTATTTATCGAGCACCCATTAGGTGACTGGCATTGTTCCAAACAAACCTTCTAGGTGGTGGAAGACTGGTCGTTTTCTGCAGAGAGAGAAACTGATTTCCTACCTAAGATCAACTTTATGGGGAGCAAGCTATTTATTTTATTTATGGCTTGAACTCAGTTCCCTGCTGTAATAATTCAAATTCTGTAGGTACAGACCTCCTTCTTATTTAGATATTGACTAGAAAGGGAGCCAGCTTAAAGTTGGCCCTGCAGCTACTTGCAGGTGGTTTGGATTTATGCTAATGAATGGGGCTGAAGCTTTCAAGGATTTGCTTTCATTACTAAATCCTCAGGTTAGTACTTTCCAACATTCTTGGTTGGGCTTTGAAATAAGAGTGGAATTCTATATACTCCATGCTGAAGGCTACTTAGGCTCAAAACAAAACTAAATCAAGAAACGCTTAATGGAAAAGTTTGGTTTCTTAAAATAAAATTCTGTATCCAAGTAAACAGAAAGTAAAGCAAAAATGTCCAAGAAATTTAGGAAGCGTAGTCATGGAAAGGTGAACCCATATTCTTATCTTGGGAGTCAGAGGTTTCAATTTAATCTCAACTAAATTGGAAACTTTGCAAATGTTCTAATTCTTAGCAATTGAGTTAGATAGTCCAAGTTGCGAGATTTCAGGAAGCACAATCTCAGAAGAGTTTTGGTATTTTTCTAAAGTAAGAAACTTACCTAAGCCTTTACCTTAATCATTCTTGGAGCTTGTATGTTCTCTTTACTGACAGCAGGAAGCCAAAGACCTTTGTACAAATCAGTTCTCAATGGGGACAGACACATTGCTGAACTACAGTAAGGTTATGGACAAATCCACTTGGATACAAATCATAGCAGAATTTGAGAGAAACTACAGAACCAGATATATGATTGGCATGCCACCTGAACCATGAAGTCTTTCAGAAATGTAAATATAAGTATCACTGTGGTAAAAAAACAGGTACTTCTTTTTTTAAGACATAAAGTTGATTCTGGAATTTAAAAAATAAGTTTAGAATTATATAAACAAGGCCAAAACTTTATCAGTCTGGTCATTGAATTGCTTTTTTCCTGCTTATAAAACCTCATTTACCTTCATGTTTAAATCCCTTCTTTATGAGCTTTATGTAACAGTAACCTATAGATTTAAATTTGTGTGCATGTTTGTGAAATATATGAGGATTTTACAACCTCCTAAATTTTGGATCATCTATTAATACATTTAACTTACTCTTATTTTTCTCATGGATTTTTTTTTTTTTTTAGATTGAGGTAATTTTATTTTATTTTATTTTTTTGCTTTATAACAAATTTAATCAGTTATACATATACATATGTTTCCATATCCCCTCCCTTTTGCGTCTCCCTCCCACCCTCCCTATCCCACCCCTCCAGGCGGTCACAAAGTACCGAGCTGATCTCCCTGTGCTATGCGGCTGCTTCCCACTAGCTATCTACCTCACGTTTGGTAGTGTATATATGTCCATGCCGCTCTTTCACTTTGTCACAGCTTACCCTTCCCCCTCCCCATATCCTCAAGTCCATTCTCTAGTAGGTCTGTGTCTTTATTCCTGTCTTACCCCTATGTTCTTCATGACATTATTTTTTCTTAAATTCCATATATATGTGTTAGCATACAGTATTTGTCTTTCTCTTTCTGACTTACTTCACTCTGTATGACAGACTCTAGGTCTATCCACCTCATTACAAATAGCTCAATTTCATTTCTTTTTATGGCTGAGTAATATTCCATTGTATATATGTGCCACATCTTCTTTATCCATTCATCCGATGATGGACACTTAGGTTGTTTCCATCTCCGGGCTATTGTAAATAGGGCTGCTATGAACATTTTGGTACATGTCTCTTTTTGAATTATGGTTTTCTCAGGGTATATGCCCAGTAGTGGGATTGCTGGGTCATATGGTAGTTCTATTTGTAGATTTTTAAGGAACCTCCATACCGTTCTCCATAGCGGCTGTACCAATTCACATTCCCACCAGCAGTGCAAGAGTGTTCCCTTTTTTCCACACCCTCTCCAGCATTTATTGTTTCTAGATTTTTTGATGATGGCCATTCTGACTGGTGTGAGATGATATCTCATTGTAGTTTTGATTTGCATTTCTCTAATGAGTAAAGATGTTGAGCATCCTTTCATGTGTTTGTTGGCAGTCTGTATATCTTCTGTGGAGAAATGTCTGTTTAGGTCTTCTGCCCATTTTTGGATTGGGTTGTTTGTTTTTTTGTTATTGAGCTGCATGAGCTGCTTATAAATTTTGGAGATTAATCCTTTGTCAGTTGCTTCATTTGCAAATATTTTCTCCCATTCTGAGGGTTGTCTTTTGGTCTTGTTTATGGTTTCCTTTGCTGTGCAAAAGCTTTTAAGTTTCATTAGGTCCCATGTGTTTATTTTTGTCTTTATTGCCATTTCTCTAGGAGGTGGGTCAAAAAGGATCTTGCTGTGATTTATGTCATAGAGTGTTCTGCCTATGTTTTCCTCTAAGAGTTTGATAGTGTCTGGCCTTACATTTAGGTCTTTAATCCATTTTGAGCTTATTTTTGTGTATGGTGTTAGGGAGTGATCTAATCTCAGACTTTTACATGTCCCTATCCAGTTTTCCCAGCACCACTTATTGAAGAGACTGTCCTTTCTCCACTGTACATTCCTGCCTCCTTTATCAAAGATAAGGTGACCATATGTCCGTGGGTTTAACTCTGGGCTTTCTATCCTGTTCCATTGATCTATCTTTCTGTTTTTGTGCCAGGACCATACTGTCTTGATTACTATAGCTTTGTAGTATAGTCTGAAGTCAGGGAGCCTGATTCCTCCAGCTCCATTTTTCGTTCTCAAGATTGCTTTGGCTATTCGGGGTCTTTTGTGTTTCCATACAAATTGTGAAATTTTTTGTTCTAGTTCTGTGAAAAATGCCAGTGGTAGTTTGATAGGGATTGCATTGAACATGTAGATTGCTTTGGGTAGTAGAGTCATTTTCACAATGTTGATTCTTCCAATCCAAGAACATGGTACATCTCTCCATCTATTTGTATCATCTTTAATTTCTTTCATCAGCGTCTTATAATTTTCTGCATACAGGTCTTTTGTCTCCTTAGGTAGGTTTATTCCTAGATATTTTATTCTTTTTGTTGCAATGGTAAATGGGAGTGTTTCCTTGATTTCACTTTCAGATTTTTCATCATCAGTATATAGGAATGCCAGAGATTTCTGTGCATTAATTTTGTATCCTGCAACTTTACCAAATTCATTGATTAACTCTAGTAGTTTTCTGGTAGCATCTTTAGGATTCTCTATGTATAGTATCATGTCATCTGCAAACAGTGACAGCTTTACTTCTTCTTTTCCAATTTGGATTCCTTTTATTTCCTTTTCTTCTCTGATTGCTGTGGCTAAAACTTCCAAAACTAGGTTGAATAAGAGTGGTGAAAGTGGGCAACCTTGTCTTGTTCCTGATCTTAGTGGAAATGGTTTCAGTTTTTCACCATTGAGGACAATGCTGGCTGTGGGTTTGTCATATATGGCCTTTATTATGTTGAGGAAAGTTCTCTCTATGCCTACTTTCTGCAGGGTTTTTATCATAAATGGGTGTTGAATTTTGTCGAAAGCTTTCTCTGCATCTATTGAGGTGATCATATGGTTTTTCTCCTTCAATTTGTTAATATGGTGTATCACGTTGATTGATTTGCGTATATTGAAGAATCCTTGCATTCCTGGAATAAACCCCACTTGATCATGGTGTATGATCCTTTTAATGTGCTGTTGGATTCTGTTTGCTAGTATTTTGTTGAGGATTTTTGCATCTATGTTCATCAGTGATATTGGCCTGTAGTTTTCTTTCTTTGTGACATCCTTGTCTGGTTTTGGTATCAAGGTGATGGTGGCCTCGTAGAATGAGTTTGGGAGTGTTCCTCCCTCTGCTATATTTTGGAAGAGTTTCAGAAGGATAGGTGTTAGCTCTTCTCTAAATGCTTGATAGAATTCGCCTGTGAAGCCATCTGGTCCTGGGCTTTTGTTTGTTGGAAGATTTTTAATCACAGTTTCAATTTCAGTGCTTGTGATTGGTCTGTTCATATTTTCTATTTCTTCCTGATTCAGTCTTGGCAGGTTGTGCATTTCTAAGAATTTGTCCATTTCTTCCAGGTTGTCCATTTTATTGGCATAGAGTTGCTTGTAGTAATCTCTCATGATCTTTTGTATTTCTGCAGTGTCAGTTGTTACTTCTCCTTTTTCATTTCTAATTCTATTGATTTGAGTCTTCTCCCTTTTTTTCTTGATGAGTCTGGCTAATGGTTTATCAATTTTGTTTATCTTCTCAAAGAACCAGCTTTTAGTTTTATTGATCTTTGCTATCGTTTCCTTCATTTCTTTTTCATTTATTTCTGATCTGATTTTTATGATTTCTTTCCTTCTGCTAACTTTGGGATGTTTTTGTTCTTCTTTCTCTAATTGCTTTAGGTGCAAGGTTAGGTTGTTTATTCGAGATGTTTCCTGTTTCTTAAGGTGGGATTGTATTGCTATAAACTTCCCTCTTAGAACTGCTTTTGCTGCATCCCATAGGTTTTGGGTCATTGTGTCTCCATTGTCATTTGTTTCTAGGTATTTTTTAATTTCCTCTTTGATTTCTTCAGTGATCACTTCGTTATTAAGTAGAGTATTGTTTAGCCTCCATGTGTTTGTATTTTTTACAGCTCTTTTCCTGTAATTGATATCTAGTCTCATAGCATTGTGGTCAGAAAAGATACTTGATACAATTTCAATTTTCTTAAATTTAGCAAGGCTTGATTTGTGACCCAAGATATGATCTATCCTGGAGAATGTTCCATGAGCACTTGAGAAAAATGTGTATTCTGTTGTTTTTGGTTGGAATGTCCTATAAATATCAATTAAGTCCATCTTGTTTAATGTATCATTTAAAGCTTGTGTTTCCTTATTTATTTTCATTTTGGATGATCTGTCCATTGGTGAAAGTGGGGTGTTAAAGTCCCCTACTATGAGTGTGTTACTGTCGATTTCTCCTTTTATGGCTGTTAGTATTTGCCTTATGTATTGAGGTGCTCCTATGTTGGGTGCATAAATATTTACAATTGTTATATCTTCTTCTTGGATCGATCCCTTGATCATTATGTAGTGTCCTTCTTTGTCTCTTCTAGTAGTCTTTATTTTAAAGTCTATTTTGTCTGATATGAGAATTGCTACTCCAGCTTTCTTTTGGTTTCCATTTGCATGGAATATCTTTTTCCATCCCCTTACTTTCAGTCTGTATGTGTCTCTAGGTCTGAAGTGGGTCTCTTGTAGACAGCATATAGATGGGTCTTGTTTTTGTATCCATTCAGCCACTCTGTGTCTTTTGGTGGGAGCATTCAGTCCATTTACATTTAAGGTAATTATCGATATGTATGTTCCTATTCCCATTTTCTTAATTGTTTTGGGTTCGTTATTGTAGGTCTTTTCCTTCTGTTGTGTTTCTTGTCTAGAGAAGTTCCTTTAGCATTTGTTGTAAAGCTGGTTTGGTGGTGCTGAACTCTCTCAGCTTTTGCTTGTCTGTAAAGGTTTTAATTTCTCCATCAAATCTGAATGAGATCCTTGCTGGGTAGAGTAATCTTGGTTGCAGGTTTCTCTCCTTCATCACTTTAATTATGTCCTGCCACTCCCTTCTGGCTTGTAGAGTTTCTGCTGAGAGATCAGCTGTTATCCTGATGGGGATTCCCTTGTGTGTTATTTGTTGTTTTTCCCTTGCTGCTTTTAATATGATTTCTTTGTGTTTAATTTTTGACAGTTTGATTAATATGTGTCTTGGCGTATTTCTCCTTGGATTTATTCTGTATGGGACTCTCTGTGCCTCCTGGACTGGATTAACTATTTCCTTTCCCATATTAGGGAAGTTTTCAACTATAATCTCTTCAACTATTTTCTCAGTCCCTTTCTTTTTCTCTTCTTCTTCTGGAACCCCTATAATTCGAATGTTGGTGCGTTTAATGTTGTCCCAGAGGTCTCTGAGACTGTCCTCTGTTCTTTTCATTCTTTTTTCTTTATTTTGCTCTGCAGCAGTTATTTCCACTATTTTATCTTCCACCTCACTTATCCGTTCTTCTGCCTCAGTTATTCTGCTATTGATCCCATCTAGAGTATTTTTCATTTCATTTATTGTGTTTTTAATCGATGCTTGATTCATCTTTAGTTCTTCTAGGTCCTTGTTAACTGTTTCTTGCATTTTGTCTATTCTATTTCCAAGATTTTGGATCTGGGAAATAGAATCTTGGATCATCTTTACCATCATTATTCTGAATTCTTTTTCAGGTAGAGTGCCTATTACCTCTTCATTTGTTAGGTCTGGTGGGTTTTTATCTTGCTCCTTCTCCTGCTGTGTGTTTTTCTGTCTTCTCATTTTGCTTATGTTACTGTGTTTGGGGTCTCCTTTTTGCAGGCTGCAGGTTCGTAGTTCCCGTTGTTTTTGGTGCCTGTCCCCAGTGGCTAAGGTTGGTTTAGTGGGTTGTGTAGGCTTCCTGGTGGAGGGGACTAGTGCCTGTGTTTTGGTGGATGAGGCTGGATCTTGTCTTTCTGGTGGGCAGGTCCACGTCTGGTGGTGTGTTTTGGGGTGTCTGTGGACTTTTTATGATTTTAGGCCACCTCTCTGCTAATGGGTGGCGTTGTGTTCCTGTCTTGCTAGTTGTTTGGCTTAGGGTGTCCAGCACTGTAGCTTGTTGGTCGTTGAGTGAAGCTGGGTGCTGGTGTTGAGATGGAGATCTCTGGAAGATTTTCGCCGTTTGATATTATGTGGAGCTGGGAGGTCTCTTGTGGACCAGTGTCCTGAAGTTGGCTCTCCCACCTCAGAGGCACAGCACTGACTCCTGGCTCCTCAATTTGGGATGATGTGTTGTCTATTCATGTATTCCACAGATGCAGGGTACATCAAGTTGATTGTGGAGCTTTAATCCGCTGCTTCTGAGGCTGCTGGGAGAGGTTTCCCTTTCTCTTCTTTGTTCTCACAGCTCCTGGGTCTCAGCTTTGGATTTGGCCCCGCCTCTGCGTGTAGGTCGCCGGAGGGCGTCTGTTCTTCGCTCAGACAGGACAGGGTTAAAGGAGCAGCCTCTTCGGGGACTCTGGCTCACTCAGGCCGGGAGGGAGGGAGGGGCACGGAGTGCGGGGCGAGCCTGCAGCGGCAGAGGTCGGCGTGACGTTGCACCAGCCCGAGGCGCACCGTGCGTTCTCCCAGGGAAGACGCCCCTGGATCCCGGGACCCTGGCAGTGGCGGGCTGCACAGGCTCCCGGAAGGGCGGTGTGGGCAGTGACCTGCGCTCGCACACAGGCTTCTTGGCGGCGGCAGCAGCAGCCCCAGCGTCCCACGCCTGTCACTGGGCTCCGCGCTTTCAGTCGCGACTCGCGCCCGTCTGTGGAGCCCCTTTAAGCAGCGCTCTTAATCCCCTCTCCTCGCGCACCAGGAAACCAAGAGGGAAGAAAAAGTCTCTTGCCTGTTCGGCAGCTCCAGAGTTTTCCCGGACTCCCTGCCGGCTAGCTGTGGCACATTAGCCCCCTTCAGGCTGAGTTCTCGCCGCCAGCCCCAGTCCTCTCCCTGCGCTCTGACCGAAGCCCGAGCCTCAGCTTCCAGCGCTGCGCGCCCCGGCGGGCGAGCAGACAAGCCTCTCGGGCTGGTGAGTGCCGCTCGGCACCGATCCTCTGTGTGGGGATCTCTCCGCTTTGCCCTACCCAGGTATGTGGGGAGTTTCTTGCCTTTTGGGAGGTCTGGGGTCTTCTGCCAGCATTCAGTAGGTGTTCTGTAGGAGTTGTTCCACGTGTAGCTGTATTTCTGGTGTATCCGTGGGGAGGAAGGTGATCTCCGCCTCTCATGGATTCTTTTAAAGAAGGTGGTTGTATAATGTTTTCTTCTAACTCCATCCTTTATAAATTTACACTCAATTAGAACATGGGCAACACCAAAACTATCTCATTCTTTTTTTGTACTCTATATATCATTCTTGAATATTAATAACTATCTTAGCCATTTTATGGGCTGGTAGGTTATTTAATTTTATTACTGCCTTTGGATTGACCAAGAAACCTCAACAATCTGGGGAAGGCAATGGAAAGCCTTTCCATTTGAATGGAGAACTACATATTTGTCTAAAGATTTCTTTAAAAACTTTTTTAAAAGGTAGCAGGTCCACAGAAAACCATGGTGACAATTTACCTAATAAGCGATTATGGAGTGTCTATTGCATTTACTGCTAACAGAAAGGCTGAAGCAACATCATTTCAAAGTTTTATTTTCAAGTACTTGATTTTGAATTTCTTCATTAAAAGTGGTAAGTGAATGCAAATAGTCATCTCCTCTGTCTCTGGGATTTTACCACATCAGATAGGAAAGGACACAAATATGCAGCTCCTAAGAGGGTAGAGGCATAGTAGCATTCTTTTAAAGCTACAAGTAAATTATGAGTATATATGCTCAATTTTCATAATTTATGACTAATGTGATGTGCCAGTAGTCAGCAAACATTTTCTTAAAAGGGCTAGACAATAAATATTTTAAGCTTTGTAAACCATGTGATCTCTGTCACATCTCTCTGACCTGGAGCAGGAAAGCAGCCATAGACCATATGCAAATGATGAGCTTGGATGTGTTCCAATAAAACTTTACTTACAGAAACAAACACTGGGCTGGATGTGGCTTGTGGGTACTAGTTTGCTGATCCCTGTGGTATAATATCACACATCCTACTTAGAACTGAGAAAAATGAAACATTGCTCTTGAATAGTTTCTGCCAGATGAGGTTTAGGAAACATCCAAATTAGCCATTAATAAGTGGTTTGAGCCTTGTTTTTGCCACAACTTCAGTTTCTTCATTTGCAAATATCTCTCTTCCTCACCTATTTGAAATGTGATAATATGTTCACAGGACATTGAACAATATAGTGACAAAAAAGTGTGTCGAAGGATGAAAATACTTAAGTTCCTTTGCCAAGTTTTGCTCAAATGTGTTACTTTTCTGCAACTGCTCAAATGTGTTACTTCTCTGCAACATTTGGTTTTCATATTTTCATGGTAGCATTTACCATAATGTCTTATAAGTTGTAATTTGACTGTCTTCTTCTTTAGAATATGGGTTCTTCAAGGGCAAGGTCTACGTATGTCTATCTCTGTATCACTAGAACTTTGCACAATGTCTTCCTCACTCACTATTCTTTAAATGAATGATTGCATAATTCACAGACTATCCTGAAAGGCCTATGCTTTTTTTCTAAGTGCTTTCTAGGTATTTTCCAGACAGTTTCTATCCCTGTCTTCCTTTCCTGAGCTCTAAAATAGTGCCTGAAATTATTGGCTGGAATTCACCTCATTTGAGTAAATGTCTTAAACAGTAATTGAAAAGATGATTTAACTTGGGACATTATAAAAGGTTGACTGAGAATGACTCTTCTCATGCCAGGACAACTGAATACAATATTCTAAATGTTTAACTTAAACAAGAATGTATATAACAAAGTGCAAAAAATATATAGCTTTTTTTTTTTTTTTTTTTTTTTTTGGTGGTATGTGGGCCTCTCACTGCTGTGGCCTCTCCCGTTGTGGAGCACAGGCTCTGGACGTGCAGGCTCAGTGGCCATGGCTCACGGGCCCAGCTGCTCCACGGCATGTGGGATCCTCCCGGACTGGGGCACGAACCCGTGTCCCTTGCATCGGCAGGCAGACTCTCAACCACTGCACCACCAGGGAAGCCCTATAGCATATTTTTATATCAATTTCACCAGGTATAGGAAATATGGTTACTGCTCCACATTAAAGCCTTTGGATACTTTCTATCATTCAAGGTGCTTCTCTTGACTTCTGTATACTTTTGCTTCCAATAACTCATGCCTGTAGGCAACTCTCTTTGGAAGACTGTCCTCAGAATCCTAGAGCAGCTTTGTCTACACTTGCCAAGAGCTGGAGATGCCTGGGAGCTTATACCCCTCTTGATGTGGCCCCAAGCAAATAATTAACTGTCACAGAAGCACGGAAACCCAGCTGGCTTGCCCCAAGAGGAGACAGACTTTAAGGCATAATTTATACTCCAGAGCTTCCTTTGGGATCAGGCTGAGGCTGGGACTTTGCCTAAAATTATAACCTTGCTTGACTGGTTGACTTCCACTGACCTACTTCCCTTACTCCCTTGCTGTTTCTCCAAGGAGCCTTTTCTTAATGACACACATGCATGCAAACCTTCACCTCAGAGACTATTCTGGGAAACTCTAAGATATTCAGCTAAAGAAATATTTCTATTTGGTCTTCTTTCTATTTTTTTCCTTCTTCCCCTCCTCCTTTTCTTTCTCCCTCCACTTCTCTTCCTCAAGCTGACACGGCATCCCTCATTGATATTTTCTGGGCCACACACCATTCATGACCTCTGCCATTTAGGGTTGGAATGGTCTTTCAGCACCTTAGCAGCAGGAAGGGCTTTACTGCAGCTGCTTCTTTGGCAGGAAGAGTGTAGCTTCTGTGCTGAGTTCAACATGAAAAGTGCTTCCCTACTGGGTAGAAGCCATGGATTGTATAATACTCCCTGTTTCACACTATTAAATATCTGCTCTGGCTGGGCAGCAGCTCTGGTTTTCAATGTTTTTCCCCTAAGTATACATTTTTATCTAAGTGTAACACACATATCGAAAAGCACACGAATCATAAAAAACAGAGCTGAAAAATGAATGTTACAAAGTAAACAGACCTGTGTAACTACCACCAGGTCAAGAAACAGAACATTACTTGCACCCTAGAAGTCAGCACTCTACTCTCCCTGGCTGTTACAGGCTCCTAAATGTAACTGCTATTCCGGTGCCATCAGTAATTGTATAGTAAGGAATACATTTTACCCAAAGAGAGATCTGGACTTTGTTCTTGGGTACTGAGAGGTCATCTCTAGGCCCCTGAATGTCCAGCCTGAGAGCAATGTCTTTATTTGCCTGGGAGCTTTGTTCACTGGAAAGTCTAACCATGTGACTTATGATGAGGGCTTTGAGATTTGTCTTGTCATATCTGATCTCTGGAGAAACGGGAGACTAAATGTATTAGCCCAGACCTACAGGAAGGGCTGAGACTAAAGGTCAACCATGCAGGCAATATGCTATCAAGTCCCAGTATAAATTCTAAACACCAGTGTCTCCAGTGAACTTCCTTAGTTGGCAGTTACTCCACGTGTATTGTGACACACCTACTCCAGGAGAGGCAAATCCTGTGGACAAGGAAGTGTCACATTGGGAACCCTTCCAGATTCTTCCCTATGCTTCTCCCTTTGCTGATTCTAACTTGTATCCTTTTACTATAATAAAACTGTAATCATAAGTTGAGTGCTTTCTGAGTTCCATGAGTCTTCCTAGCAAATTATAGAACTTGAGAGTAATTGGTAGAGACTAGAATTAGCAGCCAGCTGGTCTGAAGTGAAGGTGGCCCTGGAGACCCTGAGCTTGTGGCTGACCCTTGACTGAGGGCAGTCTTGTGGGGGCTGTACTTGTTACCTGTGCACTTTGCTAGCTTATTACAACCATAGATATGTTTGGATTGATTTTTTTTTTTTGTGGTACATGGGCCTCTCACTGTTGTGGCCTCTCCCATTGCGGAGCACAGGCTCCATGGCTCACGGACCCAGCTGCTCCACGGCATGTGGGATCCTCCCGGACCAGGACACGAACCCATGTCCCCTACATCAGCAGGCAGACTCTCAACCACTGTGCCACCAGGGAAACCCCTGGATTGATTTTTGAACTTCACATAAGTGGAGTCATTCAACACGTACACTCTTATTTTCTGGCTTTTTAAAAAGAACATTCTTAATCTATGTTATATGTAGCTGTAATTTGTTCTGTATTCTATATAGTAATTTCATGATAGGAATGAACTTTAAAATTTGTATTTATTTATTTATTTTATTGTTGATAGATATTTGGGTTGTTTCCAGTGTGAGGTTTTGGGAAAAAATAATTCTGCTGTGAACATTCTTGCACGTGTCTTCTGGGGGATGTAAACACTCATTTATCTTGGGTATATACAAAGGGGTGCAAATGCAGGGTCAGAGCAGATTCATAATTCCAACTTTAGTCGGTCCCACCCAGCATTTTCAAAATAATTTGTATCAGTTTCCATTCCTGCCAGCAGATGATGAGAGTTCTGGTAGTTCCACATTCTTGTTATTCTTGTCAACACTTGGAATTGTCTGTCTCTTAACTTTTAGGTCATTTTAGGGAATGGGAATACACTCAACTTAAAACTGCATGAAAGAAATAAGAACACTATATATATGGAACCTAAAAAAAAAAATTTCATGAAGAACCTAGGGGCAGGACGGGAATAAAGACTCAGACCTACTAGAGAATGGACTTGAGGACACGGGGAGGGGTAAGGGTAAGCTAGGACAAAGTGAGAGAGTGGCATGGATATATATACACTACCAAATATAAAACCGATAGCTAGTGGGAAGCAGCCGTATAGCACAGGGAGATCATCTCGGTGCTTTGTGACCACCTAGAGGGGCGGGATAGGGAGAGTGGGAGGGAGGGAGAAAAAGAGGGAAGAGATATGGAGATATATGTATATTTATAGCTGATTCACTTTGTTATAAAACAGAAACTAACACACAATTGTAAAGCAATTATACTCCAATAAAGATGTTTAAAAAAAAAGAAAGAAATAAGAACACTGTCATTTGTTCAAGTGTAACAATTCAAACTATGTGTGCACAGGGGTCGCAGTGAAATGATTTGTCATCTGGGAAAGGTAGCCTGGTGAAGAGAAGACATTTCCCTGGAAACTCTCCATGGAGAATTGAATGGTTTGCAAACACAATCTCCTTGGTGGTCTATAGCTGACCAAATGTGAAGATGCTACTTAAAGATATTAAAGCTCACAAGAAGTTGACAGTGAAGCTATCTGATACTGATTTGTTTTGGTAAGAATATATAATATTGTACATTGTACATTCAAGTTCTTTAATAGCTATAGAATCATATATATAATATAATTATATACATTCATAGTAATAAAATATAAATATATTATATATATAATTTTCTCTTTTATTTCTCTGCATTTAAAAAATTTTAGCCCTTTAGCTTTGTTTCTTGGCATTCCTGGTACTCTTTAAATTCAAATATTGAACCTAGTGAACGAACATTTCAGAAACTCTATGTGCTATTTTTCTCCAGAGGGTATTTAATTTCTGTTAAAATTAAATGACTATTAGAGCAGGGGCAGGTCACCTTGCTGTAATCAGGAATTGCAGTAATTTGAGGTAGGTTTAGCCTTTGTGAGTGCCTGTCTATTTCCTGTTTACCCTTTTTCCTGGGCTTAGCCTTCACTGCTTTTAATTGAAAACCTGGGTGGTTACCAGGGTCCCTTATTAATGGTGGATTCTGACCTCCAGTTTCCATCTCCCACCACTGTGAGTCTACTGAAAAAGCTCTAGGTTAGCTTTTTTTTTTTTAACATCTTTATTGGAGTATAATTGCTTTACAATGGTGTGTTAGTTTCTGCTTTATAACAAAGTGAATCAGTTATACATATACATATGTTCCCATATCTCTTCCCTCTTGCGTCTCCCTCCCTCCCACCCTAGCTTTTTAGCCTACTAACTGATCCCACTGAATGGCTTGGTTCAGTGGTCCATCATTATCACAAATTAGGGGTTGCAAATGGCTTGCAGGGAAAGAAGATTTGATTGGATACAATCTACTCTGTCAGAATTAGAAGTGAAAGTCCTATTCTGAAGTGCAAACTACTATTTCTATTTCAAAAGTAAGTTACTCTACACAGTGTTTATGTTTTTGGTCTCTCTTCTTCAAACTACACCATCCCCATTTGAGAATCTCAGATATCTCACTTCTCCAAAATAGATGAGAAATAAATCCATTTTATTAAATATGTGACACTTTTCCACTTTAGAATGGCCCACTACTCTTTGTGTGTTGTGTGTGTGTGCACACGTGTGTGCATGTGTGTGTCCTTTTATATGTTCTTGGTTAGGATGGAAGCTTTTTTTTAGGGTAAGCTTTAAACTATATAATTGACCTAAGAGCAAGTGTAATTTTTCACTGAAACTTATTTTTGAGTCCTAATCAGATACCTTAAGTACACTTATATTTGTCTTTGTAATTTGTATACACCAGTGTCAATTCTTTTCAACTCCTGGTTTACCTCTATTTGAAATAATGATTGTAATTAAGAGTTACATTAATTTCTACCTATACAGTTAGATTTTCCTTTATTTGTTGTTTTCAGCATTATTATTATGCTCTTGATTAGATAATGCAAGTATAATATAAAACATTTAAAAGATATAAAACAAAGTGAAAGGTAACTTTCTCTCATTATTGTTCTACCAACAATATATATATATTTTTCTACCAACAGTTTCTCATCTAGGAGCCAGTCATTCTTGTTTGTGTTTAATGTATGCTTCCAGAAAAGACAACACTTGTACCACTATTTAAATAGTAATACAAATTTTAGTATGCATACACATCGTTCATTACCTTGTTTTTCTTCTCTACTGAACAATATAAATTGGAGAAAGCTCCATGTTGGTACATAGATATGCCGTCTTCTCCATTTTAACTGCCACATAACATTCCGTTATTTATATCCATTTATTGGGTGTGTTTAACTAGCTTTCTATTGAGTTTTTAAATTGTTCCTAATGTGTTATTATAAAATACTACAATAAATATTTTTGAATATGCATTTTTTGTGAACATATTAAAGGATACCTGTAAAATTAATATCTATAGGTTTAACTTGGGTCAAATGTTATGCGTGTTTACTCATTCTATTTCTATGGCATCTTTAGTTTCTCAGCATTGAATTGCTTGATAAATTTGCTTACTTTCTGAACATGATGAAGCTTATATCAAATTTGATTTCACAAAGCTTATAATCAAAAATTCTGTTTTAATGAGGCTTATTTAAAAACTTTAGCAAATCACATGTAACCTAGCTTTTCTTTTCAACTTTAAACTACTATTAGAAAAGTGGTTGCAGAAAAGAGTAGCTTTATTTATTTTGCTGTTCTTTTTTAAAAAAATATTTTAAATTTTGGTATATTTTTAGCTGCAACTAATTGTGTAGGCTAATCATGTCCAACAAGGCAACTCTGTTATCTTCTCATATTTTGTCAACCACCCAATATTTTCCAGATCTAGCTTCACATAACCAAGACTATTTAATTTTGATCCAAATAAAATTTTATTAGGTACAAATTGGAAAAAAATAATTAGTTAGTGGTTGGAAACATAGCTGAAAAGTGAAGGGTTCAGCAGATCTGTTTACCTCACCAAAAATTGGGGACAATTTATTTCCAAGCTTTGTGGTAGACAGAAATCCAATCAAGAAATGCACCCTTGTTTAGAACCCTCTAATAGACTTTTAGCTTTCAGTTGCACAAGAGCCTGCAGACAAATGACTGCTGCTTTTTTTATGGTGTTGAATAGGTATGGTCCTCTAATAAGTAGAGAGTTACCCAAGGGAAAAGAGCAAGAGGGAGTTTGCTGTGTGCTACCCAGCATTTAGTGCTGAGATTTCTCTGTCCCAGGGAATTCCTATCTCTTCACTTGAATAATAATGAGAGTCATCATGTGTCTGTGTACTCTTAGTCACACAGTGGCTTTCCTTATTATTTTTATTCATAGTTTTCTGAATTTTCATTCATTTCTGAAACAATGTGATATTTATTGTGTGGCGATTCATTGCCCCATTCTCCGCCAGTTGATGTGCATAATGACGAAAAGACAATTCTTGCCCTCAGAAACCTGTCTTCTAAAGAAAGTCAGTTGAACAAAGAAATACACTGCAATATGATGAGCTATGATACAAGAATTCAAGTGTCCTATAGGAATGTATAAGGGCCTTCAGGGGTTAAGTGGAGGAGGATTCCCAGAGGAACAGTGGGGACACCTAATTAGTAAAATGAGGAGTTGGATGAAGAGTATTTTAAGGAATTGTAACGTTATCCTTCCCTTCTCTAATTACATGCAAACACTTGCAGACCTTAAGATTTCCTAAGATCTGCTATATTTTATTCTCTCCACAGTATCAGTGAACCTATCACACCAGTTACCAGATGTCCTGGACTGAATGAATAAAGGATCACAATTTTTCACCCTTCCCAGAAGTCATGCTCTTTGCAATGGGACTTTGAAGTTCTTCCCATCAAGAAATGGAATCTTTCCCCCAACCTCCTGAATCAGGGCTAACCCGCTTTGGCAACATATTGTGGCGGAAGAACAGATGTGTTAGTTCCAAGCCCATGATTCCATTCTTTTGGAACCCTGCCTGCATCACATCAAGCCTGGTCTAGCCTCCTAGAGAATGAGACACCATGTGAAACAGAGCCAGCTCAGCCCAGTTGTCCCAGCCAAGGCCCCAGGCACGTGAATGAGTCCAGCTGAGATCAGCTGGCACAGAACAGCTTGGCCCTAGACTCATGGAAAATAATAAGTGGTTGTTGTGTTAAGACACTATGTGTTGGTGGTTTTTTTTTTTTTTTTTTTCGGTACGTGGGCCTCTCACTGTTGTGGCCTCTCCCGTTGTGGAGCACAGGCTCCGGACATGCAGGCTCAGCGGCCATGGCTCACGGGCCTAGCCTCTCCACAGCATGTGGGATCCTCCCAGACCGGGGCACGAACCCGTGTCCCCTACATCGTCAGGTAGACTCTCAACCACTGCGCCACCAGGGAAGCCCCGAGACACTATGTTTTTAAATTTTGCATTCACAGTTAACATTGAAGGATGGTTATGAGGATGAATAAATAATGCATGCAAAACACTCCACTCAGTGACTACCACATAGTAAACAATGAAAATTATTATTTTTGAAGATCAAGTTAAAATCTGTAAGTTAGTTTTCTTTTCTTGGCTTGAATGTGCACCAAAGATACTGGGAAACATGTTTGACTAGATAGCTCAGTGTTCTCAATCTGATCTGAAAGCCCTCTGACCACAGTTTTCCTAAAAGATTTTTATTATTAAAGTAGTACTAGTTTTTATTGAAAGTAGTATAATTGTGATCCTTAGCTTGAGTTCCATGACGAGGGTCCTGGGATGAAATGAATTGTGTGGTTCATGGCTGGAATGGTCACCTGTTTTTTGCATTATATTCTCATTAGCTGGAGTCTGCTACCATTACCAACATTCAAGCCTATTCCCAAAAGGTAGGCTTGACGTTGCCAAGGGAGCTGGTTGTGAACATAGTTAAACCGACTTCTTATAATCTTGAAAAACCCTTATAATCTCATAGCCAAGCCATCCATAGGCCTACTCACTGCTATGAGTGCCCCTGAATTCTATATGTGAACCAACATAATATGTTGCATCTTTATATGGCTGACTATCCTGAAATATTGGAGGACAGAAGGAGAGGCCAGTTTTTACTAGGTCTGGAGTACCAACAGGAGGCTGGGCTTTTGTCTTAGAGGAAGCATCAGCATTTGGCTTTCTGCAGCTTCTTTAAGCTGCTTCAAATAATTTATAGATAACATCTGCTGCTATCTTCTAGTCTTTGCTTGGTTTTCTTAACAGTCCAGATGACTTTTGCTTTAAATCCAGTTACTTTTCACTTTACTCAGATAGCTACTTTCCAATTTTTTTTTAATACCAGAAAAAAAAATGATGAATCCTTTCTCTTCCAAGTTTTATGCTGGAACAACCTTTAGACTTCTCTTAGAAACTGGAGCAATCATTAGAGTTCTCCTGGACAACTTATTTTCTTTAATAGGTATAGTAGTTTTCATTGTAAATTATTAATTCATGAAATCTTTATTGAGTGCTTAGTATATGATAGATGTTACACTGTGTCTTCATTTGGGTTCTTCCAGAAGTGGACCCTGAGATAAAGATCTGAGTGCAAGTGGTTTATTCCAAGAAGCACAAGACGGGTGAAACTTAATCTCCAAGGAAAATCTAGTCAAAGGAATAAAACCCAAACCTCAGAATTATTTTATTTAAAGGGCGAAGAAGCTGACACATTTATGCTCAGCTCTGGAATTGAGGACTGCTGTGGAAGGCAGAGATGTATAAAATTTGCATAGGCAAGGTGACTTTCCAAGATGTTGGAGAGACACTCTTCCAACATGAAATGAAGGCACTGTCAGTTGGAAATCTGTCAGGGCATACTGGCAGCGATGAGGGAAATGGGTGGAGTACCAACAATACCTGACACAACTAAGTCTTTTATATTTACTATCTCATTTGCTCCTTACAGTTCTATGAGGAAGCCATTGCTATCTCTATTTGTTCAAAGAGAAAGACTGAGGTTCAGATTAGTTGTGTAATTAACTCAAGGTTATATGCTAATAAGAGGCAGAGTCATGATTTAGACCCAAGACTGGGATTCCCAGTCTCTCAAGAAAGTAATGACTTCCCAAACATCACACAGCTGCTATTTAGCAGAGCTAGGGCTATGACCCAGGTCTCCTAAAATGCAGACTAATGGCCTTTCCACAGATGTATCTGGCCATTCTCATTCCCTGCACACATGCCACTTCTAAATTCTATACCCTGGGAATTTGATTGCCTGAGTTAGTTCTTTTAATATCAGGGCATTTGATGCCACTGCTTTCTTTAGATGCTCTGGAATCACCAAGGGAAAATCTATAAGTTCCCCCCTTTTTCTTTTTTCTTTTTCTTTTTTTTGTGATATGTGGGCCTCTCACTGTTGTGGCCTCTCCTCTTGTGGAGCACAGGTTCCAGATGCGCAGGCTCAGTGGCCATGGCTCACGGGCCCAGCCGCTCCACGGCATGTGGGATCTTCCCGGACCAGGGCACGAACCCGTGTCCCCTGCATTGGCAGGTGGACTCTCAACCACTATGCCACCAGGGAAGCCCCTATAAGTTCCCCTTTCAACGTGTAAACTACATGTTAGCAAGCCCACAATTTCTTCTGGGGATATTCCTCTGGCTGAAGACACTGTATTATCTTTATTGATAATTTTATCCCCTTGAAATTGCTTTGTTTGCTCCCATAACAGAGTCCTTTTACATGTTGTTTCCTCTTCCTGAATGCTCCTCTTTCTCCTTGTCACCTAGCTGATTCCTATGGGTTCTTCGGATCTCATGTCATTTCCCAGAAATCCTCCTCTGACCTTCTTGATCCCATTACATGGAAGCACCAAGTAACTCTCCTTTATGTCACTCTTTGTGGTTCCAATTTAACTTTTGTTCCTGTGAGTGTTTCATCAAAGACTGAAAACACTACCAGAAGAGGGACTATGTCAATTTTTGTTTACTATCGTATCTTCCTCACCTAAAACATAGAAGGTGCTCAGTAAATATCGTCGAATAAATGGTTGGGTGATGGATGCATTTCTGTTGTAAAGCACCCAGGGTGTAAAGTTTTGTATTTCATCTACTAGGAAAGAATCATGGCTCCTGCTTTAGTAGACTTAACTCTTGGTCACAGCTTCTGTCTAACACTTGAACATACAGCCATTCCCAGGGATCATACCCTGTCCTCCTTGCCAGCATATCCCTGTCAACCCCCAAACTATCCCAGGATGCATTAAGCTAAATATGCAACAAACCCAGGTGCACCTGTAAAAGTTTAAAAGGATGGATACTCTGCCTATTTAAATAGCACTGTTTGATTATGAGGAAAGAGTATTGTCATACAATACACATCAATTAGCATTAAAAGTGCTAACCTCCTTTTTCTGAAATACTTATACTGAGGCTTGAGGCTAGCATTCATTCTCTAATACATCCCCACATTTCTGCCCCCACCAGTGGAAATTTTGTCTCCCGGAGTCAGTTGGGCTCTTCCCAAGCCTATTTATGCCACTCGAACTTACTACAGCACTTGCATATTTTAATTTATTGTAAACCATTGAAATATGAGCTCATCAACAACAAAAAAGTGTTGTTTCCTTAAACACTAAGTTGAATGCTTTGAAAAGTCTCAATCAAGTCCAAGTGGCTAAATTTATTTTTTAAATGTTGAATGAGTTATGAGCAATATAATTATATAAGATGGCGATATAATCATAAATATCTAGATGGTTTTTGACATCACAATTCTCCTCAAGAAACAGCAACTGGAATGATGGAATCATGCTTTATGGTGCAGCAAAAGTCATGAGGCAAACTTCCATTTAGGAGATGCATATCTCATTTCCTTCTTGTCTAAAAGTAGAATAGTAAAACCCAACAGAGAGTTTTGAAGATTAGACATAGTAATGCTTGTTAAGCGTCTGGCCCAGTGCCTGGCTTGTAGCAAGTGGTTAGTTTATTTTGCTTCCTGCTGTGTGTGGAAGCACTTGGTAAATGCTGGTGTATGAATCTCAGTTATTGTTCCAAGTGCCCAGGGAGGAATCAGCCAGGAAAGGAGGCAGATCTGGAAAACCTCAGGATGAACCCAAAGAGAGAAATCGATCTGGAACCATTAGCAAATGTTCTTCAACGTCTGGGCTGAATCTGCACACGGAAAGAAGTTTGCAAAAAGTTGCTATTCAAAAAAAAAAAAAGTTGCTTTTTTTCTTTAAGTGAGAAGCTGGTGGAAGACGGGTTTGATCAGCTTCACCAGAGGAGCACATGTTTCCTGTCCCGCTGGGTGGGTTCCCAGCCAAGACTGTAGCCAAGACAGTCTCTATTTAGAAGATTAAGTACAACATGCAACACTTGATAAAAAAGTAGGAGAAGAGGCCAGTGATGCATCAAATGAGACAACTCTCTACAAGTCCAGAGAAAATCTTTTAAAAGTGGAGAGTTTGAAAGTAAACTTAACAAATTCCTCTGGGTCAAGAGCTCAGCACAGATTGCCAACTGGAGAGGTTTCACTTTTTGCAAACCTAGTTATTTCCAGATTCTCGATGGGGACCAGATCCTACAGGTTCTTCCTGCTAAGAGCATTTAAGCACTCATTGGAAGCATGAGTTCCGGCATGAACTCCTCCAAGTGTAACCTCTAGAGGATGGCAGGCAGGCTGCATTGGGGACTGACATTTTTGCATAGTTGCCAGTATGCAACATCAACCATTTAAAATACTGCAAACAGGGCTTCCCTGGTGGCGCAGTGGTTGAGAGTCCGCCTGCCGATGCAGGGGACACCGGTTCGAGCCCTGGTCTGGGAAGATCCCACATGCCGTGGAACGGTTAGGCCTATGAGCCATGGCCGCTGAGCCTGCGTGTCTGGAGCCTGTGCTCCGCAACAGGAGAGGCCACAACAGTGAGAGGCCCGTGTACCGCAAAAAAAAAAAAAATAAATAAAAATAAAATAAAATAAAATAAAACACTGCAAACAGTGTTGTCTCTGAGTAGAGTATAGATTGTGGGCAGAACAATGACACTTTGATGGTTGCGCCTGACTTGTTGGCACAGTGAAGAGGGTAAACCCTGAAAATACATAAATATGAACAAGTCAGCTCATTCTGGTTGTCTGCTGGGCACTAAGAGAGGGGTATGGGGAGGGAGGGACACAGCCTTCTTTGAAAAATTACTCTTTTTTTTTTTTTTTGCGGTACGCGGGCCTCTCACTGTTGTGGCCTCTCCCGTTGCGGAGCACAGGCTCCGGACATGCAGGCTCAGTGGCCATGGCTCACAGGCCCAGCTGCTCCGCGGCGTGTGGGATCCTCCCAGACAGGGGCACGAACCCGTGTCCCCTGCATCGGCAGGCGGACTCTCAACCACTGCACCACCAGGGAAGCCCTGAAAAATTACTTTTGTATAAGGTTGAATTAAAACTTTTTTTGAGGACTTTCTTAATGAAATTAGTGTCTTAATCAATTTGGGCTGCTATAACAAATTAATTACCTTAGACTGGGTGGCTTATAAACAGTAGAATATATTTCTCCCAGTTCTGGAGGTTGATGTGTGAAATTAGTGGTACCCTTGTGGTCAGGTTCTGGTGAGAACCCTCTTCCAGGTTGCAGACTGCTGACTTCCTGTTGTGCGGACATGGTAGAAAAAGAAGAGATGTGGGGCAAGCTCTCATGTCTTACTTTCCTTGTAAGAGCACTAATCCCATTCATGAGGGCTCCACCCTCGGGACCTAATTACTTGCCAAAAGCCCCATGTCTTAACACCATCACATTGGGAGTTAAGATTTCAACATATGAATATGTGGGCGGGGAGCACAAAAATTCAGTCCTTAACAGTCAGAATTTTAGTAGAAAGTAATGAGGAAAACTGGATGAATGATTTGAAAGAAAACACATCTAACTGAATTTTCATTCTTTAACATCTTTTACATCTTCATCTTTCTTTCATCTTGTCATTTTTGCCTCAGCAATGACTTCCTCTGCTACACTGTGATGGCTTCCCTGAGGACAGGAATGTGTTTTACTTGCCCATGTTTAAGCTAGCACCCAATAAGGTAACCAGCATGCATTGCCACTTCAAAGAAAGAAAGAAAAATAATAGGAAAGAACTCAACTTAATCCTAAGGAGGATATACTTAAGCAAAAAGGAGTTGTGTGCAAAATTTATGTTTGTAAACCAGTTGTTTAGAAATCACACCATTCTGAACATTAATCTTTTTTCAGTTATATGTATTGACAATATCTTCTCCCAGTCCATGGCATCTCCCTATAACATGATAGCTTGCAGAAACACTGGTATAAATTAATTTGGTTCGACATTAGCACATGCTGTATCTCTAACCCTCACATAACTGAAGAACTGAAGGCAGAGACCAAAGTTCTGTTATCTGTTATCAAGAACCATGTAGTTCAGGAATCAGGAGGAGAAAGAAAGAGAGAGATTATTTTTCCCCAACTTTTTAACATCAAGTCTGACCTTAAGGCGAGATTTTTGAGTTGATGAAATATCTTTGGCACTTTCTCCTTTGCTTGTTGCATCTAGTTTGCCTAATTTCCCATTACATTCATTTCTCTGTATATTCACTTCCCTCTTTTTATATTTCAAAATTATTAACCCCCAATCCTCCCCTTTCTGACCCCATTACCCACCATGAATAACAGAGACTGTGAATCAAATGAGACATGTTTGCACATTTAGATTCTTAATCCAGATGAGTCTCTGATTGGACTTTTAAGCCATGAGATCAAGTATGAATTGTGTGTGTATATGTGTGTGTGTTATTTTGGGCAGATGGATTCAGGACAGAGTCAAGTCACTCCTGCCTAGAATATTGTCCAAAATCCATTTTTCTTAAGGTGCTTTGATATTTTTTAATATTCCATTTTTCATTAATAATTCAATTTAATAACACTTAAGTGCTCAAATAACGTTTGTTCAAAATATATACCTTCCCTCTTTAAATTCTGAGATGACAGTTTCCCTGAATACCCCATGGTTTTTTCAAAGTGGTTTTTCCAAAAGCAAGGGAAGTGTCTGAGGTCTGAGAATGGGGGAGCTGGCATTGGCAACTATTTTTATGCAAGTCTTTTCTATGTCCAATGTTTAGAAGTTGGGAACAACTTGTAAACATCATATTTGGAATTTTGGAAGAAAATTATCCACCACTGAACCCATATCTAAAGTAACTAGATTTTTAAAATGCAACAGCAGGATACAAGGGATGAAGCAGATGCAGTTATTGGGAAATATGCAGGGGATTCATGATAGATTCCCATAAATGAGGAAATGGGCTTCATCCTAGAAAGTAGGTGGTGCAGGAAAGAGGGACTCAATATGGCCAAAGGGAAGAGAAAAGCTGTGATAGTTGATAGGCAAGGTTAAAAAACATCTAAAAGCTAAATCTGACTCATTTAACAGGAACAATAGTGTGTGTGTGTGTGTGTGTGTGTGTGTGTGTGAGAGAGAGAGAGAGAGAGAGAGAGAGAGGGAGAGAGAGAGATAGAGAGAGAAGGAGACACAGATTGAGAGATGGCTCTTACTTTCTCTGGAACTTGGCTAAAACCCACCTATGAGAAGTGGAATGGCATCCTGCAGCAGTCTTCACGGAAACATCCCTGAGATTGTTTTAGCTGGTCCATGGAGTCAAAACTATTTTCACAATAATACTTGCTTGTTATTTAGTATTATATGTACTAGTGTTTAGTATTATATGTGTTGATATTTGCACTGGTGGTGCAAAAGCAAAGGTAGGTGAAATTGATGATGCCTTAGCACAAAGCTTGGCAGGGGGACTAAGCAGTACTAGGCGTTATACTCTCCACAGTCACACACTTTCAGTTAAAAAAGGTACCAGTTTTAGTTAAGAATTCCCTTGAAGAAGGAGTAAAAGGTTATTGAATTGATTAAATATTGACCCTTGAATATATGTCTTTTTAATATTCTCTGTGACAAAATGGCAGATTTGCATAAGGTACTTCTGCATGCTGAAATACAGTGGTTGTCTTGAGAAAAAGTACTGTGCCATTGTTTGAATTGCAAAATGAGCTAGTAGTTTTTTCATGGAATGCCAGTTTTACTTGAAAGAACATTTGGCAGATGAATTATGGTTATTCAGACATATTTGGCTAACATTTTCTCAAAAGTGAACAAATGAGTGTGTCTCTTCAAGAAAAACAATTGACACAATTTATTGCCAATTATAAAAATGGACATTTCCAATAAAAACTAGAATTTTGGAAAACATGTATTCACCATGGTGCGATTTCACAATAATTAAGAGTTTCTGATAAGATCGTAGTTATATTAATTGATGTATTTTTTTGATATTATATAATGAATAATGTCAAGATTTTCCAGGTAACTAATACATGTTCCAAAGTCATGAATTGGTAAAAGGTCTGTCCAAATTGCAAGACAGACAATGGGTTTTAACATATCAGAGTATAAAAAGTTCACTGGTATGGTTTCATATACTACATTGGAACTAAATTAACTTTGAGAAACATCACTTATTAAATTTTATTTCTGTTGAGGAAGCAAAGTGAATAGAGGATCAGGGAAGAGCAAAAGAGGGGTTTCAACTTTAAAGTATATGCATACTCTCCTTAAAGTCTATTTAATTGGATATTTATAATAATGAATAAATATTATTTTAGTTATTTTTTATTTTCCTTTACTTTTAACTTTTTAATTAATTAATTAGGTTAACCTGATTTTAATTCATTTACATTTTAACATTTCTGATGTATTTTAATCATTTTACATTGGTTTCATTTCACTTAGCATTTTTTCTTTTCCTTTCTTATCTTGGATTGATAAAAATTTTCTTGATGATTTATTTGTTTCCTCTGTTCATTTGAATATATAGATACTTTTAATTTTCTTAGTGATTATGGTTACATTTCTAACATGCATATTTGATCTTTTTCTCAAACAATGGTTAAGGTACTCATCCTCTCTTTCCTCCTGTAAAAATAAGACAAAGAACTTACCATTTCAAACTTCTGTCATCACAGGATTTTATTTCCAATATTTCAAGACCAACACAATATAATAATAATACCTTTAAAAATTAAAAGTTGTTAGTTAATAGATCCGCCAACATTTTCAAACTATTTACTCTTCATTGTTCCTTTCATCCAAGTCTTTCTATATTTATTTATTTTTTCCTCACTGTATACTCTGGGAAGTCTTACTCTCTTCACCTTGTTCCTATCCACACATCTAGGTTATCTTTTGTTATGATTGTTTATTTCTATTTTAACCTGTCCTGTATTTCTTTTTGCAAGAGTAAACTTGTTTGTATGTATACATATTTTTCTGTCTTTCTAATACAAAACATTGTATGTACTCTTTATATTCTTGTGTTTTTCACTACATAACACATCCAGTAAATAACCCCATATAAGTTCATAGAGATTTATCAATCTTTTTTTATTAGCATTATAGTATTCTATTTTGTAGATGAACCTTAGTTTATTCAAATAGTCTCCAATGGATGGGCCATGAGATTGTTTCTAATATTTTGATAAAACAATTGTCCACCATGAATAAACTTGTGCATATACTGTTGGCTTTGATTGAGATATATCCTTAGGATAAATTCCTAGTAGTGGGATTGCTGGGTCAAATAATAAATACATACTTTATGGTTTGGTTTATTTTTAAAATTACCCTGAGGTTGTATTCTGTTCCTTAAATCTGAAGATTTATGTTCTTAATTTTTTCTTATAAAGTCTTAGCCATTATTTCTTCAAATACTGCTTCTGCTTATTCTTGGATCTATAGTTTGTTGGAATTTCCTAATACTGTAACACTTTTTTTCATATGTTTTAGTTTATTATCAGTATGCACTGCATTTTAGATGAATTCATTAGGCATATCTTCCAATTTAATAATTTTCTTTCAATTGCATCAATTCTATAATATATATATATATATATATATATATATATATATATATATATATAGTATAGAATATATATATGTCAACTATATCATGTATTACACTTTTTTCCAGTGGCTACACTTTTCTTTTTCTGATTTTTGAATTGACATGTTTTTTGTACCTACTAATATTTGATTCATACCTGCCTCTTGCTTCATAACCTCTTGTTTTTGATACTGTTTTTCATTTCTTTCAGGTTCTTAAAATATGTATTTTAAAATTATTTACAAGTTTCTCTAATATTTTCATTTTTTGAGGCATAAATTCTGCCATTTGATGAGTATTCTGTCTGCCATAAGGTTAGTTTCTTTTTGTTCTTTGAAATATCTGTTTAGCTGCTCCTGAGTAGAAGTTTTATTGCTATTTGCTTTCTCTCCTTATTCTCACCCATCCTTGTCTGACAGTTCTGATATCATGTCACTCAAGTTTTCTGGGTTTCCCGTACCAAATTATGTCTTATGTTGCAAATTGAGAGCTTTTATCACATGAGGATATTGCTATAACCCATCCCTGAACCATCATGTAGCAAATTACTCACCTTCTCTAAGATTCTCTTTTTTATCTATAGAATGTGAGTATTAACAGTATACATCCCATAGGATTGTTGTGAAGGTTTCCTTTGTTAATCTATATGGAGAACTTAGAGTAATCCCTGCACGTAGGGACCACTATGTAAGCATCCATTATTATTATTATCATCATTATTACAATCCCTGGTATATGGCTGGTATGTAGCAGATATTTTACAAATGGGTGTTGTGTTTATTATTATGATTCATTGGACTTCTGTGTCTTCTAACTTTCAGGTCATATTACTGTGCCTTTAAAAATTCCTATTACCACATACCCTCTCTGTTCTTTCATGAATTATTCCTGATGAGACTGATTAGGTGGTTTCAGAGGACTCATACCAGGACATTATTCTCTTCCAAAAGTGAAGCTCTGCCTCCAGGAATGGGATAATACTCTTCATTCTGCTGAATTCAAATCCCTTTTCCCTCTGAGCCAGCGTAAGTCAGGATCCAAGATCAGGGGAAGAAAGATGCAAATGAAGAGTAGGGGATGGTAGTTGGAGATGGATACTTTGTTGGCTTTATATATCTTGAAGTAATTACTTCAGTGCCTATTGTAATATAATTAGAGCTAAATATTAGTTTCTATCAAGGCAAATAGTAGGAATCAGAAGATTAAAAGCTCAGAACCAAGTACCTGGCCTTACTGATAATGTTAGGCTGAGAAAACACTCTCAGACAACAATGTACACCAGACAACAGTGAGGATAATAGTTAAGATACTAAGCCTTGAACTCAGTCTTCAGGGTTCATGAACCCTTTTACCTCTTGAGATCTGTGTTTTCTCATGAGTAAGTAGAAATGATAATAATACAGTTATTTTGAGTTAAAATATTCAAAGCACTTGAGAAACTAACTAATATAAACTATAAATTCAATAGATATTGACCATTATCTTGCCATGGATTTTTGGCCAAAAGAGGACTTTGAGGAAAATATAGAGCTTGGAAGAGGAATTCTAAGGACAATGATTTCATTGATAAGAAACCAAACCTGTCAGATTAGTTCAGTTGTGAATAAAGACCATGAAGTCTCCAGATGGGTATTTAGGATGAAGAGTTGGCTAACAACAGTATGGTTTTTTGGGTAGATGAGACAGATCTCTCCTGGGCACAGGGAGATTGATGGGAGCGGGGCATTAACTGGTGAGGCTCACATCTGGGGAGTCTCTGCAATTTCTGTCTTCATCCCCACTCTTGGTCCTTTCCTGGGTTTGTCTCTCCAGGTCTAAACCTGGAAACCTCTTGTATGTTGAGGTAGTGTTTCTCCTTCCCAAGCCATAAAAGTGATCATGGTCCAGGAATACCAGTAGGTGTGGGTAAAAGAGGAACCACTGAAACCAGTGGCCAATGGTAAGGTCGCAAAAGATAGAGCTGGAGAAGTCCCTGCCCAGACCTTTGGAGGACGAATCACACAATTCCTTCTCTTGGTTACATTGTCATTGGGGGCAAAACCATGTTTCTTCTACTCGTCTTTAAATTTATGGCATAGGGAGATTTGTCACCTATTTATAAATGCCTGTTTTCCATGCAACTGAATGCCTTCTATGAAGTATATCTGGTAGACTCTAAGTTTTAAAATATAGTTTGCATATCTCCAAGGGTAAGTTGAATTATCTTAGGGTTCGATATTTTTAGCACTTCTAATGTTTTCAGCATCAGAATTTAGTTTGGCTTATTCAACAGTTAGTTTGCTTTCCATCTGGAAGGGATTAAGGGAAGAGATTATGTATTAATCAGTATGACAATATTGTATGTGAAGGAATATCATGAAGAATGCTTGAAAGGAGTTAAGTTCAAATAATTCCCTAATTGGTAGGCTGATTTTAAGGTTTCCAATTCCAGGATACTAAAAGCATCAAGTACTTTACATGATACAAGTCCAACATCCTCATTCAAATGTAAGTACACAATTGCATTCTAGGGCCAAATGTAAGTACCTTTGGATTGCCCACTCAAACGGGGTTGACCAAGCTTTTCAAACTTTCATGGGATTGATAATCCTATTAAAATTAAGTATCCCTCCTCTAAGTACCCTGAATCCTAGATTGTGTTTCTGGAATTAAATAACAAAAAAGACACCCAAACAAATTTGAAAATGCCACTAAGAGCCACCAAAAATTCACCTTGAAAAATTGGAGTTAAATATTTCATATTCGAGGAGGGAGAACCCAAACAATTTCTTTTGACAGATTTTGCTTTAGCTCGTCTACTGGAGAACCTGATGTCTTTGCCAAAGAAATATGCAAATATGTATCTGATTAAATCAGATGAAAACTTTATTGCTGAGGTATGGATTTTCTTCCCGTTTCTAACTTCCTTCATTTCATGCCCACTGAACCAAGTCTAAGACCTCCGTGACTTTCCATAGGACAGTACCCTCTGCTTCTAAATGAACCCTCCTAGTGCCCTGAGTTCCCTGTGAGCCCAAGATCAATGGGTGGATCATCTGTCATTCTCCAGCATGTGTATGGTGGAGGAGACGCCAGTCTTCTGCATGGATATGTGCAGAATGACACTCTTCATGACAAACAAGATAAATCCATCCTGTCAAAACTGCATGTGCCGCTGCTCTATCACCATGATTACACAGAGGTTTTGCTTTAGAGAACCCTGGATTTTAAATTGAAAGTCAAATATAATTTGCCAGGAGAAGCATGAAGTGAGTGACTAGAAAGCTGCTAATGAGGCCCAGCAAGGGGAATCAGTGTCTGTGACAATGAGCCTCAGTGTGTGTGGGTCACTGGGCCTCAGCTGGGTGGGAGAAGCAGACTGGAGGCCCAGGGTTGGCGCAAGGGCTATGTGCTCTGGGTTGGTTCTAATGGTGTGACGTCTAAAACCAGGCAGATGCTGTTCACTTCTTTGGCTGTGCGGGGGCAGTGGCATTATTTTAACTTCTATGTAAAAACTAAAGGATGCAGCCGAAGAGAAATAAAGTCTGTGTTGAGAAACAACACTTTAGGAATGTGAACTCATATTTACTGAGTGCTTCACTGGTGCCTGGAACTGTGATAGGTCCTTTCCATATAGTTTCTTGATTAATACTCACTATAGGTTTTATTGTCCACATTTTGGAAATGAGAATACTGAAACTGTGAGAAATGAAATGACTCACAGAAGGTCATACATTTAGAGCAAAGTGAGGGAAATTAACTTTTTCTGAGCCTCTATGGCATAGTTCCATGTTGTCTTCTGGGCATGGTAAGTGCATATATGATACCTGGAAGTTGGTATTAGGGCCCTATTTTGCAGGAGAACCAACTGAATCTCAGAGAAGATAAATAGGTCCCAGGGTGAGTGAGGCTAGCCAATGGCAGAATTAGGCTTTGAACCTAACTTTGCTGATATGGAAGCCCATAGTCCTTTTACTCTTATTTCATGTTAAGAAGGTGATGGGTAAGCTGAGGATGAATTGATTTTCAGAGAGAGCTCTTTACCTTCAAAGCTGTCCTGAGAATCTATTTTTTCTCTCATAAGATGACTTGCTGCTAGATCATTTCTGGTCCTTCCTTTAGGACTATCTTACCTGTTACATCAGGATTTTATAGCATGCTTGATTTGACCCTAATACATATAGCAATGAGGTATATAGCAAACACTATTAAATTTTCCCTCAGGTTACCTCAGAAAGCAGGCTGACACACTCTTCTGCCAACTTTTGCTCACTCACTGACCACCTCCAATCCCTTCTGGAAATCCACAAATTTAGATGGCATGGATGCACACAGTTCACCTACTTGATGTTTAAAGAGGATTTGCAGTCACATGACCAATGCGGAAGAGATGAGGTGTGTAGTTACCCTGGTCCCATGTAAGTTGTTTGAAAGGCTTGGTTTTGCCTCAGTAAGGATGAGTGCATTTTGTTTGCTGTGTGCCTTGCGGAAGGTCATCTGGGAATATTGCACATAAACACAAATCCTCTCTAATTTTGGTAGCATCTTAGTGGGATTTGCTCGAGTGCTGAGAGCTACAGGTTTATGCTTCACTGTGGTTGCTGATAATTCAGCAGGATTTTTTTCTCTAGGAGTCTTAAATATGGATCTAATGGCAGATGCAAAGCTCCAGTAATAAAAGTAATGAAAGAGGTAAATGTCATAATTGGTTATCCCTTAATTCTGTTTTTACCAAACTGGGCTTCAGTTACTAAGGACTCAGAACTTCCCCTCTCAGGCCCTGGTAGGATGACATGGGAAGCATGAAAACTCATACATGAGATTCACGGAGCCCTGAGCTTTACTTGGATTTAGGCACTCCTGAATTGGTTGAATATGAGTAACTTAAAAACTCCTCTGAAATGCTATTTCTTCATCTGTAAAAAAATATCCTTATCCTCTTCTCAAAGGTTAAGAATTAACATGACACATCAAATGTGGAAACAGCTAGTAAAAGACTTAACACCTATTAAAGTCTGGATCATAGTTTCTCCTGTTTGATGAAATCTTCCCTTGTTAATTGTATGACCTTAGGTGAGTTACTTAACCTTTCTGAGTTTCAGATTCCTCTTCTTTAACATTGTGAAAATAATCCCTATTTTATAGTGTAGTTTTGAGGATTAAATGGACAGCCTAGGTAAAAGCATCTAGCATTGCAAGTCCTCCTTCAAGACAGCTTTTATTGTTACAAAGCCTTCCAGGTTAAAGTAGAAAGGGCTCAGGTATTACTAGGGTAACCACGGCCTTCTGGTTGTCTCAGCCAGAACCTGTTCTGGCAAAATTATTCATGGAATATTCTTTACACTCAAAAAATTCCATATAAATTCTATGGTTATTTAAAGTATAACTTATATGTGGAAAAGAGGCTGGCCTAGGAGAAGGAGAGAGCATAACAGTAATTTCTTACCCATAAGTAATGTTTGTCTACTTCTTCCCATGGGGTAGTTTGTTATTAATAATTAGGTATTATGAGGTCACTGCTTGTTATTATTATGTAGATAACCATCTGTGAATCAGAAACTAAATACACAGAATATATACAGGCTGAGTGTCTGGTGGTTTTGCTCATTTCCCACCTATTAGCATCAAGTTTTTCAAGAGCACAGGGCTTTCATGCTGCACTCTGCCTGCTCCAGATCCCCTCCTACTGTTCTAAAGGGGGAAATGTAAGTACCCTGGCTGCCTGCATGGCATCCTGCACTCGCTGCTGTTCCTAAGAAGTCTGGACCTATCCTCACCCACCTCCTCACTTCCAGCACGCATACTTTCTCCGATTTTTGCTTCTGGAATCTCCCTGTTCTGCCCGACAACCTTCGAACAGGGACAGCGATGGTGGGTAATTTCTTCCTCAGGAATCTCAGCAATCTCTGCTACCTCACTCTGGGCCCAGAGGTACAGGAAGGCAAAGCATCTTTGCCTCGAGATGGGAGTGAGGGCAGGGAGGAATGTATCCCTGAGTCTTTCCTTGACACTCTCCACTGTTTCCCACTCCACCACATCCTGTGTCTTCCTCATCCATGGAGGGGCAAATAAGAAGCAAGTGGGAAACAAAATGGTGGTTTTCAGTCCTTGGGAACCACCAAAGTTTGATGAGGCGAATGCTAGGTGAGCTAGAAGCAGCAATAGGAGCAGATATTTGCTCTCATTCTCCACAAACCCTGAGCCTGTCTCTTTCCTTTTCAATCTCCTTTCAACTTCTCCCTCTGGAAAGGAAAGAGAAATCAATGAACATGGGGCCAGATTTTATTTCCAACGATTATCGTCTCATACCTGGAATGTAGCCTTTGACCCAGTCCTTGGAATGTAGGTCATCTTTCTTAGCCGTCACTGTGTGGAGCTGGTAGGGGAAGGAAAATGTAACCCATTATTTCACATGACTGTGTTGAGTATTCAGATCCGTCTGTTACACAGGTAATGGACCTTCCCTTTAATTTCCTTCATCAGAGTAAAGACTAGGCAGTAAGTTTAAAATATGTACTATGAAATATATTTTTAAAATGTCAAACCGTATATAAAAGTAAGTAAATCAGGAGTTGGCAAACGTTTTTTGGTAAGGGTCCGGATAATGTATATTTTAGATCTTGCAGGCCACAAACACCTCTGCTGCAGAGTTTACACCACCTCCTCTCCCTCCTTCCCCCCACTCCTTCTTAACAAAGGTTTAAAAATGTAAAAAAATAGGGCTTCCCTGGTGGCGCAGTGGTTGAGAGTCCGCCTGTCAATGCAGGGGATGCGGGTTCGTGCCCGGGTCCGGGAAGGTCCCACATGCCGTGGAGCGGCTGGGCCCGTGAACTATGGCCGCTGAGCCTGCGCGTCCGGAGCCTGTGTTCTGCAACAGGAGAGGCCACAACAGTGAGAGGCCCGCATACTGCAAAAAAAAAAAAAAAAAAAAAAAAAAAAAGTAAAAAAATATTTTCTTAGCTCTTGGGCCACACATAAGCATCCTGCTGACCAGATTTGACACCTGGGATGTTGCTGGCTGATCCCAGTATAAAGGATAGTAATAAAAAGACACCAGGAGTACCTCTTACCCAATTTAAGAAACAGAAAAATGCCATTAATGTTGAAGTTCACCCTATGCTTATCTTTACTGTACCTCTTTTCTTTACTCTGGGAGTTAATCACTAGTTTAAATTCTGAGTTTCTCATCCCTTTGCTTTTCTTGACTGTTTTATCTCTTATACATGGATCTGTTAACAATATCATTTTTTATGTATGGCACTCTATTGTATGAATATACCACAATGTATTCATCTATTTTCCTGTTGATGGACATTTGGGTTGTTTCCAGCCTTACTGTTATAGAAAATATTCTTTTGTACATTCTTATAAATATGCTCAGCCTATAACTTTTATTAAGTCTTTAAAAAAGCTGTTTGAGGAACACAGATAGGAGATGTGACATAGAGAGGACATAAAATTGACATTAAATGTGATCTTTCTCAGAGCTCTCAGGTTCAAGCCCCAGTGGATGTGTTTCTTTTATGGGGCAGCACTTACTCAGAGAGTACCACTTCTGGACCTACCTTCTGGAATATTTCCATGTTTATCTTCATAATCCTGAGTCCAGTAGAGATCCATGACTACCTGCTACAAGTCCCAAAAAGGTAATTTCCCCTGATCACTAGCTTTACCTGTGTCCCAGAATATGGCCCTTCCTCAGGTGATAAAGAGGGGAGATATCCACTCCCTTCCAGGCACGTCCTACCCTCTGACCATGAAGTGTGGATGAGGCCTTTGGCTCTAAAAATACATTTAAAGGAGCATCCAGAAAATAACTGTCCAATTTTAGTAGGTTCTGATATATTTGGCCTTAAATAACATGAGAAGTGCAGGCCATATGGTATTTTAACTTGGTCTGGGTTGAGCTGTAAACAAGCTCAGTCTAATATTCCTTTTGCAGTTCCCCTGGAACATGCAAAGAAAAATCATGTAGACATGACTATCCTTTTTTACTGAATATTCCCACTCCTTTTTTACATTGGTTTTAATTGTCAGTTATATAATATGTCTTAATATTAGGCAGGAAAAGTCCCTTCTTCTTCAATGTTTCTTTTAAACTGTGGTATCATATATGTTTTTGAAATTATATTTAGTATGCTGTTTTGTTTTTAATATCCATTATTTGCTTTTCACTGAATTTATAAATTTATTATAATCCTGTAATTTACTCTTTCTGTCCTTCCCATTTTTTTCCCACACAGTGAATTTGTCTTCTGTGTCGTGACAATTGAATTATCTACCATGACAGCTGTTTCCTATACCCCAAGTTCTAGGTCTGTCAGTCAGAGACTGAAGATTGCCCTGTTAAGAAGGTCCTATGGGAAATGATCAGGGTAGCTGCCCTCTGTTTTGCTGGACTCACAGGGTTAGACATGTGCAATCAATTTCTCTCCAGTGGCTATTTGTTTCTTTTATTCTCAGATGACTGGATAGGGACCATTTTGGGCCTGGGTGACCTTAGAATCTAGATCTCAACATACACAGAGTAAAGGTGTATTGGGTTAACTTTACATTGTTGTAATTCCAGTATTAAACTCCGCCTAAGGTGGGTTTGATTCTTTCTCTAGAAGCCAAGATAAATGTCATGGGATTTCTGTTAGGTCCAAATTAATACCACTCTACCTGATCTCATGTTACTTCATTGCTGACACATTTGCTATTTAACAAGTTAAGGGAGGCATCATGAGGATTTGAGATCCAAATCCTGGAATGTCACAGTTACATCCTTAGGAAAATCCATTTCTCTAAGCACTGGAACATAGAGTTGCTACTTACCTTAGTTCATGCTCATGCTTACTTTTCATGCATTTTCTATCACTAAGCTAAGTATTGCCATGATGGATTGAAATTCTCTTCTATATCAAAATAATACTAGTTAAGAAACACCTGTGAGTGAAATAAATACTCATATTTTTTGCTTACTTTCCAAATGCAAGATATTTTCCTTTTATATTAACATTTAAATGCCTCTTTTGGAATGGTTTTCACCTAATATTGATAGTAATTCAAACATCCAATCCATCTCGGCAACCACAGAATAGGCCAGTGCCAGATATTATAGCAACTACATATGAAATCTCTTCCAGTGCAAAAGCTTATTAACATTTGAAAAGAACTAGATCCATTTATACTTTGACTACAGAGTCAATGCCTGCTGAGCAGAACTCACTGTCTGTCATTCTCAACCTTTTCCCCTCTTTTGCATTTACCGAAGCCCTTAAATATGAGCAGCACACTAAAAATTCTCACATAAGTGCACCAAATGAAATCCCATCTTTAGCACTAACCCTCCCAACCCATTTCCCTCATGTTCATATAACACTGAGGGGCTCATTTTCAGCAAATTGTTAAAAGGAAAGGTGACAGTCTATTTAGCAGTCAGCTAGTTGCTAAGTAGTATCCAACGAAAATGTATCAAAATTTGAGCACTCCCAATTGAACACTTTGAAAAATAAACATTCTATTAATCTAACTCTGTTGTAGGTTGAGCCCTGATTGAGTTCTTCCACAGAAAGCTGAGCCATCTTCCAGGGCTTTCCAATGTTGATTCCAATGTTGAGCTAAAAAAGGTAAAAGCTAAAAAGGTAGGTTGTTATTTTGTCTTTGATTTCTTCCTACAGGGGGTACAAACTTATGAGACTGTAGGTGGTGGGTCATCACATTCTGACCCAAAAATTTAAAAAAGACTCTCTTGTACCTTTTTGAGGCTTCTATATTAAAAAAAAAACATGTTGGGGAGGTAGAGGAAGGTATAAATTTCAGAGAGAGAGAATTGTTCTAAGAAGTGGTGATTTGTCGTCAAGGGAAGCTGAGCTTGATGTGATCTTTCCAGAAATAGTTATGCTCCTTTTCATAATTAGTGCACTTAGTGCAGAGGCTATACCTGCCATTGGAAGTAGGCACAATACTATTTCTGCAAAATTATACAGAGCTTGACCAGACCTGGAAGTCATTTTGTTCAAAAGACTTGAATGAAGACTTTTTACAGAGCTTAATCCAAGAAAAAAGAAAAAAGAAAAAGAAGAAAAAGAAAGGGGGTAATATTTTTTTTTCCTGAGGGCAACATTTTAAAGTATTTCCTACTAAACTCTTTTTTGAGTGGGTTATAAATAGTAACAACCTTGAGACAGAGGTGGTGGTGTGTACCTAGGAGCCTGGAAATATGTCACTTATTTTACCTATGCCTCTGAATCCCATGCTCTTTTCACCATTGCACCCTGAACTCTCCAATTCTTAGTACGAGGAAACCCAAAAGTACTAATGGTGTCTTGGAAGAAAATAGTGTTCTCCTAATTTTTCAAAGAGGAAAAGGAAAATAGGTCAAAATGAATCTTCTAAAATCACTGAATTGTAACCATTCAAAAGTTTTTGAGAAAGGTATGGAAAAAGTACAGAATGAGCTAGATTTAATGAGGCTAAAGTGACTGTGTAAATCTCATTTGCCAGAAATATTGTATCTGATCTGAGAAAGGTGTGTTACTCTCTTGTAGCTATGGTTCTTTCATGCCAAGCTGCTGTGGCAACATGGTGAGTGAGGCAGAGAAGGCAGAATGTATATTTTAGAAGAGCTGGAATGGGTTTGTTAGGCATCTCAGGGTTGCTAGAATAAGTACCTGGGGAAGGAAGATGTAGAAAATGTAAGAGGCAAAGTCTTTGGAGACTGAGAAAAGAAGTAAACTTTGTACCTTGGTCAGTTGCCTACTTCCTAATTTTACCTCTAGGTAGATTTGGAAAGGAAGAGAAAGAAAAAATAGGATATCAGAAGCAGCTGGGTTTAAATATATGAGCACAAAACTTCCCCTTTCTTGACCCTACTCTTTACCCTCAGAAAAGATTTCTCTAGATCTGAGAATAAGGAAACCAGGCTTCTACAGCTCTCTGCCAACACTGAATCAATTCCTTTACTTCTCTGTGATTCTGCTTTTCATTTATTTAATAAATGGCTTTAAATATTACCCCTATTCAGCTATAAACTGTGGTGATTCTGTGCTTCTCATGTTCTATTAGAATGATCTACTCTACAGAGGAAAAGGCAGGCTTCTAACACAGCGTGTGGTACATAGTTGGTACTCATGGAAAAACAGTTGCATGAGTGAGTGACGATTTTTTGGGGGGGATTTAGTCATTTAGTCATTTTGTGGGTTTTCCCATTTGTATGTGCATTATATAAAATATGTGTGGGATAATTGAACGATTCCTGATTCCAAATGACTTATGTGTAGTTTTCAAAAAATGTCTATAGGTAGCAATAACTACTGAGTTTACTCTTATAAGTAACCTTGACCACATATGCCCCTATTTGATCATGATATAAGTTCCCAGCAAGGTTTCCACACAACTAACTCAAACTAAGAATCATGAAGGTGAAAGGGGCTGCCAAGAAAAGTGACAGCGACAGCATGGGAGAGTGAACAGAGCTCCAGATCCATGCTACCAGCTAGATGGTGGACATGGTACAGATTACAGCCTTTGTCTGTGTCCATATGACTATTCTAATGTTATATTTTTTCTGTTTACTCCAGGGTTTTGTATTGACTATGTTGAGAATCTTAATCCATTTTACTGTCTCTCTTTCCCCATTGCTAAATTTGGACATTTAGTACCCTGAAGCATCCTCTTCAATTATTCCTGTGGGTTTCAGGGGATGTTTATAGCACTTTTGAACAATTCCATTATCTACCATGTGACATGTGGCATGGACTGGCCTCTCTCTTGTCTACCACTCCTATTTCTATTGGGTATCCCTTCATCAGATGACAATACCTGCTACTTCTTGTATTAGTTTGCTCGAGTTGCTGTCACGAAGTATCACAATCTAAGTGACTTAAACCAGAGAAATGTATTGTAACACACTTCTGGTGGCTAGAAGTCTGATATCAAGGCCACACTCCCTCTGAAGGCGCTAGAGGAGGATCTGTTCCAAGATTATTTCTTAGCTTCTGATAGTTCCTTTGCTGTGGCAGCAAAACTCCAATCTTCACATGGTATTCTCCCTATGCACATGCCATTCTCCTTCTTATAAGGACACAATCATAATGGACTTAGGGCCCACTCTAATGACCTCATATGACCTTGAATACCAGCAAAGACTCTACTTCCAAATGAGGTCACATCTACAGGTACCTGGGGTTTGGACCTCAACATCTTTGGGGGGACACAATTTGGCCCATAACACTTCCCTTTGTTGCTACTGGGTGAAGAGGTACAGCTGTGCCCCCATCTCATTCCTGCCTCTGTCCCCAGGCATCCCTATCTGAGCTCTGGCTGGACCCTTTCCCATCACTGTGTATTCTCTAGAGTTTTGAAGTACCAAAGCTGTACTATGTTCTCTGAAGCCCAAAACATGCTTTGAGGGAGAATGCTTTTCTCCTCTTTTGCACAACTCTTTGTTAGAGGCCTATCCAAGGAGTGAAATTGTTTGGTTTTTATTCTCCTCCCTCTCTTTCCTTAGAACCCAGACATATGTCAATAGGATTCATTGAAAGGCAAAATTTGAAACACAGACTCCTGTGGTCAGCAAAATTCCCCCTCATTTCTGACACTGAAGCTTTGTAACTGTCTAGTTTCTTTCCTTCCATGGATTCTCTGCCAGGATATCTTCATGCAATAGACTCCAGAAAAGCTCACTTCACTAATCCATCAAGCACACTCAGCTGCCCTGAATCCCAGTCTTACTATTGCCCTTGCCCAAACTGAGATTCTTGCCACATGTAAAACTGAGATTAGTAACAATATGTAAAATATATTAAAATATTACATATTAAAATATTATAGAATATAGAGTATATAAATATATATTTCATTAAGAGAATACAAAATTCATTCATGATTATTCCAATAGATATAGGAAGCGTGTTTGATAAATCATCATACATTTTATGAAAAAAAGTAACAAACTAGGAATAGCAGGGACAGTCTTTAGTCTAATAAAGTATATCAAAAAAAAAGAAACCCAACAGTAAGCCTTATACTTAATGGTGAAATGTTAAAAAACATTTCTTTGAAACTGGAAACAAGATAAGAATGGTACCCACCAGTTCTATTTGACAGGTACTGGGCTTCCTAGCCAATGCAGTAACACAGAAAAAAAAATAATAAATTATGAAGGGTTTCAAAGAAAAAAATACTAACATCATTATTCATAGATGATATGCTTGTGTTTTTAGAATATTCAAAAGAATCTTTTGAGAGTTTGCAAGTTTGCTGAATAGAAGCTGATATTAAAAAATGTATTATATATTAGCAATAAGCAATTAGGTGACAAAAATATCATTTCAGATATTATTAGAAATAACAAATGACTAAGAATCAATTTAATAAAGGACATACAAGATCTCAATGAAGGAAACATTAATGGAAAAAATTAAAGAAGATATAAATAAAGGGAGAGGTATATTATGTTCATTGATGGGAAGACTCTGAAACTGACTGTAAAGATGTCAGTTCTTTCCAAATTGGTATTCAGATTTAATGTAATGGTAATAAAATTATAAGCAGGTTTAGTGTGTGTGTGTGTGTGTGTGTGTGTGTGTGAGAGAGAGAGAGAGAGAGAGAGAGATGAGCAAAATGATTTTAAAATTTATGAAAATGCAAAGGACCAAGTGTAGCCAAGACACACTTGAAGCAAATAAGGTGGAAGAGGACTTGCACTTCCAAATATCACACTTGATTTAAAGATTTAACAATGCAGATGGTGTAGTTTTTTGGCATAGGGTAGACAAACAGGCCATTGGAAGAGAATAAAAAAAGACCCACACATCTATGAACACTTGATTTATGACAAAAGTAGAGATAAGTGGGAAAGAATGGCCTCAATTAGTGGTCTGGGCCAATTGGATATTCACACTGAAAAAAAATTAAAGCTGACCTTTATTTCACATCATAAGGAAAAAATATGTATGGTAGAGAGTAGACTTCAATGTGGAAGGCAAAACAATAAAGCTTTTAGAAGATAGTGTAGGAAAGTATCTTCATTGCCTCAGGATAATCACATGGAAAAAGATTGATAAATTTGACTATATTAAAATGAAGTATTTCTGTTCTTTAGAAGAAACATTAAGAGAATGAAAAGATGGAAATTCCCTGGCAGTCCAGTGGTTAGGTCTTGCGCTTTCACTGCTGGGGCCTGGGTTCGATTCCTGGTCAGGGAAGTAAGATCTTGCAAGCCACGAGACACAGTCAAAAATAAATAAATAAAATAAAAAGGTAAGTAAAGAGGGAGAGAGGCTATTTGTAATTATATGTATGATGCAGTATCATTTAAATCAATAAAGAATTATAAAAATGGACAAAGATCTTGAGCAGGCATTTCAAAAATATGACATCCTAATACCTAGTGCACATCTGAAAATATGTCAGTCTCATTAGTAATCAGAAGAATGACAAATGACATACATCTATGTGAATGGCTAAAATGAAAAAAAGTCTTGCAATATACTAAGTTTATTAAGAATATGAAGCAACAGGAACTACCTGACACTGTTGATGTGAATTGGTACAATCATTTGGAAAAGAAATTTTCAATATTAACTTAGGTTGAAGATATATGTTATGGTGACCCCCAATTCTGTCATTAGGTATATAACTGACAGAAATGCATGCCCATGTGCTTCATAAGACATGCATAAGAGTGCTCATAGAAGATCATTCATGATAGTTCTAACCCAAAGATCCTCAGCGGTAGAATGGATAAATGAACAGTGATATAGTCATGTAATGTAATAGTATGATAGCAATGAAATGAACAAACTAGAGTGTCAGACAAAAACATGTACATCATAAACATAACTTTTTAATTGAATGAAAGAAGTCAGATTACAGAAGAATCAATGTTTCATGATCCCATTGGTGTATGGTTCAAAAACAAGCACAAATAAACTATAACCTCTAGAAATGCATACGTATGTGAAAAATCTACAAAGCAAAGAGAGAAAGGTACTGCCATAGTGGTGCTAAGCTTTAGGGCAGCGACAGGTGGTTCTGAGGCTGGATGCAAGTCTATATACAGCAGCCTTCCAGGTCTCAGCAATATTCTATTATAAGACCTGTGCAGAATTGTAGAGGAATTTCCTGTTTCTATGATTTTCTGTAATGATGTAGAATTTCCCAGTAAAATTTCTTTTTCTTTACTTTATTTTAAGAAAACATGTAAAATTCCAGGACCCCAGCAGGTGCTGCCTACACGGTAGCTACTTAATAAGCATTCTCCCTCCCTCTTCTTCCCCTGATTAGCTCTGCACACTTCATCTTAAAAACCTTGACATGAATGCACAGAATGGCAGACACCCATTCCCAGAAGAAAAGTTGCCGGAGCATTAGCAGATTGTAAAGGTGAAAGATGTTCATTCCTGCTTCATCTGACTGCCTCTTTCACCAGCACCAGAGTTGTCACACTGGTGACTAGGCCTTTCAGAGCCAGTGAGCATCCCCATGCTTCATAATTACTGAAACACATGTGCTAAGTCACTTTTTGCTAAGCCACGATGAGAATTCTCAGTGTTCAATCGCCCTCAAAATTTCTCATCTCTTCCCTGGGGTGAGGTGCTTTGGTTTAGCAGCTGCACATGGGAATTGCATTTAAATCGTTTAAGACCTGAAGTTCAATATCTCCTAAAAGCAGCCTCCTGTCTTTTAGCATCCCTCTTCAGGCACACCTAGAATTTTTTTTTTTTTTTTTTTACTTCAAAGTGAGGGATATCCTCCTAGAGGGAGGAAAGCTTTGGAAATGCATTAACTCTTTGCATATACATGATGCCTCTGCTTGCCTCTTCCCAGACCGTTAATCACTCCTTGGCAGTAGCTCTTTTAAGTCATTAGCTATCCATTTCCCATTTTAGCAGCAAGAGCAGTAACACAATAAATCAGATGTGTGGGCAGTGAAAAGTCAAAAGAAGTCGTAGAGGAGAGTACACGAAAAGTCAAGGCCAGTTTTACTTTTAGATAATATATCCCCTATGATATAACATACAGGCCCTCCTCCGGAATTCCTCCAATTATGGCAGTGCTTGTCCAGGTGGCTAAGTTCTTCATGAAACATTAGAAGTATGCCTTAGGATATAAATTTCCTTAGAATCTGATCACACTGACAAACTTATATTATGCTGTAGATGAGGGGCATCAGAGTCTTTTCTGAAAGTAAGTTTTTGTTGAAAGGGGAGAGAGAGCAGCTAATGGTATTTGTGGCTGAAGCAGAAAGGAAATATTTTGGATGCCCCAAACAAATTGAACCATTTAATAGTTGTACTAAGGTCTAACTCATTTATCATTAAGTGTTACTGCCCATTACCCCCAAATGGGTGGGAAGTACAAGAGGTCAGTGTCCATTAGCTGAGAATTAAATCAGGAGTTTGGGACAGTGCAAGGGGACTTAACAATAGAGACAATCTGAGTGAACCGGATTTAGAAATTTCAGAAAATACTGGATAGAGGTAACAGAACGAGCTCCCATCTGGATTTTTCTGTGATATAAGAGGATATCTTTTCAAGGCAGTATATTTTGATAAGCATTTGTCAAGCACTTACTGTGAGCCAGGTACCCCCTGGCACTTTCTTAGGACTTCTGAATGGGTGGCTGAGTCTGAGTCACCATACTGTCCTACTAATCACTATTCATGGAGTACCAGTACCCAGGTCCTAGGGCTGTGCTGTACTAAACACCACAGGAGTTTGGATGGAGAGTGTTAGGAAGCAGAGAGGAGGCTGGACTCTCCCCACAGTGAATCTGCAGGCCTAGCTTTCAAGTTACAGACAGTTCATTCATCTCGGGATGTTGGGCGTAGTTTGCCAGTCACTGCACCCCCCCTGCTTTTTGTTTTGTTCCACAGAGCCATCTGCAGCTGGTGAAAAATGACCCATTGGAGCTGGTGAATATTTCCCACAGCTTTTTCTTTGACTTCACACAGCTGTGACAGACGGTGCCCCAGCAGGGTCTGCACAACTCATCTGCCAAGGGGAAGCATCACCATGATGGTCCTGACTTCAGATCTGAGGCTCAGCTTCTGTTTGTTCTCACCACCTCTCACTCCCTTCAAGGAGCTATACCCAGTTGGAACTTGGCAACAAAAGTTATTGACTAAAAGACTGGAGAATCTTTTACTGCTAATGTTATAAATCTGAAGGGGGCTATATGGAGCTGAGGTATCATCCTTCTAAGTCAAACTTCATATTTTACAGATGGAGAATATAAGGTACAGAAGTTGAAGGTCATAGTACTAGTTGGTAAGGAGATAAGACTGGTCCTTCATCAGTGCTATTACCATTCTGGGTTCCTCACATAATTAGGTCATGCATTTTATTAGTTACCCATGGAATCTTCTGAGGAAAAAGGTATCTGCTTTTTGGAAACTTTCTGGTTAGTGCTTAGACCCATGTAATCCTCATGTTGGTTACTATTGTTGACCTTTGATCTGTTGTGTTAAAAATGTTATTAGGCTCCTTTACATGTATATGCTGATACATATTTCTAGTTTTTGAAGTTTTTATCATAACTTGTGTCAAATGAATTTTCTGCATGTATTGAAAAGATCATATGGTTCTTCTATTTTATACTATTTATATAGTGAATTACATTGATTCTCAAATGGTAAACCTACATACCATTCCTAGGATAAATCCCACTGACTATGATGTATTATATACTCTTTTAATATTGCTGGGTTTTATTTATTAAAATTTTGTTCAGGATTGTTGCATTAATGTTCATAGTGTATGTTGAATTATGGCTTTCTATACTTGTGATGTTTGTGTCTGGTTTTGGTATCTGAGTAAGGCTGGCCATATAAAGGGATTTTGGAAGTATTCTCTCTTCTACTACTTTCTGAAAGGTTTGCATAGAATTGGTATTATTTTTTCTTAAATATGTGATAGAATTCACCACTGGAGCCATTTGGGCTTGGAGTTTTCTTTGTAGGAAGATTTTAAATTACAAATTCAGTTCTAAAGTAATACAGGATATTCAAGTTTTTCTTCTTGGGTCAAATTTCTGTACTGTAAGAAATTTATTCATTTCAGCTACATATATTGTTATATTAAGTTGTTCAAAACATTCCATTATTATCCTTTCCATGTATGTAGGCTCTGTAGTGCTATACCCTCTTTCAATGTTAATATTTTGATGTGTGTCTCTTTATTTCTTGATTAGTGCAGTTATGCTGATTAATTTTACATATGTTTGAGATAACTATTTTTTGGTTTTATTGATTTTTGTCTATTATTTTCTTGTTTCCCGTTTCATTGATTTATCCTTTACATTTATTATTTTCTTGCTTTCACTTAATTTGAGTACATTTTTCTTTTTATCTGATTTTTTAAAAGATGAGAACTCATATAATCAATTTTTAGATCTTTATTTCTAACATAGGCATTTACTAAATGTCTCTCTGGACACTGCTTTGCCTGCATTCCATAAATTTTAATACTTTATATTTTTATGTTTCTCTGCAGTTTTTGTAATGGTTGTTCTGGGTATTAATATATATATATATATATATATATATATATATATATATATATATATATATACATACATTGTCCTATATATGTATATATATAGTATATTAAATACATAACTTTTCATATTTCACTTACAATTTATATTGTATCACTTTCTGTAGAAAATTAAAAACATTTTCAACCTTATAGATACATATTCTCTCCCCTCATGTTTTAGGATACTCTTGAGCGGGAGGCAGAATTATAGCCTTCCAAAGATGCCTATGCCCTAGTCTCCAGAGCCTATGCATATGTTATCTTATATGGCAAAAGTTGCTCTACAGATATGTTTGACATGGGGAGCTTATCTTTGATAATATGGGGGAGCCAAGTCTAATCACATGAGTCCTTAAAAGAAGAGAGATTTTCTCAATTGGGTCATAGAGATGAGATGAAAGAAGGAGGAGGAAAGACTCAAAAAGGGACTTGACCTGCTATTTCTTTGAAGACGAGGAAGAGGTTCATGAGACAAAGAATGAGGGTGGCCTCTAGAAGCTAGGAATGACACTAAGCTGACAGCCAGCAAGGAAATGAGACCTAATCCTACAAATATCAATACAATGAACTCAATTCTGCCAACAACACAGATGAGCAAGGCTTTAAGGCCTCCAGAAAGGAACAAATACTGACACCTTGATCTTACCCCAGTGAGATCCATGTCAGATTTCTGACCTACAGAACCTTAAGTCAATACATTTTTGTTGTTTAATCTAATAAGTATTGGTAATTTTTATGGCATCAATAGAAAATTAATACATAATATAATGTGAACTCCATTTAAATATAAGTTCCACAAGATAATGTTATAATTTTTGCTCTAAAGAGTTGTATGGTTTATGGGAAACAAAGAGAAAAAAAAATCTTTGGCATGTACCAGATATCTACCATTTCTGATGCTCTTCCTTCTTTCCAAGGATCCAAGTTTTCATCGGAAATATTTTCCCTTCAGCCTGAAGAACTTCCTTTAGCAATAACTTTAGCACAGTTATGTTGAAAGCAAATTATACTAGTTTCTGTTTATCCAAATATGTCTTCTTTTTTGTCATTTTTGAAGAATATTTTCACTGGGTAGAGACTTCTGATTGATGTTTTTGTTTCAGCTCTGGAAAGACATTGTTCCAATCTCTTCTGGCTCCCATGGTTTTCATGAGAAGTCAGCTATTAATCAGATTTTTGTTCCCCTGTATGCAATGTAATTTTTCTTGCTGATTACAATATTTGCTTTTTATCTTTGGCTTTCAACATTTGAAAACAATAGACTTTGGCAGAATGATATAAAAAACAATTAAAATAAAGTGTGGTGAGTCTTGTCACAAGAGGAATTACAGGAGGCTATGAAAGTTAACTGTTGAATTCCTGTATATAAGTCTAGAAGAGATCAGGAAGACTTTCCTGAGAGAGTGAGATTTAAGAGGAAACTTGAAGTAAGTGAAAGAGCTGGAGTCAGATAAATAGAATTCAATTTGCATATTACAAAAATGATTTTGGGGGCTGTTTGGAGAGCCATTCAAGTAGATGATGGGGTAGAGGGCAAAAGTAAAAGGAAGTAAAATATGAAGTAAATACAATAATAGTGATGTCCCGGAAGAAGTGGTTATAGTGGAAAAGGATAAAATTACGGTATAGTTGAAAAATATTTAGAAGATAGAATTAAATAAGATCTCATGGTTAATTTAATAAAGAAGATGGAGAAGCATCAAGGATAACACCTAGATTTCTGGATTGAGACTCTGAATGGATGGTGGTACCTTTTATCGAGATAGGGCACACTGGAGGAGGAATATGTTAAGAAATAAAATGAGATTATTAACTCAGCTTCAGGTTTCTGAATTTAGGTACTTGTATTATATCCAAATTGAAGCTTTCAACATATAATTGGGTATGTATAAGAGAAATCTTAGCTGAAGGCATCACTCTTTGGTGCTGTTAGGAAGAACACTTTCTCCTTGTTATTCATGAATCCATAGAGAGAATTTCCACTTCACAAAGGTTAATATGAGAAGAATTCTTTCAACTTCTTTTTGCATCCTCATTGACTCCTCACTGATAAGACTGACTTATCTTATTGGTAAATCTTGTGGAAGGAGCTGAGCATGCTGGACTCTGGGACTTTTGGGTTCCCTCTTTTGCAGCTCACAGGTGTTCAGGATCCAGGAGTGGTCCTCCATGTGGGTAGCTTTGGACTAGGTCCCAGTGGCTTGGTTTATCCTACTTCATGTATAAGTGGAAGAATAATCAGGTCCATTTTTGGGAGAAATTTAGGGAGCTCAACTGGTCTCCAGTTGAGATTTATCAATACAACAGGCACTATGATATGGATTGGCTCTTCTCTTCTATCTTAATTTTTAGCAGATTCTAAACTCAAGAATGGAAGATAGGGTGGTATTTATTGCTGCTCCCAAATCCAAACTAATTAGTAATAATATCTTATCATTTTCTAAGTGAATTAACTAAAACCTGCAGAGAGTTAATTTTTTCCATGTTCATGCTAATAGTAAATGGCATAACTTGGATTTGAATCTAGCTGTTTTTCTAAAACTGTTCTTCTTCAGTATGTCACACCACAGTGCCTCAGAAGAGTGAGGACAGTGAAACTTTACTCTTTGCAAATGATTTTTGGGTAAAGTGATTAACTGTCATGTAGCAGAGAAGTCCATTTTGTATTCTGTCATTGAGTGGACTAACTATAGGAATTGAAGAAAACAATTTTAGCTGCTGTGGAATCTCAGAAAACCTTATGCGTTTGACTGTGACATACAGATGGTTGGGCATCTCTGTGTAAATTGAAGAAAAAACTTTAGCTGCTGTAGAATCTAAGAAAACCTTTTGAGTTTGGCTGTGACATACAGATGGTTGGGCATCTCTGTGTAATATCTGCAGGGTCTTCCATCTGCACCTCTATCTTTGATCCCTTCTCTCATGTGAATGTCTTGGGAGGGTCAATGAGTTCAATGAAAAGGCCATGGAAATGGTGGATCTGCTTTCCACAGGTTGTTAAAAGTTGGAAAGTATTTCCCCTAGGATAAACTTTAATCTCCTAGAATTAAGTTTAAGAGTAATTTATTAAAGTACGCTATGGGTATTATACAACTTATTAGAATATCTTTATTTAATAGAGAGTGTGTTAAGGTGGGAAGAACATACACACCATAGACAAACAGCTCAGTTTCTACTCGTGTGATGATGGTCAAGGTATTTGACTTCCCTGAGCTTTAGTTTCCTCTACCATTGGATGGGAACAAGGCTTTCCATATTATTGCTTAAAAGTTTTTGATATAGTTTAGATATCAGATATGCAATGTTAAAACTGTTATTTTTGTTGTGGAAATTTCAAGCTCATTTAAAATTTTAAAACTAAAAAGTTTTAAACTTGCCTGCTTGTGAAGACATCCCTGCTTTGTAGAATTCTTCAGGGACTATCTCTTTCAGAGTAAATCCAAATGGTACACTCAAGAGTGAACTGACAACACAGAAGACAGGCTGTTTGGTTACATTAGATAACAGTGGATTTTGGAAGCCACCTGGGGATTGTCATTGTAGGCAGGTGGCATGATGTAAGGGTTAAGAGCAGGGCATCTGGAGCCAGCTGTGACCTTGTATAAGTTATGTATTCTTTCTCTGCCTCAGATTCCTTATCTTAAAATGAACATAATACCATTAGCCTTATTTGGTTGTAAGAATCAAAGAATTTAATCTGTGTAAAGCAGTTATATTAGTGTTTGGCATGTAGTAGGCACTATATAATTGTTAGGGATGATGATTATGATGACGATGATGATGATGATGAGATGACAAAGAAATTTCTATTGTCTGGTTATAGGTTTTTTTCTTTTCATATCTATTTCAGATATTCAGCTAATGTTCTTTTCAATAAATTAGACCATGTGACAAGCAAGTAAATTAAGAGAAACTTGGGTGACATTTTGGAGAAATCCTTGACTCAGTTGGCAGGTGGGATTTAATATTGAACAAAGGAACTGAGATGTACTGGTGGTGTGGAGAGTTCTGTCCTGACTAGTGGAAAGCACAGCCACGAACAACAGGTACAAAAATAAGATTGATAGAAGAGCTAGCATATTTGAGGCAGCTTTAGTGTTAGTTGAGAAACCCCACTGAGAAGAGAGATGAAGGGTCTTTGTTTGCTGTAGCTCTCACTGCCCCAAAGGGAAGAGCTGGGAAATAAGGTAAAAAGGCTTAAAAGCTTCCCTCCATTCCTGAGGGATTCAGTTTCTTCCTTAGCTTTAAGGTCTTAGGTCTTGTGTAATGTCTGGCCTTGAGACCCGGAGAAAACCAAAGACAGCTGCAGTCCTGAGGGGGCGGGGGTGACAGGCAGTCCTGAGGGGACTCCCGCACAGCTAAGACCTTCACAGAGTAGATGCTCCCATGAGTCTTACAGAACCACAAATCCTCTCCATGATTGGGAGGCAAGTCAGAAGCCTACATAGGAATTAATGAACCAAGATAAACTTTACAGTGGTGGGCTAAGTCAGAGGCCAGCGTACAGAAAATGGCAGCAGAATTCTGGGAGAGAATCAAATAGTTATGGTAATCATTGGTGAATAGAAATGGAAGCAGAGAATATTAGACATGACCTAACCTAATTCAGCCACAATCCATGGCTGCTCTAACTGTGAAGGCTTCCATTGAGTCAGGTCTTAGTCTGAAGATATGTTGTTAAATCACTGTAAATTTTCTTAAAATCTTATTTTCTCTTAAATGTGAAGTTGCATGTGAAAACCCATGTATAGTTGTTTACATTATTTATTAATGATTTTTTTTTTGTTGGATGATACTTAAATAGCTGGAGGAAACATTAAAAAAATCCACAGTTAAGTTTTGTGGAGAAAGAACTTGACAACTTGGAAGGACCATCTCAGGTAGGTTAACCCCTGTTATGGGGCAAATTATTCAGGATATCCTTAGGATAAGATGGTAATAAGAGGAGTGGGGAAAGCAGCACTCTGTTGAGGAGAACAGTTATCTTCCTTAGATCTATTGTTTTACTTCTGTTCTCTGAAGCTTCATCAGAACACCAAGGATAAAATGTTGTAAGAGTTTTCTCTTCATTGTTGTGGGCAGAATGAGTGGGGGCAGCTCACTTTGTGGGTCACCTGGTATGTCTGCTGCTTCAGGTTGGTCCTGCCATCTGTGTGTGTTGAGGTAAAGAGAAGTGTATTCCAATATGGCAGTGCCGATAGACAGTCTATGGCTGAGCCTTGACTCCACTGGCCCTTCCCTTAGATAGGGTTGCCGGCTTGTTTTACTGAACAGAAAAGCTCAAGCTCTCATGTTCAAAGAGTAGTACCTAATTGCACCTAGAGTGAGTGAGAACACATGCACACAAATCACTTCATTACAAGGGCCCTTCTTTCCATGGCCAACTGAAAGCACAAATAGAGAGTTAGTAGCTACAAACTGTAGCAACAAACATCACATAAGGAAAGATTTTTAAAATAGCTGATGCTGGGAAAACTGATCAAATATTTTGGGCAAAAAATTAAATTATTGATGTTATATACTAAACCAAAAATTAATTTCATGTGAATTAAATAATAACTACAGTTGACTGAGTGTTTACTATGCATGCTGTGTTTTAAATATATTATTTCATTTAATATTGACAACAAACTTCAGAGGGAGGCATTATCACCATTTAAGAGACAGGGAAATAGCCAGCCCACCCAAGGTCACTCAGCCAATAAGTGGCAGGGCCAAGACTCCATACACACCATCTCAGTGAAGAATGAACACTCTGTACTCCACAATGGACTTCCCCTAATGACTCATAGAACAATAAGAAATCAAAGTATCAGATATTTATCCATTCATGATTGGGAAGGATTTTTGTAAGCATAAAGTCATTGAAGAAACAACAAAAGAAAGGACTGATAATATAAAAATTAAATATAACAAAACAAAATCTATAATTCCAAATTAAAGAAAATTTGCAAACTGAGAAAAATATTTGGAACATGCATGACATATTCAATACTTTAAAAAATCAACAATAAAAAGATCTCAGAAACATGAACAGAAGTCAAGGAAAGATAATTCAGAAAAGAAATACAGATGGGCAATTAATGTGAAAATATTTTCCAATATAATGAGTTGCAATTTTCCACCTTCAGACTGGCAACAGTTTGAGAAAAAATGTTGTGAGATAGGCATTTGCATACACTTCTTGTACGTTTGTAAATTTAAAAAAACTTTCCTAGAAAGCAACTTAGATATAGGCATCAACAGATGAAATAATTAAAATGTTTTGAACTTTTCACTCCACTTCTGGGGGTTATTTTTTCCTATGGAAATAGAATTATGTACAAAGTAGGGTGTCAGAGAACTAAATTTTGTTGCAGAGTTCCCTGGCCAAATTATTTAATTATTCTCTCAGTTTTTTCATCTGTAAAATGGGAATGATACATTTTTCTTTTTTTAAATGAATTTTTATTGGAGTATAGTTGATTTACAATGTCGTGTTCGTTTCTGCTGTACAGCAAGGTGAATCAGTTATACAAATACATATATCCACTCTTTATTAGATTCTTTTCCCATATAGCTCATTACAGAGTATTGAGTAGAGTTCCCTGTGCTATACAGTAGGTTCTTGTTAGTTATTGATTTTATATATAGTAGTGTGTATATGTCAATCCCAATCTCCCTATTTATCTCCCTCTTTCCCCTTGGTAACCATAAGTTTGTTTTATACATCTGTTACTCTATTTTCATTTTGTAAATAAGTTCATTTGTACCATTTTTTTAAGATTCCACATATAAGTGATATATGATATTTGTCTTTCTCTGTCTGACTTACTTCACTCAGCATGACAATCTCTAGGTCCATCCATGTTGCTGTAAATGGCATTATTTTATTCTTTCTTATGGCTGAGTAATATTCCATTGTATATATGTACCACATTGTGTTTATCCATGATACTAATACTGATGGACAAATCTGTGAGATACCATGATATTAAAGAGTTAGCTTAGTATATTGAAATTGTACACTTAAGTAATATTATTATTTTTTGCTCTTTATGTTGCTGTTATTTTAAGCATAGTTTTATTTATGAGTAAAAGTAGTGGAAACAAATATTTTGAATGACTATTAAATATTCATCATATATTTTAAAATGAAAAAGGCAGCTATCTATCTGACTATAATTTATACTGTTCTCATGGAAGGAAGCATACCAAAATGATAACATTGGTAATTATTGGGTGTTTATTTGTGGGGTTCTTTTTTTTTATCCTTTCCTCAATTTTCTAGTTTTTCTCAAATGGAAATACATTCCTTTGCCATTGTAAAAACCTAAGTATATTTATTTGGGGAGGAAGGTGAAAAATAAGTCCTAACTTTAGTTTTCTGGAGCAGAACTGATGGAACAAGGGCCTGCATCTGAGAAGGGGTTCTCTGGCTGGAGTGGGGTGGAGTTAACTCCATCTTGGCATAGGTGGAGGCACATTGTATGAAACTTGAATCTCTGGATATTGATTCAATCTTAATGAGAGAAGCCAGAATTTTAGTGCATTTATTTTTTCGTGAAGGATTGGAGAAGGCCAAAGGGAAAGAAAGATGCATCTTTCAAAGTCTCTATCCTCAGTGGTCCAGAAGAGATTGTTAGTAGTAGTAAGGAAATATTTTGATGCTTAGTATGTGACCTACATTCCTAGTCTTGGTGGCAGTTGGTCAAGACATGAGTCCTACTCTTAAATTCTTAGAATAAATTGAAATGTTGCAACTTATAAACCTAAAGGATCTAGTAAGCAAAACAAGAATTACGTACACACACACACAACACACATGCAATAGAGTTTGGACTAAGAAAGAAGGAAGGAAAGAATTAGTGGTTTCAAAACCATAGGGTTGAAAACAGGTGTTCCCTGTCTTCTAGGTTAGAATCTAAATGCTTAAGAAGAGTGGAAGATTCATGCTGGAATTATTTTCAATTATAGATATTATGGGAATAATATAGTTTGAAATATAAAATTGTGTTTTTATTTTTTATACTTCCTTATATGGGGCTGTCCCCTGATTATGGCAGGTATATCTATTGCCTCAGGAGAGATATAAGCAGTCATGTTAGGACAGGAGGACAAAAACAAAATGTTTACTATTCAAATTTTGGCTAAAAATGAAGTTTTTGACTCCCTTGTGAGACACAATGCTAGGATTTCCAAAAGACAAAGATTTTTCTGAATTCCAAAAATCTGCCTTTTCCATGTCCAGAGTCAAGCCAAGGAGACTCTGGTCACAGAATTTTCCTTAAGCTATAGCCTAGGAAGGGTTGAGGATGTGACCTAAGGAAAGATAATAGAAACTGGAGGAGGAGGGCACAGATTTCTGTCCAAGGTGTATACATGCACTGGAGGAGGAGAAACTAGGGTCAAGTGCTCCTTGGGTCCCTTGTATGAAACATAAATCCCCTCTCCTAGGTCTCAGCCACAAGATGATGGAAATCTGACCAGAGTCCCAGACAATCCTTTGTATCCAGTGTAGTCCAGGAGTAGCAGAAGAGCAAGAGCAGAGAGAAAGTGATATAGATATGATATAGATATAGATAGATACACCTGCAAAAGGACCCCAAACCCTATGGCCTGCACAAGGTTTGAATGGGACATTCCAGCATACCTGGTGTTGAGGGAAAATTGGGAGGTTCCAGAGGACCAGTGACCATCAGCAGCCTAGATGTAAAGATGAAGAGGCTACAGGGCACAGGACTTCACAGCCAGAGGTAGCTATGTGAGGGTGGGCTTCAGCAGCACATCCAGCAAAGTGCCTACAAAGCCAGGTGGGATCAAGTGTTACCTGGGCTGGTAGCCAGGCAGGGAGTCAGTGCTCATCCCGGATCCACTCTTCAGCAGACAACAGTGCAAGCCTCCCAGGAACAAAAGTAGGCCAACTCCATGATAGTGGAGACTAGTGAAGCCCCAATCAGAGACCCATCACTGTGAGGATTCACACTGTCCCCCTGTGCCAGTGTGAGGGGGACAGAGGCGAGGACAGAAATACCTGATAACAAGGCATGAATCAGCACTTACAGGGATTTTGAACTTCAAATTGGCAGACGATTTACCCATTGGCTCAGTGGTTCTCAACGTTGGCTGTACATTAAAATCACCTGGGAAGCTTTTAAAACTCCTTACCACCAAGGCCAATTAAATTAGAATCTCTGGAGGTAGGATCCTGGCATTAGTATTTTTAAGAAATCTTCATATGACTAAAAAGTGTAGCTATATTCTAGAACTGCTGCAAGAGGAGAAAGAAACTTGGACTTTTGAAAGGAAGTTATCTTTAATTGGCAAGGTTAGTTTAACTTTAGTTTTCACTCCATTGCTGAAGTTCTTAAATGATCCAAAACAGATCTTTTCTAAAGAAAATTAAAATAAAAATACCTAAATCTGCATGAAAGTAGTTTCATCTCTGCTCCACATAATGAAAACGAGCTAATACAACACTGAGTGCTTACTATTTGCCATGCATTAGTTCAAGTGTTTTATACCCAATAATTCATTTAATACTCATGACAACCAGGAAGAAGGCACTGTAAATATTCCTACTTTAGATAAGAAAACAGTCATGGAAGGTTAAGTACCTTTTCCAGTTTCACCCAGTTACTAAGAGTCAGAGCAAGTATTCTTTCTACAGCCCGTTCTTTGCCCCAACAGCTGCTACTTTCTATCACTCAAGAAATACAATATCTCTTTCTAGGCTCTACCATGTGATGGAAATATCCCTGCTCTCAATATACAAAAATAACTTAAAATTTTCACAACCACTCTGTGGCTTTTTAAAAATGACAACATGTACTTCAATTAGTCTGCATTTGCTTATACCAACATCTATTAAAAGTTTGTCAAGCTTCCGGAAAAAAAAATTCACATATCCTGTCCTGGTCATCATTTTTATTTTTGCTAGTATTTTTCTGCCTTTCAGAATATTAGAATATGCCTCACTAAAGCTAGTTTGTTGAACTTCCTTTAATGGCGTCCTACTCAAATGCCAGTGCCTCCTTGAAGCCTTTTCTGATCTAGCGAAGAGCATATGTCTTTGCTGGGTTTACTGTCACAACTCTCTGCTCTTCTTTTATCCCATTCATACACAGCCCATATTATGTAATTATCTTGTATTATTTATCTTAATGCTTCTCCCTATTTTTCTACTTAGTTCTTCTAGTATGTGTTCCTTTGGGTAAGAATTATCTTATTTATCTTCATATCTCTTGAATAATTAACACACTGTCTTATTCATGTTCAAACCATACATATTTTTTTCTTTTCTTTTTTTTTTTTTTTTTTTTTTTTTTTTTGTGGTACGCGGGCCTCTCACTGCTGTGGCTTCTCCCGTTGTGGAGCACAGGCTCCGGACGCGCAGGCTCAGAGGCCATGGCTCACGGGCCCAGCCGCTCCACGGCATGTGGTATCTTCCCAGACCAGGGCACGAACCCGTGTCCCCTGCATCGGCAGGCGGACTCTCAACCACTGCGCCACCAGGGAAGCCCCAAACCATATATTTTAATAAAATGTCATGCAAATGGTCATGATCCAAATCTAACATATATATGAAAATGGTTCCCCCTCAAAACAATAAAAACTACAAATATAGAATCAAAAGAGTTTCAAATGGAAGGTAATTGAATGCAACCTCTAACTAAACAGGAAAAATCTAAGGTGAATAAGCCAAAGAACTTCTTTCTACATTTCACTTCTAGAATAACTTGAGGTATCTCCAGTTATTTCAAAATTGTGTGTCTCTCAAAATAACACACTTAGGACTATTTGTCTTAAGTTGCCATATGGGAAAAGACAATTTTAGTTGAAGTTTCTTGTGCTTCCATATTCTCATGACATGTTCTCCTTTCGGATTTCACAGGCAGCATTGTCAAACTTTACGAGACAAATACATATTTTAAAAGATTCTGTGATTAACAGAGGTATTTTTTTTTTCAAAATTTAAAGGGTTATCTTTTTAACTGAACTGACATTTGAATTGCTACTGGCAGATTGTTGGGCTTTTGTCTATGAAAATAGTGTTTGGGTTTTTCTTAGGGCACATATATTGTTCACTGTGATTTCTAAATACCCTGTTTCCCAAGTTGTGGGATCCAATTCTTTTTTTTTTTTTCTGAGATTCACTAAATTTATTTTAAAAATCATAAAACATTTCTTACAAAAGAGCATTACATTCTGCACACTGTTCTGAATAGATGCCAGGGACGTATGGACTATTGTTACTTTTCCTCCCTGCCCTACCTCCCCCAAAAATATTACAGTGACCACAAAGCAAGGTGTTTGCAATAATTACATGAGGGGATTTTTTTTAAAACCACCAACAATGAGCAAATATTAAAATTCACTCACTCTGCTGCTGTTGCAAAATTTCAATGTTAGTTTCTGCACACCCTCCTCCAACCCCCAATCCTGTTTGTAAGGAACTGAAACATTGTATCTGGTGACAGCAAAGATTTCACTACACCTCAAATGCAGAACACCTATGAAGCAGAGGAATGTTGGCTTTTTAAACAGAAGCAGATTAAAAAAAAATGATGCAGGACTCCTTCAGTTCTTCACTAGTCTTAGAAAGACTTTCCAGAATACTGCTTCACACTGTTCTGCAGCAAATCATGTGCATTCTGTATCTGGGCCTGTGTTCCTGTAATGGTAATGATCCAATCTTCAGACCCTTCTAAAGGCTCATCAATTTTGATCGATGCTCCTGACTCGTGACGGATTTGTTTAATCCGCTGACCAACTTTGCCAATAATAGATGGAGCCAGATCTTTGGGAACAGTTACTTGTGTAGTAATAATAGGTCCACCAAGATCACCATATGAGCCACGACCCCCTGCATAAGAATAATCATATCCAGAGCCACCCTGTGGTTCATATGCCATCTGCGGCTCTGAAGGGGTCCATGTATCTACTGCAGAGTCGCAGGTTTCATCAGCGCTGAAACCAACCATGCCATCATAATGGTCTCCAGATCTTCCCCTTCTGTCATAGGCCATTAGATCCTCTCCTCTAGGTGGTGGTGGTGGAGAAGGAGGAAGAGCTCTGCCACCACCCCGGCCCCCTCGTCCAGGAAGAGGTGGAGGAGGTCCTCGACGAGGGCTCCTATCATCACAATCCCTTCTGGATGGAGGCATGGGACGCCCACCCTGACCAGGAGGCATTCTGTCAAAACCACCTCTTCCCCGCATGGGAAATCCCATGGGACGTCCACAGCGGTCATCAAACATCATTGTAAAACCACCATAATCACAGGTTTCATCGTAAAAATTGGGATCATAAGGCTGACCACGTCCTTTGATGGGAGACTCTGATATAAGATCAAGGATGATATTTATGCACTCTACAACCCTACCAGGTTTTCCTCCAATAAGAACCACTCAGTGGATTGAGGACAACATTCCTGGAAAAGCTTGATTGTTGTCTGAGTGTTCTCTCGAAGTTCTTTGATTTTAGCACTTTTGACCCCAATAATTCCTCCAGCCAGACTCTGATGAATCAACAATCTCAACTTGCAAAGTCATGTCCTTTATAGTGTTGGTAATTTAAGCATTCCACAGCATCAGATTCGAGCGGGAGCTGGCTGGTTGCAGTGGGTGATGGCAACTGCAGGCCCTATTCCAAGGTAAGGATGATTTTCTTCAGAATTTCTCCAATTGTTTCAATATCAGCACTGATACTCAATGTGCGCTCGGGGCCACTGTTGTCTGACTGAAACACTGGCATTCTGGTCTGTACAGAGAGCCTTAATATTCTTGCTTCCTTTTCCAACCACTGCCCCAGCATTCTTGCTCTGAAACAGAATGCGTAATTCAACCATCTCATCAGTGTTTCTAGATCTTTTAAAAGCGTGCTCCTCTTCCATATCTTCAGCAGGGCGTTTACCAAATTCGCCATTGGTTTTGGTGTTGGGAAAGGTTTCCTCTGGCTGTTCCATTTCCATTTTCTTGTGTTAAAGGAACACACAAATCAGTTATTAAATATATCCTTGCAGGGAAGAACTGAAGTGTTCTGGCCGGGACCAAATGACACCTTAGTGCTCCAGTAGCCCGGATCCGGAAGGAGATGGCCCCAATTCTTTTTGATTTCATATTTTCTGGATATTTGCACCTCAAAGATGTAACAAGAGGATACATGTGTTCCTTTTCTTTCTTTTATGTTGTGGCCTTTGAAATTAATGCTAAAAACATATCAGGCTTAAGAGTAATTTCCCTGGATTGTTTTTCTTTTCCTTTTTTTAGTGGATAAACTGATATTGAACCAATTGGCATTGAATTGGCTGGGAAATAACACATTTCAAATTTAATATCTACATGAAGTGACAGGTATTTGGTAAAAAGATAGATCAATAGCCCAAAGGTCAAAATTTTCCTTATGACTTATGCTACAGACCAAGAATAAATTATTTTAACTTCTGTAAATCTCCACATCACTTTAAACATTTTAAATCTTCTTCTGCATTCTTCTTGTACTATTGATGTGCCTTTCAGAGATAACTTCTATAAAGTTTGAGAAGTATTTGCTAACTCTCTGAGGAGAACAAGGGCTCAATGGTGTGTTTTGCATTCTAGTTCAACTACTTTATGATAAGGAATTTTCTTTATTCACAATTGAGTTCTGCCTGTTGAAGGTAGAGTTCAGTTGTTTATATACTAACATGCAGCAATTATGATGAAACAAAACTCATTCTAGAACTCTGTCATAACTATGGCAACCAGAATTAAATGAGTCCTCTTAGAAATACAAAAAGCCACCCCGGCAGGATAGAGTAAATATTATCTCTTATTGATTTATGAAGGTTCCAGATGATGAAAAGTGGTTAATATATTTTTGTCATGAAACACATTTCTTAAGTCTTCTTTTTATTGATAGAGCCATTGTCTATTTAAATAATGTCAGCCAGATATCATCAATTTTTACATCTTTTTTCAATCACTTTTGCCTTCATTACAAGAAGCTAACAGCCTTTCCATTATTTTCTGTATTTTATTTAGGAGTAAAAAGAAGAAAGCTCGACTTAAAGATCATTTCTGATTATGTTTGGCTAAAATCTAGCTTGACCAAAGATTGTTAGTATAAATGGGTTGCATATTTATTTTGCAAGAGAATTAGTTGGTTTTGATATTTACCTGCATTTGGACAAAACCTACAACTCTCTTGGCTTCAGGTGGCTGGTGCTTGCAGTGGGATTCGTTGGAAAAGGAAAATTAAACTTTTGGTAATTTGTTCTGTAAGTAGACTAGTTTAAAATTCAATTCAAGTAATAATGTAAGGCTAAAATGGAACAGCATTATGTAGCAAGATTAGAGCTTTCGTGTCCCAGAGGGTTTGGTGTACAGGTGTCAGTGGGGTTCTGCATGCAAAATGCCGGCACGTACTGTACCCACTTCTGCTTTTTCCCTAAAATCAACTCAATACTTGTGTCTTGATTAAAATGAAAAGGTCACTGTACGTTTTTTTCTTTCAAAATACTGACAAGAGTCATAAGAATGGAGCATCTGCAAACCAGGGTGTAGGAGGTAAGACACATGCCATAGCATTGGTCCCAAGACTTTTGGAGCTTCATGTTTCATTATTTTGTGTTTCATTATAAATATTTTCCTATGATTGTTTCTAGTCACGTGGAAATGATGTGGTGGTGAGTTAGGAAATGTGTTTTCTCAAACAAAAGTGCTCAGTCATAGAAACAAAGCCAAAAATTATGAGACTTTGAAAACTCTAAGACATTTAACTAATTTTCTACTCTCATGTTCCCTTAACTTCTAAAACGACTGAACTGTAAGGTTGAACTTTTAGGTGTGTTATATATCTTAAGAATTAGGGTTTATTTAGCTTGTCTAATCTGCCTTATTTATGACTAGTTTTTTTCCTGTTACTATAGGTATTGAAATTCCTGAAATAAACTATAGTCAACCTAAGCATTTGCCCAAGACAGAAAATAATCGAAGAACCACAGCCTTATGTTATTTTGGTCCTGATGCTGCATTCTCTAAAGTTCCTGAGTTTTACCTGGGCCTCCATCCATCGTGTCAAAGCAGTCTCTGAAATGCCATTGCAATCTGATCCTTTCTGCCTGCAGTTCTGAAGATCACGGAGCTCCAAAATTTTATAGACCTTTTTATTACTTTTCACAGCATCCCCATGTCAGGTTGACATTCTGCTTCAAATCACAACATATGAGATTTGGAGGGGATTTCAGAGATCACCTAGTCTAAGCTGTTCATTTTGCAGATAAGAAATTGAAGCTCAGAGAGGTGAAGTGAATTGCTCAAGGTCACACAGCTCATTAACAGCACAGCTGCTCTTCTAATCCTAATCTGGAGCTCCTTCCATCAAATCTCACAACCTCAGGTTTTCTCTTATGTCCAGAGGAAGTCACTTCTGCTCTGCATTTTAGCAGATGAGCTCACAGATGGAAGGTAGAATCACCCATTCCCAAACTAGTGCTCCAACCATTACTGCCCATTATATATCTTCTCAGTTTTAAAGGAAAAAAAAAAAAAAACAGCCTGCACATTCTGCTTTTATATTCATTATCTACTCTGTGCCTGTTAGTTACTCCCGTTTTTTTGGGAATGCTTTACTGATTAACTTGTTCTCTGCAATATAAAATGGTGAAATGCATTATCTTGGGTAAATGTGATGTTATTAATGTGTTTTATTCTAGTTATGGGTCATTATTTCCGATAGATGTAATCGTCCCACTACTGAGACCTAGCAGGTGGTCTCACTAGAAGTTATAACTGTATTCTTAATGGTCTGGTAAGAATGTCATTTGCAGGGCAGCAAGGGCAGAAAGAAATTGGTCCCAGAGCTAGCTTGCTTCTGTACTCCTTCCCAAGCTTGAGCAAGCAAAAGTAAATACCTATTTTCTTACTGATCAGCTGGGTATTTTTACTGCCTATCTATTTTCAGTAAAAGTCATGAGGACCCAAGTCTATTTATTTATGTTTATATTTATTTACAGCCTCCCTTTCCCCAATAATAATACTAATGGGTCTTCAATGCTTTGCTTTTCTAATTCTTGGAGGAGACAGGTCATATTTTCTCCTGAGGGGAACCAACACCCATTCAAGTAATAAGATATGATTAAATCCATCTGACCAGGCAAAACAGAGGCCACTGGGAAGCAGAAATCAAGGGACAATTTTTCCATTAGAGGTAGCTGACTCTTGAGAGAAGGTATGATATCACTATGATGAGAGAAATATAAATATAAATTGTATATTTAAATGTTAATACCTTAATATATGTAAGAGACATGCTTGCTAGAAATTATTAAATAATTATGTACTATTAAAGATATATTATTAAATAATAGTACATCTTACAATAAATGGCATTTTCGGTTCAATAAAATACAGCATTTAGCCATCATTTCATAGAACTAAATATATCTAGAGCCAGGGGATTTGGAGGACTACTATAGTCTAGCTTCTTAACTTTGTATTTGAGAAAGTACGGCTCAAAGAAACTAAATGAGTTGCCCTTGATTACACAGCACTCTGGTATATGAAGGTGACAAGCCAGGTTTTAGAGGTCACCGCTGATGACTGTTTTGAACCTGGCTTATAGAGTTATAACAACATACTATCATTTTTTTCCATAGTGAAATTCCTTCTTTCTTCTAATATATAAGAAAATGTGTGATCTAAAGAAGTAAAGTGATAAAGTAGTTCTTATATTTAGGGACCTCCCAGGAAGCATAAAAACGTGCCTTTCCAACAAGAGATTGTAAGTTCTTGGAGAGATGGTGGCAGTTTCTTAATATTTCAGGAACTATTATTTTTGGGAAGAAAAGGATAATATTCCTTTAACATCTAGAGAATTCCAGATAAGCAACAGGGGCAATAATCAGTGGCCCTGAGAATAAAATAATGTAGTTTAATGTCTTTTCCATACTGCTATCTACTATTTATTAGTATTATTATGGACATTCCTGTGTTTTTTTAACCTTTGCAGTACATCAAAATTCCTCCTGCTTTTTCCCTTTTTAATAGTGATCTTAATTTTTATCAAAACAATACACTATATATAGTTTTGAAATCAAAAGATATAAAATGCTTATAACAAAAGTAGCAGTCTTTTTTCCTGGACTTTGAACTCCAGTACTCCCCAGAGACAAACATTGGATTCTTCCAGCCATTTCCCTTGGCATTTTTAAGTGATATCTATCAAGTGATAGATTAAGACATGACTTCTTTTTGTACAACCATATATTTCTTAATCAGCTTTATTGAAGTATAATTGACCTACAGTAAATTGTACAAATTTTAAATGTCCAATTCCATAAGTTTTGGCAGATGCACTGGCCTGTAAAACCATTACCACAATCAAGATAGTGCTTATATAATTCCCTCTCAAAATATCTTCGTGCCCCATGTAATCCCATCTTGCCTCTACTCCCTGTAACTACCCCTGCCTGGTCCCTGGAAATCACTGTTTTAGTTTCTATCACTATAAACTAGTTGGCATTTTCTAATATTTTATGTAAATGGTATCATATAGTAGGCACTCTCTTTTTTTCTGGTTTCTTTCATAAAGCATAATTATTTTGAGGCTCATCCATGTTTTTGCACCTATCAGTAGCTCATTCCTTTATATTGCTGATTAGCATTCCATGGTATGAATACACTATAACGTGTTAATCTGTTTTAACCATTAATGCACATTTGGATTGTTTCTAGTTTTTGACTATTACAAATAAAGCTATTAACATTTGTGTACAAGCCTGTCTGTGGAAATATGCTTTCATTTCTCTTGCATAAATATCTAAGAGTGGAATGACTTTGTCATATGGTAGGAGTATGCTTTTCAAAGGGATTGTACTATTTACATTCCCACCTCCAGTGTATGAGAGTTTCAGGGATTCCACATCCTCACCAACACTAGGAATGATCAATCGTATTTTAATCTTAGACATTCTAATAGGTGTATAAATGTATTTTATTATGATTTTAATTTCCTTTTATTAATAACTAATGATATGAAGCAGAGTCAATAATATGATAAAATGAGTGAGACACTCATCCTGGGCACAAAATTTGAGGGGATGCCAAGAAACTCAGTAATCAAGAAAAATAATATTTAAAAAATAGAAAAAATACTGAAAAATACCCATAGTGAACAAAGTATCAAAAATTTAAATAAAGACAGCATTAATATTACTGAGTTTTCCTTTTGTTTCAGATTCTAATATGGTTTGGTGCTGCACTGATGTTAGGAATTTTTTTCATGTATTTATTATTATCTGTATATTCTCCTTATGAAGTATCTATTCAAATCTTTTGCTTTTGTTTATTTTTCAGATTTTGGGTTTTTTTTAAGAAGATGTTGGGGGTAGGAGTTTATTAATTAATTTATTTATTTTTGCTGTGTTGGATCTTCGTTTCTGTGCGAGGGCTTTCTCTAGTTGTGGCAAGCGGGGGTCACTCTTCATCACAGTGTGCGGGCCTGTCACTGTCGTGGCCTCTCTTATTGCGGAGCACGGGCTCCAGATGCGCAGGCTCACGGGTCTAGTTGCTCCGCGGCATGTGGGATCTTCCTGGACTGGGGCTCGAACCCGTGTCCCCTGCATCGGCAGGCAGATTCTCAACCACTGCGCCACCAGGGAAGCCCAGGAAATCAAATTATTAATTTTAATATTTTCTAATTTTATGGATTGTGCTTTTGATGTTGAAAGAAAACTTTGCTTAACCAAAAGTCTCAAAAATTTCCTGCTATTTTTTTTCTATTGGAAATTTTACAGCTTTAGGTTTTACAATCAGGCATATGACACAGTTCCACGGTTAATTTTTGTATAGATTAAAGTTCTTTTTCTCTCTTTTTTTTTTGGCATATGATTATCCAATTGTTTCACCCACATTTGTTGCAAAGACTATCTTTTCTTCATTGAAACATCTTTGAAAAACCTGTTCTCTTTCACAGGATTTTGTTATTCTCTCCTTCAAAGATGATTTGGCTATTTCAAGTCCTTTATCATTACATATGAGTTTTAGAATCAGTGTGTCAATTACTTCAGAAGAGGCTGCTCAATTTTGATTGAGAATGCATTGAATCTATAGATTAAATGGGGAAAAATAATAACCATAATTAATCTTCTGATCCATGAACATGGTTTATCTCTCTATTTTAAAATGTGTTCTTTGATTTCTCTGAGGAATGTTTTGCTGTCTTCACTACATAAGTTTTGTACATCTTTGTCAGGTTTATCCCTATAAATTTGATACTGTTTGAAACTATTGTAAGTGTTTTTTAACAACTTCAATTTTTGATGGTCTGTTGCTACAATATAGAAATACAGTTGATTCCTATGAATTGATTTTGTATCCTGTAATCTTGTTAAACTTATATATTAGTTCTAGTACCTTTTTGGTAGAGTCCATAGAAATTTTTCCATAGATTCTCATGCTGTCTGCAAATAAAAAAACACTTTACTTCCTTTCCAGAATGGATTTTTTTCTTTTTTTTCTTTTACTTGCCTCATTGTACTGGCTAGAACCTTCAGTACAATGTTGAATAGATGTGGTGAGAGTGAACACCTTTCTCTTATTAATGTTCTGAAAGGGAAATCATTCACAATTTTACCATTAAGTATGTTGTTAGTTGTAGGTTTTCAGGGGAATTCCTTCTGTCGCCTTCTGTTTCTAGTTTGCTAAGAGTTTTAAATTAGAAATATATATTGGATTTTGTCAAATTGTTTTTTTTTATTTTTTGAGATGATCATAACTTTTTTCATTTTTAGTTTGTTAATATTATTAATTACATATTAGAATATTCAACCGATCTTCCATTTCTGGGATAAACTCCACTTGGTTGTGATGCATTATCTTTTCTCTATACTGTTGGATTAGATTTCCTAAAATTTTCAAATGATTTTTGCATTTATATTCATGAGAATTATAGAATTATAGTATTTTTAAATATCTTTGTCCAATTTTGGTAGAACATGCTGGCTTCATAGAATGAATTGGGAATTGTTCCGTTTACCTCCATTTTTCTAGAAGTTTATATAAAATTCGTATTATTATTTATTAAAAGTTAGCTAGAATTCACCAGGGAAGCCATCTGGGCCCAGAATTTTCTTTAAAAAAAAGATAAAGGTCTATTCATGTTATCTGTTTCTTCTTCAGTAAGCTTTGGTAATTCATGTCTTTAAAGCAGCTTTTACATTTCATATAGGTCATCATCATTATTTTTCTTTAAATGCCTTTAGAAATTAGAGCATTCCTGTTTCTCCCATTTTTCACACTGGTAATTTACCTCTTCTATTTTTATTTCTTTGTGTTTCTTTTTGAATTTTTGACCTTTATTTTATTCATTTTATGTATACAGCAGGTTCTTATTAGTTATCTATTTTATACATATTAGTGTGTATATGTCAATCCCTTTCTCCCAATTCATCACACCACCACCACCCATCACTGCTTTCTCCCCTTGGTGTCCATACGTTTGTTCTCTACTTCTGTGTCTCAATTTCTGCCCTGCAAACTAGTTCATCTGTACCATTTTTCTAGGTTCCACATATATACATTAATATACGATATTTGTTTTTCTCTTTCTGACTTACTTCACTCTGTATGACAGTCTCTAGATACATCCACATCTCTACAAGTGACCCAATTTTGTTCCTTTTTATGGCTGAGTAATATTCCGTTGTATATATGTACCACTTCTTCTTTAACCATTCATCTGTCTATGGGCATTTAGGTTGCTTCCACGACCTGGCTATTGTAAATAGTGCTGCAATGAACATTGGGATGCATGTGTCTTTTTGGTTATGGTTTTTTTCTGGGTATATGCCCAGTAGTGGGATGGCTGGGTCATATTGTAATTCTATTTTTAGTTTTTTAAGGAACCTCCATAGTGTTCTCCATACTGGTTATATCAATTTACATTCCCACCAACTGTGCAAGAGGGTTTCCTTTTCTCCACACCCTCTCCAGCATTTGCTGTTTGTAGATTTTCTGATGATGCCCATTCTAACTGGTGTGAGGTAATACTTCATTGTAGCTTTGATTTGCATTTCTCTAATAATTAGTCACATTGAGCAGCTTTTCACATGTTTCTTGGCTATCCATATGTCTTCTTTGGAGAAATGTCTATTTAGGTCTTCTGCCCATTTTTGGATTGAGTTGTTTGTTTACTTGATATTGAGCTACATGAGTGATTTATATATTTTGAGGATTAATCCTTTGTCCCTTGATTCGTTTGCAAATATTTTCTCCCATTCTGAGGGTTGTCTTTTCGTTTTGTTTATGGTTTCCTTTGCTGTGCAAAAGCTTTTAAGTTTCATTAGGTCCCATTTGTGTATTTTTGGTTTTATTTCCATTACTCTAGGAGGTGGATCAAAAAAGACCTTGCTGTGATTTACGTCAAAGAGTGTTCTTCCTATGTTTTCCTCTAAGCGTTTTATGGTGTCTGACCTTATAGTTAGGTCTCGAACCCATTTTGAGTTTATTTTTGTGCATGGTATAAGGGAGTGTCCTAATTTCATTCTTTTACATGTAGCTGTCCAATTTCCCAGCACCACTTATGGAAGAGACTGTCTTTTCTCCATTGTATATCCTTGCCTCTTTTGTCATAGATTAGTTGCCCATAGTTGCGTGGCTTTATCTCTGGGCTTTCTATACTGTTCCATTGATCTATATTTCTGTTTTTGTGCCAGTAACATATTGTCTTGATTACTGTAGCTTTGTAGTATAGTCTGAAGTCAGGGAGTCTGATTCCTCCAGCTCTGTTTTTTTTTGCCTCAAGAATGCTTTGGCTATTTGGGGTCTTTTGTGTCTCCATACAAATTTTAAGATTTTTTGTTTTAGTTCTGTTAAAAATGCCATTAGTAATTTCATAGGGATTGCAGTGAATCTGTAGATTGCTTTGGGTAGTATAGTCATTTTCACAATATTGATTCTTCCAATCCAAGAACATGGTGTATCTCTCCATCTGTTGGTATCATCTTTAATTTCTTTCAACAGTGTCGTATACTTTTCCGCATACAGTTTTTTTTTATCTCCTTAGGTAGGTTTATTCCTTTTGTTGCAATGGTAAATGGGAGTGTTTCCTTAATTTCTCTTTCACATTTTTCATCATTAGTGTATAGGAATGCAAGAGATTCTGTGCATTAATTTTGATACCTGCAACTTTACCAAATTCATTGATTACCTCTAGTAGTTTTCTGGTGGTATCTTTAGGATTCTCTATGTATAGTATCATGTTATCTGCAAACAGTGACAGTTTTACTTCTTCTGTTCCAATTTGTATTCCTTTTATTTCTTTTTCTCCTCTGATTGCTGTGACTAGGACTTCCAAAACTATGTTGAATAATAGTGGTGAGAGTGGACTTCCTTGTCTTGTTCCTGATCTTAGAGGAAATGCTTTCAGTTTTTCACCATTGAGAATGATGTTTTCTGTGGGTTTGTCATATATGGCCTTTATTAAGTTGACATAGGTCCCCCCTATGCCCACTTTCTGGAGAGTTTTTATCATAAATGGGTGTTGAATTTTGTCAAAAGCTTTTTGGGCCTCTATTGAGATGATCATATGTTTTTTCTTCTTCAATTTTTTTGATATCGTTTATCACATTGATTGATTTGCGTATGTTGAAGAATTCTTGCATCCCTGGGATAAATCCCCCTTGATGATGGTGTATGATCCTTTTAATGTGTTGTTGGATTCTGTTTGCTAGCATAATGTTGAGGATTTTTGCATCTATATTCATCAGTGATATTGGTCTGTAATTTTTTTTTGTAGTGTCATTGTCTGGTTTTTAGAATGTATTGGGGAGTGTTCCTTCCTCTGCAATTTATTGGAAGAGTTTGAGAAGGATGGGTGTTAGTTCTTCTCTAAATGTTTGATAGAATTCACCTGGTCCTGGACTTTTGTTTGTTGAAAGATTTTTAATCACAGTTTCAATTTCATTACTTGTGATTGGTCTGTTCATATTTTCTATTTCTTCTTGGTTCAGTCTTGGAAGGTTGTACCTTTCTAAGAATTTTTCCATTTCTTCCAGGTTGTCCATTTTATTGGCATAGAGTTGCTTGTAGTAGTCTCTTAGAATGCTTTGTATTCCTGCCATGTCCGTTGTAACTTCTCGTTTTTCATTTCTAATTTTATTGATTTGAGTCCTCTCTGTCTTTTTCTTGATGTGTCTTCCTAATAGTTTTTCAATTTTGTTGTCTTCTCAAGGAACCAGCATTTCATTTTATTGATCTTTGCAATTGTTTTCTTTGTTTCTATTTCATTTATTTCTGCTCTGATCTTTATGATTTCTTTCCTTTTACTAACTTGGTTTTTTTTTTTTTTTAATTAATTTATTTTTCCTGGGTTGGGTCTTTGTTTCTGTACGAGGGCTTTCTCTAGTTGTGGCAAGCGGGGGCCACTCCTCATCGCGGTGCATGGGCCTCTCACTATCGCGGCCTCTCTTGTTGTGGAGCACAGGCTCCAGACGCACAGGCTCAGTAGTTGTGGCTCACGAGCCTAGTTGCTCCGCGGCATGTGGGATCCTCCCAGACCAGGGCTCGAACCCGTGTCCCCTGCATTAGCAGGCAGATTCTCAACCACTGCGCCACCAGGGAAGCCCACTAACTTGGGGTTTTGTTTGTTCTTCTTTCTCTAGTTCTTTCAGGTGTAAATTTAGCTTGTTTATTTGAGATTTCTCTTGTTTGTTGAGTTAGGATTGCATTGCTATAAACTTTGTCTTAGAAATGCTTTTGCTGTAGGTTTTGGACCATCGTGTTTTCATTGTCATTTGTATCTAGGTATTTTTTTTTTATTTCCTCTTTGATTTCTTCAGTGATTTCTTGGTTATTTAGTAACATATTGTTTAGCCTCCATGTGTTTGTGTGTTTTTTTACATTTTTTTCCCTGTAATTCATTTCTAATCTCATAGCGTTGTGGCCAGAAAAGATGCTTTATGTGATTTCAATTTTCTGAAATTTACTGAGGCTTGATTTGTGACCCAACATGTGTTCTATCCTGGAGAATGTTCTGTGCACACTTGAGAACAAGTTTAATCTGCTGTTTTTGGATGGAATGTCTTATAAATATCAATTAAATCTATCTGGTCTATTGCATTATTTATAGCTTGTGTTTCCTTATTCATTTTCTGTTTGGATGATCTGTCCATTGGTGTAAGTGAGGTGTTAAAGTCCCCCACTATTATTGTGTTACTGTTGATTTCCTCTTTTAGAGCTGCTAGCAGTTGCCTTATGTATTGAGGTGCTCCTATGTTGGGTGCATATATATTTATAATTGTTATATCTTCTTCTTGGATTGATCCCTTGATCATTACATACTGTCCTTCCTTGTCTCGTATAAGCATTCTTTATTTTAAAGTCTATGTTATCTGATATGAGTATTGCTACTCCTGCTTTCTTTTGATTTCCATTTGCATGGAATATCTTTTTCCATCCCCTCACTTTCAGTCTGTATGTGTCCCTAGATCTGAAGTGGGTCTCTTGTAGACAGCATATATATGCGTCTTTGTGTGTGTGTGTGTGTGTGTGTGTGTGTGTGTGGTACACGGGCCTCTCACTGTTGGGGAGCACAGGCTCCGGACGCACAAGCTCAGCCACTATGGCTCATGGGCCTAGATGCTTGGCGGCATGTGGGATCTTCCCGGACTGGGGCACGAACCCATGTCCCTTGCATCGACAGGCGGACTCTCAAACACTGCACCACCAGGGAAGCCCGCGTCTTGTTTTTGTATCCATTCAGTGAGCCTGTGTCTTTTGGTTGGAGCATTTATTCCATTCACGTTCAAGGTAATTATCAATATGTATGTTCCTATTATTATTTTCTTAATTGTTTTGGGTTTGTTTTTGTAGGTCCCTTTCTTCCCTTTTTTTTCTCACTTAGAGAACTTTCTTTAGCATTTGTTGTAGAACTGGTTTGGGAGTGCTGAATTCTTTAATTTTTTGCTTGTCTGTAAAGCTTTTGATTTCTCCATCGAATCTGAATGAGATCCTTGTTGGTTAGAGTAATCTTTGTTGTAGGTTCTTCCTTTTCATCACTTTAAATATGTCATGCCACTCCCTTCTGGCTTGTAGAGTTTCTGCTGAGAAGTCAGCTGTTAACCTTCTGGGAGTTCCCTTGTATGTTATTTGTCGCCCTTGCTGCTTTCAAAAAAAATTTTTTTTTTTAAATTTTTGCCAATTTGATTACTATGTGTCTTGGCATGTTTCTCCTTGGGTTTTTCCTGTATGGGACTCTCTGTGCTTCCTGGACTAGGGTGGCTATTTCCTTTCCCATGTTAGGGAAGTTTTTGACTATAATCTCTTCAAATATCTTCTTTGGTCCTTTCTCTGTCTATTCTCCTTCTGGGACCCCTATAATGAGAATGTTGGTGTGTTTAATGTTGTCCCAGAAATCTCTTAGGCTGTCTTCATTTCTTTTCATTCTTTTTTCTTTATTCTGTACCACAGCAGTGAATTCCACCATTCTGTCTTCCAGGTCACTTATCCATTCTTCTGCCTCAGTTATTCTGCTATTGATTCCTTCTAGTGTATTTTTCATTTCCGTTATTGTATTGTTCATCTCTGTTTGTTTGTCCTTTAATTCTTCTAGGCCTTTGTTAAACCTTTCTTGCATCTTCTCGATCTTTGCCTCCATTCTTTTTCCGAGGTCCTGGATAATCTTCACTATCATTATTCTGAATTCTTTTTCTGGAATCTTGCCTATCTCCACTTCATTTAGTTTTTTTTTTTTTTTTTTTCTGGGGTTTATTTTGTTTCTTCATCTGGTATATAGCCTTCTGCCTTTTCATCTTGTCTATCTTTCTGTGAATGTGGTTTTTGCTCCACAGGCTGCAGGATTGTAATTCTTGCTTCTGCTGTCTGCCCTCTGTTGGATGAGGATATCTAAGAGCCTTGTGCAAGTTTCCTGATGGGAGGCACTGGTGGTGGGTAGAGCTGGCTGTTTTTCTGGTGGGCAGAGCTCAGTACAATTTTAACTCACTTGTCTACTGATGGGTTGGGCTGGGTTCCCTCCCAGTTGGTTGTTTGGCCTGAGGCAACCCAACACTGGAGCCTACCCAGGCTCTTTGGTGGGGCTAATGGTGGACTCTGGGAGGGCTCATACCAAGGAGTACTTCCCAGAACTTCTGCTGCCAGTGTCCTTGTCCTCACAGTGAGACACAGCCAACCCCTGCCTCTGCTGGATACCCTCCAACACTAGCAGGTAGGTCTGGTTCAGTCTCCTATGGGGTCACTGCTCCTTCCCCTGGGTCCCGATGTGCACACTACTTTGTGTGTGCCCTCCCAGTGTTGAGTCTCTGTTTCCCCAGTCCTGCCTAAGTCCTGCAATCAAATCCTGCTAGGCTTCAAAGTCTGATTCTCTAGGAATTCCTTCTCCCATTGCTGGACCCCCAGGTTGGGAAGCCTGACCTGGGGCTCAGAACCTTCACTCCAGTGGGTGGACTTCTGTGGTATAAGTGTTTTCCAGTTTGTGTCACCCACCCAGCTGTAATGGGATTTGACTTTATTGTGATTGTGCCCTTCCTACTGTCTCATTGTGGCTTCTCCTTTGTCTTTGGATGTAGGGTATCATTTTTGGTGATTTCCAGTGTCTTCCTGTCGATGATTGTTCAGCAGTTAGTTGTGATTCTGGTGCTTTTGCAAGAGGGAGTCTGTTGAGCATCATATTTTTTTATTTCTGATCAGTCTGTTTAGGTATATATCAATTTTATAGATCTCAAATAACGATATTTTGCATTTTTTGTTTTCTGTTTTTTATTTCATTAATTTCTGTTCTAATCTTTTTTTGTCCTTTCTCTTTCCTTTGTTTTAATTTGCTCTGTTTTGAGTTTTTTAAGGTGAAAATTAAGGTTATTGATATGAGACCTGTTTTCTATTGTAATATGGTTTATTCAATGCTATTAAATAAATGTTATTATTGCCATTTAAGTATTACTTTTGGTGCACACTCAGATTTTGATATGTTATGCTTTCATTTGAATTTCGTTCAAAATACTTTATAATTTTATTTCATTTTTGTAATTTTATTTTTTACCCATTGGTTATTTAGAAACATATTATTTCTATTCTAAATATTTAGGGATTGGCCACATACTGATTTGTTATTTATTTCTAATTTAGTTCTATTGTCATCAAGGAACATAAGTGGTTTGCACACTTTTTAAGTTACTTAGACCTGTTTTATGGCCCAGCAAGTGGTCTAGCTTGGTAAATAGTCCATGTGTATTAAAGAACTGTATATTCTTCTGCTGTTAGGTGGAGCTATTAGGCCAAGTTAATTGACAGTGTTTTTCAAGCATTCTTTTTGTTTATTTGTTTATTTATTAATTTATTTATGTGTGTGTGTGTGTGTGTGTGTGTGTATATATATATATATATATCTGTCTGTATTGGGTCTTTTTTGCTGTGCGCGGGCTTTCTCTAGTTGCAGCAAGCCAGGGCTACTCTTCATTGGGGTGTGTGGGCTTCTCATTGCAGTGGCTTCTCTTTGTTGCAGAGCACGAGCTCTAGGCATGGAGGCTTCAGTAGTTGTGACATGTGGGCTCAGTAGTTGTGACTCATGGGTTCTAGAGCGCTGGCTTAGTAGTTGTGGCTCACAGGCTTAGTTGCTCCATGGCATGTGGGATCTTTCTGGACCAGGGCTTGAACCCATGTCCCTTGCATTGGCAGGTTGATTCTTAACCACTGTGCCACCAGTGAAGTCCCTCAGGTGTTCTTCATACTTAATTATTTTCTGTCAATTATTTCTCTCATTTTTTGAGAGAGGGGTGTTGAAATCTCTAAGCAAAACTGCGGAATCTAGACTGTTTCCATTCTATGTCTGTTATTTCCACAGAATACATTCATTATGCTTGGTCTGGGGAAGACAGAGTTTGGAGAACTCAAGCCACTCTTTAAACTGTTGGACCAGAAATGGCATATTTTGTTGCTAACCATTGGCAAGACATAATTACATGGTCCAAACAAGGGAAACGTGGAGGAGGGAGGGTTCACACGGTATGATTGGTGAGCAATAACCATATTTTCTATAACAAATTTTACCCAAAGTTAGAGTGGGAAGTATTCCCATATTTATTATGGTTCGGTACATAGAGATGACTCTTTAGACTTCTTCCATATCATAAATGTTTAGACTGTCCCATGCTTCACAATGCACATCTTGGACCTAACAAGGCATGTGTCTGTCACTTTTTAAATATAACTAAAAGTCTAATTACATGAAACCTTTGGGATGGAACAGAGTCATCCCCATCTTAAGAAATAATATAACAATGAACTGTTTTCTGTCAATATGTGCCAGTTTTCAAATTGTAATATGTAAATAATTTCATATAATATTGACAGAAAACCTATTTTTTAATCCCAATTTCTAAGATGATGACACTGAAGCATAGAGATATGAGTAATTTAATACATGGACAAATAGGTAAAAATTTGGCTGAGTTGTTCTTTGGACCTTCATGCCATGTTCATCTTGTGCCAGAGTTCATTCTGTAGGTTTTCTGTGTTACTACCAAGATGAATCTGTTCTTTTTCTCAACTACTGGCTAGTGGATTCAGGGGGAAAGAAGATGAAAGCAGCTTAAACTGATGAGTGACAGTTATGTTTCACTTGAACTGATAAATATATATAGTAAGCAATAGCTCAGGTGTCCCCTATAAATAATTATAAAGTTATGTGATCCATTATGAGCATATTAAGATAGCTATCATCAACTCTTTGGAAAACTATCATGAAGAAAAAGATTATGCTGTTTATATATGGCCCAGTATGAAGCCACAGTTAATCACTTTGTATAGCACCATGATTGAAACACACACACACACATAAATGCACATATATTTATTTATATATGCATACATATATAAATTATAATATATAAATTAGATGTTATATATACACATGTATGTGTGTGTATGTGTGTGTGTTTTCCATGCTCATAAGATTCTTGGGTTTCTTAATCCCCAAACAGCTATGTGGGACAAAGAGTATCTACCTGAGGAATCAGCACCTTGAATGATTCAAATCTGATTCTTCCACCCTCCAGTGGAGGCTGTTTTTCCAAGAGGAGCTGGAACTTCATCTTCCCATTTACAACCTCAGGATGCCTCACCTGTGAAGTATGGCTATTATGTTTTTGTTAGGAAGGCAAAAAACCCATAACTCAAAAAGTCTCACGCAGGAGGGAGTTACTAAGATCTTTCACATAAGCAGTGGAAGCATAATTATCACTCTTTAAAGGTGAGATTGAATTTATTTTTATTTCCTTGCAAAAGTAGTGAGTAGAAAGAGTGAAATAATGTGGGACGCAAATTAACCTTGCCAACATGAATGGAAAAATCAGCAGGGATGAATTAGGTTTTATTCTAAATTGAGCTGAAATTTCTCTTCAATGTTTGGTCATTTTGCTTAACTTTTCTTTCATTTTTAAACAATCAATTCTCAAGCTTCAGTGTACTTGAAAATTTAAATATAGTAAGATAGCATTGATAGCATGGTAGACGTGTCAGAACAAAAGAGTGTTAAAAAGTGACAGGAAAAATGATCTTTTTTTTCTTGTATATTTTAGTTTCATTTTCTCAATTTTCTATCATATATATCTTTTTGAAGTATTTAATTACCTTTTTTCCTTCCGAGTTGACATTTTGGTCTCTCCTTTTCTTCATAGCCTGTTTAGATGTTTCCCCCCTGTTTTTGTTCTATGCAATTAACACTGAGCGAAGTCGTGTATAGTACTCTGCAGCTTTTATATCCATGAAAAGAATGAAAATCTGCATCTGCTCTTTCAAGCTCTGAGAGTTTACACTTGATGTTAGGGCTTGACAATCACCTTTCAGCAATTTTGTTTCCTAAAGGTAACCCCAAACAAATACCGAGTCTAGAGTAGAATCAACCACATATACTGTATAGGTTACAGTGCAATTAAAAGTGGTTTTAGGAATGCTTTCTTTAGGAGAATACCAAAAACATTTCATTAATGAGCTATTCATGATCTTGTTTAAAAAGCGTCCTTTGCTGTGATAGTTGTGTGAGATGATATAAGAATTATATTTCATTTATGTATAATAGTTTATCAATATAATCTGTCTACAATTTCTATCTCTATCTCCATCTCATCTCTATTTCTGTCTTCATCCTTGGAAAGTGTGCTGGTGCATAGTGCCCTTGGATGTGAATTCAAACCAATTCAGTGACTGCAATCATATTAACGAACCAAAGGATAAGGATTTGACTATCTCCACAACCTATGTGTACTGACATTTTCAAAGGGCTGAAGCTCAGGTGCAAACTAATGGAGCTGTAAAGAAAGATGCACATGTTTGTAGCCACAGGGTATATATTCTATGTTGTTGAATTATGCTGATTTAATTCAGTTAAGGTCATGGTCATATTTTCAGTAATATCTGGCTGCTTTTCTGTCATTAGTAAATAGGATGAAAGACAAGTGCTAAGGTGAATGTCTTTTTGTGTATTGTTAGTTTTCAAAGAAAAAAATATTTTTCAGACTCTAAGAATTGAAAATTCCTAAAGACTCCAAAGTTTTAGGTGGAACATGAAGGTAAAACATAAAGGTGCATCTTATGAGATTGAATTGGTGATGAGTAGGAGGCATGCATGTCTGTATTTTGGTCTGTAATTTTGAAGATTGTCCAGCCATTGCTGGCATCTTTAGGGAGATGTGTTTCACTGGTAACTTGCTTTTCATGAAGAAATATAACAATATATATCGCTTGCTTGTGGATATATATCCTTTATCTCTGTGAATCACCTGACCAATGCATTATGCAATTTAATAATCCTTATGTTACCCTTTGTGCTTACTTAGTCCCTCTGCAACCCTTTCACCTGGCCCTGCAATTACTGTAATGCTTCTTACCCCTGGCACACTCAATATATACACCTAATTTAGTTCACCTTCATATTTATTCTCCTGTCCATTCTTCAAGTTTGATCCATGTTTCCTTATCTCCCAGCCCACACCTTGACTAGTCCCCTGATCACAGAAACCTCTGCCCATTTTTGGCAACAACTCCACATACTGTTCAGACTATGGGGGGAAATGAGAGCAGATGACCCCCTGTTTATAGGAGAGCACCCTGATGCAACATACGAGATGTTTCCCCAAACTTGCCCAGATGTGTATACAACACTGATATCTTGAAGAGAGTAAAAATTCTGTGGCATATTTTTGAAATTTGGGAAAACAGAGAGCAGCAGTCTGGCATGTCTCAGAGCTCCTCTAAGAGGAATATAAACAATAAGAACTGAAGCTCCAACTGATCCCTCAGAACTGAACAAAATAATGAGAACTAACACACAAAGGGATCTCCACTAGAAGCTAGGCTAAACTGGGAAATATCCCAGGAGTCCTTACAAATTTATGGTGCCTATCTTATCAGATCAGCATTAAGGAGCTTCTGATAAATCATCTTGAAATATTCATTTATAAATGGGAATAAAACTTGGACAGAGAAATACAAGATATTGGCAGGAATTCTTCTGAGCAAGATTAGTAGAGATGGTATTTCCTAGGTGAGAAATGCTCCTTTTAGTTGCTGGGGAATGACTGTGCATCAATCTCATTTATCAAATTATGCAGATTTTTAAAAATGTTATTGGGAGTATAGTCCCTTTTCTCAGTTATTTTGTTAGCTTGATAGCTTTGCACATTAGAGGAGACCCATGGTGCCATAAGAAAGTAAAGGACACTATTATTTGTCTAGCACCCATTCTGTGCCACCATTATGCTAGTTCTAGACCCTTTTATTATCACCATCTTCACAATAACCCTATAAGTCGTATGTTATTCCCACTGTTTGAATGAGGTTCAGAAGAAATGAATATGTTCCTGGTGGGGTTACTCACCTCCATCATGGATGTGAGATCAGGCTGACAGTACAGGCCATCGGAACTCCTTTTAACACATATGTCCTGAGTACAGTGGGCCAAGCTTCACAGTGGTTTTATTTATTTATTATTTTTGACCTACACACTTAGGCAGTATGTAGAATATCTCAAGTCTAATATTGTGATTAAAACCTTGCAAGTTTTATAACTTAAAAAATTCAATTTTTTTAACAAACTAATAATTTTGAGTTAAAAATAAGGGATATTCTAAAAGAATATAGAAAGTAGCATCTTAATTTGCTATTTATAGATGAGCTGGATATCACAGCAGAGCAATGAGGTCATTGTATTCTTTTCATGTTAAGAAAATCTTCTTCCAAGTGGAGGAATTTACATATTTTGAATTAGAGCACACACACAATTGAAGCTTAAGTTTTTTCTGGGAAAAGTATGTCCCGCTTATGGTTTAGAGTGGTTTAGAGTGGGTTCAGCATGATTTTTACTTCTAGTTGACTATATCTTAACTATTTTACCTTTACTTCATCTATTACTTCTAACTGAAATGAAGGTGCTTGTACAAAGCCTGCACTCTGAAACCTGGAGATTGGCAGGTGGGTCTTCTATGTGATTTTTCTCCAGCCCCATGAGCTCACAGGCCAAGTTCCCAGCCTAGAGCTGCTCAGTATCTGTTCACTGAGGTTTTCCCCTTGACTTCACATAAAATACCAGATGTGAGCTGCTTGAATTAAAGTGGGTTGGAAGGAGAGAAAGGCAGAAATAATATTTAGCCAAATCACATCCTTGTCTCAAATCTTTGAATTAATTCCCTCTGTTTTATATTCCTGGCATTGGTACATCTCTTCCCATTCAAATCATTAGAGTGCACCTCACTGCTGAGCTGATGTAGGTTTGGCTTCACTTTTCTTCTTAGCTAGTCTTGGAAAAAAGAAAATCCTCCCTTTTGGCCCCTTCGATGTTCTTTCTGAATTTTTGGCTTCTTCAAGAATAGAATAACTAAACCCAGTGAGCCGTTCCTACTACCTGTGCAGGCACTTGCTACACAAAGATCTGAGATGTGTGCAAGGGATATAGGTGATTCCTTTCACCTTGAGAATCACCTGGACCAATATTAGGTGTCTAAGATTTGTTTATTTTAGAACAAAATAATGATGCACACAAGTGTGCTAATCCCTGTGTTCCTGGAAGGGATGGGAGTCTCAGTAGAGGAGGGACAGTTGCTTCTCATCCACCTCCCCCGAGACATGCAAGACCCATGGAGGCTCCTGTAAAGTCTTTGCTCTGCCTGATGGGAGGCTTAGGTGAGTTGGACATGTGGGACTAGATGGATTGGCTGTGCTCTCTCAAGAAACTTGCATTTCATCTCCTTTACTGACCTGATTGGGAGACATGTTTACCTGTCCTTTCAACCCTGATTCTACAGGAGGATATCCCATTGATATTTCTATTTGCTTTCCATGTCTCACTCTGGAACTGAGGTACCATGGATCAATGGGAAGATGAAATGAAGTAGAAATTTCAATGATTCTATTTCATGAGATCAGAACTTCTTCCAATTCTTGGGAAAGGAAGGAACAAACATGGTCTTTAGTAAGTCTTCCTGTGATGCATTGGTTATTTGTGTCTTCTAAAATTCATTTGTTGAACCCTAATGCCTAACATGATGGTGTTTGGATGAGGGGCCTTTGGGAGGTGATTAGGTCCTGATGGTGACTCCTCATAAATGCAATTAGTGCCCTTATGAAAAAGGCCTGTAAGAGATCCTTGCTCCTTCTACCCTGTGAGAACACAGTGAAGACAACCTTCCTGAAATAAGGCCTTTATCAGACATGGAATTGGCCTCCAGATCTTTGAGAAATAAATGTTTGTTGTTTAAGCCAGCCAGTGTATGGCATTTTGTTATAGTATCCCAAAGGAATTAAGTTACTTCCCTACTAGGAGAGCCTAAAGTTTGTTATAGCTGGAACTATGCCAGGCCACTAAGGAATCACAATTTAGCCAACTTTCTGGTGAAGCACAAAGATTTATGACACCGACTAACCATTATAATTAAAAAAATTATTTTGAATTTGGAAAACACTTTCCAAATTACAAAGAAATCTCATAAGCATTTTTTCATTTTACACATGTGTAAATATACAGAAGGTCCCCAACTTACGATTTTTTGACTTCACGATTGTTTGAAAGCCACACACATTCAGTAGAAACTGTACTTTGAATTTTTTACTTTTGAACATTTCCTGGGCTCATGATATGTGGTACATACTCTCTTGTGATGCTGGGCAGGGGCCACAGCTCCCAGCTGGCCACAAGATCATGAAGGTAAACAGCCAATACATTTACAACTATTCTGTACTCAGACAACCATTCTGTTCTTTCACTTCCAGTACGGTATTCAATAAATTGCATGAGATATTCAACACTTTATTATAAAATAGACTTTGTGTTAGATGATTTTGCCCAACTCTAAGTGTTCTGAGCATGTTTAAGGTAGGCTGGGCTAAGCTATGAAATTCAGTAGGTTAGGAGCATTAAATGCATTTTTTGACTTACAATATTTTCACTTATGACAGGTTTATTGGATATAACCCTATTGTTAATAGAGGAATATCTGTGTAAATATGAACATATATGCATGGCAATGGGTCCCAGAGGAATATAGCATACCTATGAAGTACCATCTGTGAGGTTGCTTATAAATCTAAGTGGTTTTCAAAGAAGTTGGGTGGGTTGACTAGTGGAATCTAGCTCAAATGTCAAATCATTCCCTAGATAAACACATAAAACCCCCATTAACTGGTATTTTAGTGTAATCAAGGGTGAGAGTTTGGGGACAATTTTTACTCAGAGGAAGTTAAAGGTAATGCTCAAGAAGATAACTCAGCCCATGGAAAGTTGGGAATGAGTTGTGAAGGCAAAAGTTGACTATAATTTTATAGATAAGAGGAATAAAATACAGTCTGTGCTTATTTTCCTCTCTGGCAAGACAAATAATACGGAAAGAAAATGATATTTGGACTAAAACAGAATCTTAATAAAAGCCACAATAACAATAAATTGGAAGCAGAGTTTAGTTATTGTTTTTCTCTGCATGATTCGCTCTTTGCCTTCTTTGTAAACTTCCTAGCACTTAGTTTTGATTCTTCTTTTATCCTTCATCTGCTGATGTTATTTACATACAGAATTGTTATGTGTTTACCATATTATTAAAATAGAAGTGGATTTTAATTAAATATCAATTCAGGATCACAACTTCAATCTACTTGCCAACACTGTTGGTGATCAATAGAAGATGTTGAACAAAGAAGATAAATGATTTTCCAAATAGACCCATATTTTTCATTTCCTTCTCTTCCTTCTCCAGTTTCCATGCTTTCCTATTTTTCTTGAGATTCATTCACTCATTCCCCTTCTCTGTTCCTCCACCTGCTTAATTTTTCATACACTGCCTATATTTAATTTCCTGTGTGCTTTACACTCATTCTATAGTTTGCATTCAAACACTGGGAACTGGAGATGTTGACTGCCAGATCATCACGTTTGCTAATTCACAAATCTACTTCCAGTTCCCTTGGATTAGGCATCTTTGAAATGTTTCTATTATGTGCTTGTTTCAAAATTATAAAATGTTATTTGCTTGATTGTGTATTTATTTGACAACAATTAATTCACACTGAGCTTTTATTTGGAAAAAACATTGCTTGCAAGAAGTAAACATTTCTTAGTATTCCTGAATATTATACCTAATTATCCCTTTATTTTTGAAACTACACCATTCCCTTCCAAGTTTAACATTTTGGTTGATGTAACTCTTGCAGAAATTAAAGCTCTTTGTGAGAAGTGTTGCTTAGGAAAATTCAGGATTGTGGATTTGAAAGGGCTATTCTGAATTGGACATATGTTTCATGCAATGAGATCTTTGCCTGTACTCTACAATAACAAGGTCATGACATTTGTTCACATGCACTAATTTACTTCTGGTACTTATGTGTTCCTGTATTTTTGCAAGACTATCTGAATATAAAAAGAATTTAAAAACAATTCAATATCACATATTGGTAGTAACCCACCATTCCATCAAGCCATGAATCCGAGTTTTCTTGCAGCCTGAATGTATACATTCTACAAAACTTATTGAGATAGTAACCCACATTGTGTATACAATTATTTAAAAAGTTCTACTTTCTTATCCCTTCCATATATACACACATGTATATTTTTGTTCATGGTAATTATACCATAAAAGAATTCGAGATTTTTAATTTCCTTCTCCTGAATAAGAACATGTCCTTTAAAATTTCTCATATTTGTTCACTTTTACCTTTTTTTTCAACTGAACTTTCTTCTTTCTCCTTTGCTTGCTTAGGAAGGTTTCTATTTACCTTTGCCTCTATTCAAACAATTTGCAGAGTGAGTTGCTGACTAACTCTGTGTACTTCAGCTTAGGTTTGTTCTCTTGACTTTTGGGCATAAGTACTATCTCTTTAGGAAACTCACCGTTTTACACATTGCTTACCATTTAGCTAGACACATGACTCCTGTTAATCACTTTCCTCCAAAGCGCTTGACTATTGTGTTCATGGTTTCTCCTCTTCACTAGCCTTTACCTGCTTCACTACTATGCTGACATATAGGGACTGATTCTCTTCTATCTTCCACCTCCTTCCTTTTCTCTTGGGAAGAATATTGGGAAACATATTAGTATAACATTTTCAGGAGTGTGGGTGCTGGGGAAGCTGGTCTACACTGCTGGAGTAGTGCTGTGTGGACTATGGCTGATGTGCATGGATGGAAGTTATTCATGAGCTTTCTTGGTAAGTAAACCTGTGGCTTGCTTCTCTACTGTCCAGTATGGCTCTAATACGTTGTAATGGTTTGTGAAATCTATTTAGCAAGGAAAAGTGGTGGGATAAAAATTGGAAATTGAGGAGTCAGATAAACAGAAGAAAATAATCTTATTGAGGAAAGCAAAACCTGAGAGAGTAGAAAACTAGGAAGGAAAGGCATGTGGATCAAGTGAGGATGTTAAAAAATGAGTTTTGAAAATAAGTCATAGAAGATGATGTTGGAAGTCCTGGAGATAACTTTTCCTGCTACTGTAACCTTTGAAATAACTAAATTATGTGTAATATTTAAAAATCAATCAATAGTACAAACCAGACTGAGGAGGGACGGAATGGGAGAGAGAATTCTGGAGGGGAAGTAGAATAGAGCTTTCAGACATTATTAATGAAAAAGATGACCAAACAAAAGAAGTTGTCGAGTTGCTACTTAGAGGAGTGTTGAAGTTACATGAACAAATCCACAACTTTTCTTTACCTACTTTGCTGACCAGATAGTTTGACCTTTTGAAATCCTAAGCTTCCTCTGTCCAGCCATCTTGGCTAGCTGTCAAATAGGGTCTCAGTTGTATGTCTCCTCCACACAGTTCTGGGGATGCCAAGGAGGAAATGAACATAAGGGTCTCACATTTTCTTAGGGGAACATTTCACAACCCTTTCAAAGGCAGGATTCTATTGAACTTGCTTGAACTTTAACCAAATAACAAATTAACTCCTTAAAAAATGTTTTTTTGTAATGGAATAAGAGATATCAATGAGAATGGTAAAATGCTACTGAAGTACTTAGAAGAGGTGCTCCTCTTTCACTCTTCACATCAAGACATTTGTACCCTTTGTGCTCATTCATTTCAGGACAGCCCTGTTAGTTTGATGGCCCACAATGGCCATTTCGGGGTAGAATATTTCATAAACAACACACAACTTGTTTCAACACTACTGGCATATTGGCATATGTCTTTTCAAAAATAGAAACGTGTCTGTGGGTGAGAATGAATCACCTTATAAAATGAGTCACCAAATAGCATGTTAATACAGCCATTTAGAGAAGAGCAGAAGTAGTTTTAAATATGCATAATCCCTCCACACACCTTCACCTCACAAACGTCACACACACACACACACATCCATAGTTCTGGGTATATAAATAGTCAGGTAGCTTTCTTCTAAACACAGAAAAGATAAACTTTCTAGGTAAGTGATGACTTTAATTGGTTGACATTTAAGAGTCTTATATTAGGTAAGGAAGCATTTTGTCCGGTGGCTGATTGAGCCATTTAGCTTGGCTGCTTAGAAAATTTCTCTCTTTTTTCTAACAGAAATAACTGTTTCCTGCCTGAGACTCCTTCCCTCCTACCTCCTCTCTGTAATCCCTAGACTTAAGTGAAATTAATTACTGGGCAGATCATCAATCATTATCTGTGGGCACTAGGAAACAGGTAAATCATGAAATTATGAAATTCTAAGAATCATCCATTCACTCCAGTAAGTAGATGATCAAGCCTTTCTCAAACGATTATTTATTAAAATATTTATGGAGTGTAGATCTTCATTCTACCTGTTTAATGTTTCTTTTCCTGGCTGTATAGAATGGGGAAGAAGGGAGAGAGAGAAAATGAACAGCTAAATTGTGGTCATGTAAGAAAAATATAACTATTTTCAACTTTTTCACACTTGAAATATTCTATCCTCAAGCGGAGTAACTCTTATTCAAAGCAAAGTGAAGTGAAAGGTTGGTGCATTAACATTCTAGATATATATTGTGAATAAATTGGCATGTCAAATCTTCCCAAGATTAGGGTTGTCCTCTTTATCAGTGAAATAGTACGGAGTAAAATATATAGTTTGGTATTTCAGAGAAAATCTTATTATAAGCAACTCAGGATCATTGAGATATGATCTCAATGAGCATATTTGTCTTTAAATAAACATGCTTATGCCTCACATATGAAATGAAATCACACACCTGTGAGTTATTTTGTTTTATTCAGGAGGTATTCCTGCCTCAAGGCTGACTTGCTAACTGGAATGCTTATTTTTAGAGTCATTTGGGTTTTTTTTTTTTTTTTTTTTGGTTAAAACTCCAGGAAGCCCCTATTTAAATCCAAATATGTGACCCAAAAGAACTGATTCATTAATCCACTGTATTTTCGTAGAGAGCAGTACACGTGATGAAAATGTCACACAAGTGCCAGAGAAAGGAGTTTTATCAGGCAGGTCGGTGGGTAACATGATTTCATTCATTCTTCAACACAACTCTGAGACAGGCTGGGACCTGGAACCTGGGACCCTTTACTGCAGTCTTTACACCTGGACAAACATCTCTTCCAACAATAAAATTCTAAGAAACTATAAGGGACTAAAAATAACTGCATGCACGCACAGTTGGGGCAACTTATGGACAACAAGATACAAAGGGACCAAAATCCCAGTGGCTATTTCTGAAGAGCTGGGAACAAAAGCAGGGCGTCAGGAGCAAATGCCAGGTGCTGCGCATGTCCCCTGCACACAGCACCACCAAAGGTGTGAACAAACCACCTAAGCTACCTCTCTGCCTCACTCCATATAAAGAACCAGCTTGCCCCCTGCCTTGAGCAAGCAAGCAAGCAAGCAAGCAAGCAAGGAGACCTGTTAACTGGTTCTCGCTGCCCCCTGCTGCAGCAGGGACTCCCAGTGAAGCTTTGCCTGAATTTCTTGTCTGGCCTTTAAACAGTTTCTATTGATTAAGGAGGCCGAGAACCCTGGTCAGTACCAACTCTGTGAGCTAATATAATCCCATTTTGCAGATGAAGAACATGTGAGATTAAATAATTTACCTCAAATCACAGTCAGTAAATCTGTTTTTTTTTTGTTTGTTTTTTTTCCTTTCAGATCTCCACGTGATGAGTGCTATGTTTCTTTTAAAATCTTATTACCATACTAAAACAATACCCTATGGAGAAAACTTCCCCAACTGGGAATGTCACATAGGAGCCCTACTCTTTTCGAGGCTGCGGAGGAACTTGCTCTTCCTGACTTTTTCTCATTTTAGAATGTGAGGGGGTGGAGGCAAAGAGTGAAAGGTGACTGGGAGGTAAGAGTCACACAAGTCTGAGAACAGGGGAGTGTCTGTGCGAGGTTAAGGGAGAACCCAAGTTCACCAGTGAAGTCGTGTAAGAAGGATGCATCCTGATCGAAGGCAGGGACTCAACTTCATGGAGGCAACGTTTTTCTGGAGAAAGAGTATTTATAGAAACAAGTGGGGTTTACAGAGGAAGTCTAAGCAATAACAATTTTCATGTCCAAGGCTGTGGCAATTTTTTGATAATCTGTGTTAAAAAGAAATTTGAGTTTCTCAAAAGAGAAGGCTGAGAGGATGACTTAATTACTATCTTCAGTGTATGAGGGATTCTTACAGTATTGGAAGATGACAACCAGCTGTTCACTGTCTCCAAAGAGAAAAACAAGAGAAAATGAATTTGCAAAGTGGCACGGACTTAGACTGGAGACAAGAGAGAACATGATTATTATATATTTTCTTAACCACGGGGGACTATTTTATTCAAAGAGAGGTAATGGGTTTGGGGGGTACTGTAGACTTTTCTAAACTGAGGTTTGCAGTGAATGTCATCTGGTCCACTACTCTCCCTCTGGGCCAAAGGTCTACAGTATTGAGGACACAATTACCACGAGCACATTTGAGATGGTTTTGGCATTACATGACTTTTATAGTCACTTTCAGAGCCCCTTTAATACTAGAAGTTTATTTAAAAAAATAATTCCAGGTAAAATTCAGTTTTTCCAAACCTGATAATGACATTGATAACAGACTTTAATAGATACTTTTTTCTTCACTAAAACTCAATTTTAACATTCACAATTACATAAAAATGCCATAGGAGTCTTGAATTATTACTAGTGAACTTCCAATATGTCTATCCTGCCTCCTGGTCATCTATGATATGGGGGTGATATGCAGATAAAGTTCTTGTAATAATAAATCTCTTCTTTGTTTTACTAAAGATTTTTTAGGATAAGTCAAGATCTCTTTGTAGGTTGAAACTCACAGCTGTAACTCTTCCAACTTAGAGAGGAAAAGATTCTGGAATGTGTTTGGTGATTTTGTAGGTGTGTGTGTTTTTAAGCTCTAACTGATAGACCATAAAGTGATGCAAAATCACCTGAGTGACTCCACATAGGTAAAGAGTAACTTTGGCACTCTGGTCAAAGTAACCAAAATGAACCTTTTCAAAGAAGGTGAGAATTTGAAACTGTATTAAAATAAAACAGAGTCTTTTGTTATCTTAAACTCACATTTCTCCATACATATTTTTTATCCTTTCCCTTTTTCCTGGTTTAATAAAGTTACATAGTATATAATACCTATTTAACAAATGTAACTTAATAACTATATGCATATCCATTTTTAAAATAACATAATCATAAGGAAACTCTTTCCTGATCACCTTTGGTCAAAAGCTGAGTTTCTAATAGTGGCTTAAGTTTTTGAAACCCTAAATGATGGTAAAGATTTAATGCTTACTGAATGGGATTTGTGGCTTATTTAGCAGCTTTATTTGCATGTATTAAAAAAAAAGGTGTCATAGTTCATCACCATTTTTACATCTATTCTTATATTTCTATGTATGTGGAATGGAGGGGCAATACTATTTAATAAATGCAGAATTATCTATTTTTTTCTTAAGGAAACCTTCATTTCATTTGATATTCTAAAATGGCCCTCCATGCACCTTGTGATGTCAATATAAGTTGTTTACATTTCTGCTAATAGCAATTAGATTTCTTGTTAATGGCCAGTTTGTAACTGAATGCTGCTAGCTAGTCATTAAAACCCAAGAGATCAGAGGAAACAATTTCTCAGGCTTGTGGCACCTTGCTCTGGAAGTTTTGAAAACAGCTGCCACTCACTCTCTCTGTATATACTTGTGTGTGTGTGTGTGTGTGTGTGTGTGTGTACATATATATATATATATATATATATATATGTTTATTTTTCTTTTACAATTTCCTTCTAAAGTAGAAGGGTACTCAGCACTGCTGTTTCATTCACCATACATATTTCATTAAAATCAACCCTTTCCTTGCAGAAATTATTTTAAGATGGCTAACAGAGACATCAGTCCCATAGTATGTACTGAAAACAAGAAGGCGCCCACAGGATTAAAATTTCACTATCCATATACCTCTGCTGGAATGCTCTACTGTCTGTCATAGAGTGGGAACTCAATAAGGGTAGGGACTTGACATTGCCAATAATTCCTACCACCTTTTCTTAGCAAATTTGATTTTTTTATGCTCTAAGATGCATTTTCAAATTGTTCTTTTCTCCTCAGTTTGCAACAGTTTCCTCTGCCTCACAACATACTTAAAGAGGAAACTGAGGCAATAGAAGGAGATAAACCTCCACTTTTCATCTCCAAGTCCAGTGGTATAAAAAGAAGGCAGACTGAGGGGCTTCCCTTCTAAAGAACACTGGAGAATCACCAAGGACAGACCCCTCATCCCAGTTTGCAGAGATGTCATAGCTCTGCTGTCTTCCATCCCTTTGGCCAACACAGAAAGTACTTCTTGTTTGGGCAACTGGGACATCTCAAGAGCTCTTTTTAGGAATTGTGCCCTGGCTCCCAAACACCTGAATTTAACCCATTTTGCTATTACATAAAATCCACATTTTGTGTATACATGAGAACACATATTATGATATTTCAAAAACATTCCTCAATACATACATATGTGCAATCAAATGCAAACATGCATACATATGCATATATGGACATTCTTCATAGAGATTTAGAATAAGGGCATTGGGTTATGTTTTCAGAACCTGATAAGAAAATTTCTTATTCTGATTCAGTCAATAAAGGAGCGAGTTTTTCCAAGCCTTCTCGAGGGCTGATTGCCAGGCAGAATAAGTTCTTTAAAACTTTTTTGCCCTTTAATTTTATTAAATGCCTGACATTTAATAACATTGGCTGATAGCAGAAGATGAGTCTTGCTTCATGTGCTGTACCTGGAACATGATGCAAGACATAAAATGAAATTTGGACGGAAATGTTGCCATTAGTTTGGAAGTTGACTCACAGAAACTAAGTGTTCATACAGATTGTGATATTGTAGGAGGCTGGCACACTCTTCATTAATCTTATTTCAATTAGAACTCTTCACAGAATGCAATTAGAATGTTGCTGCTGTGATGAATCCATACTGTACATGTATCGACGACGGTTTTCTAATGAAGAAAAACAGGCTGCTTGACATTTTAAAGACAAATTTCCATTTTGGGTAATTCAATAAATGCTTGCTTTGCCTACTCTTTCTACACCCTTGGAATTGTCCCTCAAAGCTAGTGAAAAGTTTTCAATTAATCCTAATCATGTCAAACATAATTCTTGCACTTCTTCCAGAATGTGTCTTCACTGTGATGGAACACCCTCATAATAATTTGATACTTCTCTGTAGTTTAGACTAGGGATCTGCAACATTTTTCTTAAAGGGCCAGATAATAAATATTTAGTTTTCGGGTCACATGGCCTCTGCCAACTACTACTCAGTTCTGCCACTTGAAAGCAGCCATAGACAACTGGGTATATTTGTGTTTCAGTAAATCTTAATTTACAAAAATAGGTAGCTGTCCAGTGAAACCTAGCTTTTATACCCCCACCCCCCAAGACCTTTATCTATTTTTCTGGTGCTTAGGGATCTGGAAAAAATATTATTTTCAAAGATTCTACCTAAATTATCTATGTTCTTTAGTCAAATGTATCCCTGTAAGACTACTTTGAATACTATTTAACACTTTTAGTACTACTATTTTCTCGGTAACTCTGGAATTTGTATCTTAATACATATATTCTTTCACCTCTGCTTCTCAGTGATGCAATGAACCAAATTGGCCAAATTGTCCTCCTCATTTCCCTTTCATAATTTCCATCACTACAGAATGACTTTTCTGAAGCATTAAAAATGTCAAGGTGTAACAACATGAGCATTACTTCCTCTTTGAAATATTCAAATGACTGGCAAATATTTAACTGAGCCAGGCACCTTGTAGACATCATAAAAGAAAATGCACATGTAGGAGTTCTTTAATAGAAACAGAGAAATAGACTCTCACAGGGAGCATGGGCCAGAGATCATGGATTCCAGGCTTTTAGACTTGCAACCTTTTCGAGGAAGATAGAAGTGCAGTTATTAAACAGTAAACATACAAAACTGTTGTAAACAAGTACTCCATATTAAAGGACAGGTGCTAAGGACTATAGCAATTCCAATAACATTATGGAGATACCAAATTGAGAAGAGCAGGAGCCCTTCTCTATCGTGAATAAAGTTCAGAAAAATCCCACGATATTTCAATGATACCATCTTTAAAATGCTGACTACTCCACATCTCTCCGGTTACTGACAAGATCCCTACACTGACATATGCAGTTCATATGCTTTCATTAAGTGAAAGGCACAACGCTAGGGGCTGTGGGTCATCAGGGGATTTGACAGATCCCAAACTCAAAGAGTTTATGGATAAGGAGGAAAGTAAGTGTAGATAATTAGCTTAAGACAAAGCAGAATGTGGATGCAATAAGAAAGGAACAAAAGGTCTTTGAGGCTTGGAGGATGAGGGCATAGCAATGTCAATCTGTCTTTTTGAAATTTCAATAGGGTTAGAATAAAGTGTGATGCATGTACCATTTCCTTCCTTCCTCCCTCGCTCGCTCCCTCTATCCCACCTTCCTTCCTTCCTTCCTTCCTTCCTTCCTTTCTCCTTCCCTCTGTCCCTCCTTCCTTCCTTCCACAGTTCACGCAAGGACTTCTCCATGGTCATTAATCATCTTTCCTGCACCAGGCATGGCACTATGTGCTAGAATAAGAGAGGACAAGAACAGCAGCTCATAAGGCAGGCATGTATTTGAGGCAGGGAGAACAAAAAAGAGAAGCTTAATACAGTCTGCAGAGCTGGAGAAAGATTGGCATTTCACCTGAGGCTCTCTGATCACACAAAGAGAGAACATTAAAAGATTGATCTTCTGGAAAAGACAAGAATAGCAGCTACAAGTCAATCTTACACTTACCCAAATGCAATAACATGAATATTTTACACCACAAGGTAGTAAAATAAACAGTGGACTGAGATGTGTCAAGCTTTATGAACATATAAAGTTTATGGTCGCTCTAATAAGCTTAAGTAGAGGCAATAAGGAGTGTTGGAGAACATTAATTTCAGAATGAAGTAGATCCAGAGAAGTAGATCCTGATTTTACCACTTACTGTGTCACCTCAGGCAAGTTATCAAATGTCTTCATTTGTAAAGGAGGAACTATGAATAATTCTGTCATTTAGGCTGTTTTTAGGTACAGATAGCTACCCAATGGCTTCAAGATGACATGACGGCTGCAGCAATTCTAGGCGTTGCATCCAGGCATGACAATATCAAGAGGAAGAAGAGACATGATGATTTCACATGGCTTGATTTACCATGAAAGCACTTTCCTCAAAGCTTCTCTTTGGATTTTCCTTTATATCTCATTGGTCAGAATTGATCACTTACCCATTCTTGAACCAATACTTGTCAAGGAGAAACAGATAAACCTTGGCCCACCAGGTGAAAGTGAAGGGGATCAGATCCCCTGAAGCACATGGCTCTGTGGGAGGGTGCTGCGGACTTATACAAAATCAGAATTCTGGTTGGGAAACAATGGGGTAGAGGACCACTAGTGTCATTGTCATTATCAGGATTAAAAAGGATCATGTTGAAAAAAGCATAGAACAGCACTTGGTACAAAGAAGGCACTTAATAAATGATAGCTAAAACCATTGTTAATTTTATCACTTCAATTCTTGTAGATTCCATTTTCTTAACTGCAATATGTTCTATAAATTTTCTTCTAACTTTAATATTATATGCCAATTTTACTTCATATGTTTACATGTGATCATTTTCTTTTTCTTTTTCTTTTTTTTTTTTTGCAGTACGCAGGCCTCTCACTGTTGTGGCCTCTCCCATTGCAGAGCATAGGCTCCGGACGAGCAGACTCAGTGGCCACGGCTCACGGGCCCAGCTGTTCCATGGCATGTGGGATCTTCCCGTACTGGGGCACAGATCTGTGTCCCCTGCATCGCCAGGCGGACTCTCAACCACTGCGCCACCAGGGAAGCCCGTGATCTTTCTCTTAAACTTAATTTTATTGAAGTGTAATTTAAAAACAGCAAACTGATCAGATTTAAATATAATGTTTGATGTGTTTAGACGGATTAATACATGCTTGCAACTACCACCCCAGTAGAACATTTCTGTCACCCCAGAGGTCCCTCATGTCACTTTCCAGCCCATTCTTGAACTTCATAAATGAAATTATTCATAATGTTGTATTTTGTGTCTGGTTTTTTTCACTGAGTAAAATGGTTTGAGTTTCATCCATGTTGTTGCTTGTATTATTTAACTACCTTTTTATTACTGTTCCATTATATGGATGCGTTACCATTTCTTTATCCATTCATGAGTTAATGGACATCTGGGCTTTTAAAAAATTTTTTTAACTTCTTTATTTGAGTATAATTGCTTTAAAATGTTGTGTTAGTTTCTGCTTTATAACAAAGTGAATCAGCTATACATACACATATGTCCCCATATCTCTTCCCTCTTGCATCTCCCTCCCTCCAACCCTCCCTATCCCACCCCTCTAGGTGGGCACAAAGCACCGAGCTGATCACCCTGTGCCATGTGCCTGCTTCCCACTAGCTATCTATTTTACATTTGGTAGTGTATATATGTCCATGCCACTCTTTCACTTCGTCCCAGCATACCCTTCCCCCTCCCCGTGTCCTCAAGTCCATTCTCTAGTAGGTCTGCATCTTTATTCCTGTACTGCCCCTAGGTTGTTCATGACCATTTTTGTTTGTTTGTTTGTTTTTTAGATTTGATATATATGTGTTAGCATACGATATTTGTTTTCTTCTTTCTGACTTACTTCACTCTGTATGACAGACTATAGGTACATCCACTTCACTACAAATAACTCAGTTTTGTTTCCCTTTATGGCTGAGTAATAATCCATTGTATATATGTGCCACATCTTCTTTATCCATTCATCTGTCAATGGACACTTAGGTTGCTTCCATGTCTTGACTATTATAAATAGAGCTGCAATGAACATTGTGGTACATGACTCTTTTTGAAATATGGTTTTCTCAGGGTATATACCCAGTAGTGGGATTCTTGGGTCATATGGTAGTTCTATTTGTATTTTTTTAAGGAACCTCTGTACTGTTCTCCATAGTGGCTGCTTCAATTTACATTCCCACCAACAGTGCAAGAGGGTTCCCTTTTCTCCATACCCTCTACAGCATTTATTGTTTGTAGATTTTTCATCATGGCCATTCTGATTTGTGTGAGATGATATCTCAATGTAGTTTTGATTTGCACTTCTCTAATGATTAATAATGTTGAACATTCTTTCATGTGTTTGTTGGCAATCTGTATATCCTCTTTGGAGAAATATCTGTTTAGGACTTCTGCCCATTTTTGGATTGGGTTGTTTGTTTTTTTTAATATTGAGCTACATGAGCTGCTTGTAAGTTTTGGAGATTAATTCTTCATCATATGCTTAATTTGCAAATATTTTCTCCCATTCTGAGGGTTGTCTTTTGTCTTGTTTATGGTTTCCTTTGCTGTGCAAAAGCCTTTAAGTTTCATTAGGTCACATTTGTTTCTTTATGTTTTTATTTCCATTTCTCTAGGAGGTGGGTCAAAAAGGATCTTGCTGTGATTTATGTCATAGAGTGTTCAGCCTATGTTTTCCTCTAAGACTCTGATAGTGTCTGGCCTTACATTTAGATCTTTAATTCATTTTGAGTTTACTTTTGTGTATAGTGTAAGGGAGTGTTCTAAATTCTTTCTTTTACATGTAGCTGTCCAGTTTTCCCAGCACCACTTATTGAAGAGGCTGTCTTTTCTCCATTGTGTATTCTTGCCTCTTTATCAAAGATAAGGTGACCGTATGTGCATGGCTTTATCTCTGGGCTTCTGTCCTGTTCCATTGATATATATTTCTGTTCTTGTACCAGTACCATACTGTCTTGATTACTGTAACATTTTAGTATAGTCTGAAGTCAAAGAGCCTGAGTCCTCCAGCTCTGTTTTTCTTTCTCAAGATTGCTTTGGCTATTCGGGATCTTTTGTGTTTACATACAAATTGTGAGATTTTTTTGTTCTAGTTCTGTGAAAAATGCCAGTGATCATTTGATAGGGATTGCACTGCATCTGTAAATTGCTTTGAGTAGTATAGTCACTTTCACAATGTTGATTCTTCCAATCCAAGAACAAGGTATATCTCCCCATCTATTTGTATCATCTTTAATTTCTTTCATCAGTGTCTTATAGGTTTCTGCATACAGGTCTGTTGTCTCCTTAGGTAGATTTATTCCTAGGTATTTTATTTGTTTTGTTGCAATGGTAAATGGGAGTGTTTCTTTAATTTCACTTTCAGATTTTTCATCATTAGTGTATAGGAATGTAACAAATTTCTGTGCATTAATTTTGTATCCTGCTACTTTATGAAACTGATTGATTAGATCTAGTAGTTTTCTGGTAGCATCTTTAGGATTCTCTATGTATAGTATCATGTCATCTGCAAACAGTGACAGCTTTACTACTTCTTTTCCAATTTGGATTCCTTTTATTTCTTTTTCTTCTCTGATTGCTGTGGCTAAAACTTCCCAAACTATGTTGAATAATAGTGGTGGGAGTGGGCAACCTTGTCTTATTCCTGATCTTAGTGGAAATGGTTTCAGTTTTTCACCATTGAGGACGATGTTTGCTGTGGGTTTCTCATGCGTGGCCTTTATTATATTGAGGTAATTTCCCTCTATGCCTATTTCCTGGAGGGCTTTTATCATAAAACGGTGATGAATTTTGTCGAAAGCTTTTTCTGCACCTATTGAGATGATCATAGGGTTTTTATCCTTCAGTTTGTTAATATGGTGTATCACATTGATTGATTTGCATATATTGAAGAATCCTTGCATTCCTGAGATAAACCCCACTTGATCATGGTATATGATCCTTTTAATGTGCTGTTGGATTCTGTTTGCTACTATTTTGTTGAGTTTTTTTGCATCTATGTTCATAAGTGATATCGGCCTGTAGTTTTCTTTTTTGTAACATCTTTGTCTGATTTTGGTATCAGGGTGATGTTGGCCTCGTAGAATGAGTTTGGGAGTGTTCCTCCCTCTGCTATATTTTGGAAGAGTTTGAGAAGGATAGGTGTTAGCTCTTCTCTAAATATTTGATAGAATTCATCTGTGAAGCGATCTGGTGCTGGGCTTTTGTTTGTTGGAAGATTTTTAATCACAGCCTCAATTTCAATGCTTGTGATTGGTCTGCTTTTATTTTCTATTTCTTCCTGGTTTAGTCTCGGGAAGTTGTGCTTTTCTAAGAATTGGTCCATCTCCTCTATGTTGTCCATTTAATTGACATAGAGTTGCTTATAGTAATCTCTCATGATACTTTGTATTTCTGCAATGTCAGTTGTTACTTCTTTTTTATTTCTAATTCTATTGATTTGAGTTTTCTTGCTCTTTTTCTTGATAAATCTAGCTAATGGTTTTTCAATTTTGTTTATCTTCTCAAAGAACCAGCTTTTACTTTTATTGGTCTTTGCTATTGTTTCCTTCATTTCTTTTTCATTTATTTCTGATCTGATCTTTATGATTTCTTTCCTTCTGCTAACTTTGGGATTTTTTTGTTCTTCTTTCTCTAATTGCATTAGGTGTAAGGTTAGGTTGTTTATTTGAGATGTTCCTTGTTTCTTTTTTTTTTTTTTTCTTTTTTTTTTTATGCATATATTTTTTATTTTCTCCCATTTTTTTTATAACAAATTTAATCAGTTATACATATACATATGTTTCCATAACCCCTCCCTTTTGCATCTCCCTCCCACCCTCCCTATCCCACCCCTCCAGGCGGTCATAAAGTACCGAGCTGACCTCCCTGTGCTATGCGGCTGCTTCCCACTAGCTATCTACCTCACGTTTGGTAGTGTATATATGTCCATGCCGCTCTTTCACTTTGTCACAGCTTACCCTTCCCCCTCCCCATATCCTCAAGTCCATTCTCTAGTAGGTCTGTGTCTTTATTCCTGTTTTACCCCTATGTTCTTCATGACATTTTTTTTTTCTTAAATTCCATATATATGTGTTAGCATACAGTATTTGTCTTTCTCTTTCTGACTTACTTCACTCTGTATGACAGACTCTAGGTCTATCCACCTCATTACAAATAGCTCAATTTCATTTCTTTTTATGGCTGAGTAATATTCCATTGTATATATGTGCCACATCTTCTTTATCCATTCATCCGATGATGGACACTTAGGTTGTTTCCATCTCCGGGCTATTGTAAATAGGGCTGCTATGAACATTTTGGTACATGTCTCTTTTTGAATTATGGTTTTCTCAGGGTATATGCCCAGTAGTGGGATTGCTGGGTCATATGGTAGTTCTATTTGTAGTTTTTTAAGGAACCTCCATACCGTTCTCCATAGCGGCTGTACCAATTCACATTCCCACCAGCAGTGCAAGAGTGTTCCCTTTTTTCCACACCCTCTCCAGCATTTATTGTTTCTAGATTTTTTGATGATGGCCATTCTGACTGGTGTGAGATGATATCTCATTGTAGTTTTGATTTGCATTTCTCTAATGAGTAAAGATGTTGAGCATCCTTTCATGTGTTTGTTGGCAGTCTGTATATCTTCTGTGGAGAAATGTCTATTTAGGTCTTCTGCCCATTTTTGGATTGGGATGTTTGTTTTTTGATATTGAGTTGCATGAGCTGTTTGTAAATTTTGAAGGTTAATCCTTTGTCAGTTGCTTCATTTGCAAATATTTTCTCTCATTCTGAGGGTTGTCTTTTTGTCTTGTTTATGGATTCCTTTTCTGTGCAAAAGCTTTTAAGTTTCATTAGGTCTCATTTGTTTATTTTTGTTTTTATTTCCATTTCTCTAGGTGGGTCAAAAAGGATCTTGCTAGTGCTGCTTAAAGAAGCACCAGAGACGGACGCAAGCTGTGGCTAAAGGCACGGACCACGGAGACGGGCGTGGGATGCTGGGGCTGCTGCTGCTGACGCCACAAGGCCTGTGTGTGAGCACAGGTCACTGTCCACACCCCCTTCCTGGGAGCCTGTGCAGCCCGCCACTGCCGGGGTCCCGGGACCCAGGGACGGCTTCCCCGGGAAAGCGCACGTAGCGCCTCAGGCTGGTGCAACATTGCACTGGCCTTTGCCGCCACAGGCCCGCCCCGCACTGCGTGCCCCTCTCTCCCGTCGGTCTGAGTGAACCAGAGCCCCTGAATCAGTGGCTCCTTTAAACCCGTCCTGTCTGAGCGAAGAACGGATGCCCTCCGGCAACCTATGCACAGAGGCGGGGCCAGGTCCAAGGCTGAGACCCGGGAGATGTGTGAGCAGAGAAGAGACAGGGAAATCTCTCTGTGCAGCCTCGGAGGCAGCAGATTAAAGCTCCACGGTCTGCTTGATGTGCCCTGCATCTGTGGAGTGCATGAATGGACAGCGAATCATCCCAAATTGAGGAAGTGGACTATGAGGACAAGATTTAAGACTTTCCCCCCTTTTCCTCTTTTTACAACGAATTATCCCAAATTGAGGAAGTGGACTTTGAGGACAAGATTTAAGATTTTTTCCCCTTTTCCTCTTTTTACAACAAATTATCCCAAATTAAGGAGGTGCACTTTGAGAGCAAGATTTTTTATTCTTTTCCCCCTGTTCTCTTTTTGTGAATGTATGTGTATGCTTCTGTGTGAGATTTTCTCTGTATAGCTTTGCTTCCACCATAGGTCCCAGGGTTCTATCCATCCGTTTTTTTTTTCAATAATTACTTTTTTATTTTTAATAACACTACTATATTTTATACTTTATTCTATTTTACTTTATCTTCTCTCTTTCTTTTTTTCCTACCTTCCCTTCCTCCATCCCTCCCTCCGCCCCTTTCTTTCTTTCTTTCTTTCTTTCCTTCCTCCCTCCTTCCCTCCTGTCTTTCTTTCTTTCTTTCTTTCCTTCCTCCTTCCCTCCCTCCTTTCTTCCTTTCACTCTTTCTCTTTCCTTCCTCCCTCCTTCCCTCCCTCCTTTCTTTCTTTCTGTCTTTCCTCCCTCCCTCACTCACTCCTTTCTTTCTTTCTTTCTTCCTTCCTTTCCTTCTTCCTATCTTTTTCTCTCTCTTTCTTTCTTCTACTAATTCTTTCTTTCTACTTTTTCTGCCTTTTATTCTGAGCCGGGTAGATGAAAGGCTCTTGGTGCTGCAGCCAGGAGTCAGTGCTGTGCCTCTGAAGTGGGAGAGCCAACTTCAGGACACGGGTTCATAAGAGACCTCCCAGCTCCACATAATATCAAGCGGTGAAAATCTCACAGAGATCTCCATATCAACACCAACACCCAGCTTCAGTCAACGACCAGCAAGCTACAGTGCTGGTCACCCTATGCCAAGCAACTAGAAAGACAGGAACACAACCCCACTCATTAGCAGAGAGGCTGCCTAAAAACATAATAAGGCGACAGGAACCCCAAAACACACCACCAGACGTGGACCTGTCCACCAGAAAGACAAGATCGAGCCTCAACCATCAGAACACAGGCACTAGTCCCCCCCACCAGGAAGCCTACACAACCTACTGAAACAACCTTAGCCACTGGGGAAAGACACCAAAAAAAAACGGGAACTACGAATCTGCAGCCTGCAAAAGGGAGACCCCAAACACAGTAAGATAAGCAAAATGAGAAGACAGAAAAACACACAGCAGGTGAAGGAGCAAGATAAAAACTTACCAGACCTAACAAATGAAGAGGTACTAGGCAGTCTACCTGAAAAAGAATTCAGAATAATGATAGTAAAGACGATCCAAGATTCTATTTCCAAGATCCAAAATCTTGGAAAAAATCTTGGAAATAGAATAGACGAAATCTATTGGAAATAGATATGGAATTTAGGGAAAAAAAGTCATGAAGAACCTAGGGGTAAAACAAAATTAAAGACACAGACCTACTTGAGAATGGACTTGAGGATATGGGGAGGGGGAAGGGTAAGCTGTGACAAAGCAAAAGAGAGGCATGTACATATATACAGTACCAAACGTAAGGTAGATAGACAGTGGGAAGCAGCCGCATAGTACAGGGAGATCAGCTCGGTGCTTTGTGACTGCCTGGAGAGGTGGGATAGGGAGAGTGGGAGGGAGGGAAATGCAAGAGGGAAGGGATTTGAGAAGAGATGTGTATGTATGACTGATTCACTTTGTTATAAAGCAGAAACTAATTAAAAAAAAGGATCTTGCTGTGGCTTATGTCATAGAGTGTTCTGCCTATCTTTTCATCTAAGAGTTTGATAGTGTCTGGCCTCACATTTAGGTCTTTAATCCATTTTCAGTTTATTTTTGTGTATGGTGTTAGGGAGTATTCTAATTTCATTCTTTTTTTTAAATTTTTTTACAACTTTATTGGAGTATAATTGCTTCACAATGGTGTATAAATTTCTGTTTTATAACAAAGTGAATCAGTTATACATATACATCCATTCCCATATTCCTTCTCTCTTGCATCTCTTTCCCTCCCACCCTCACTATCCCACCCCTACAGACAGTCACAAAGCACCGAGCTGATCTACCTGTGCTAAGCGGCTGCTTCCCACTAGCTATCTACCTTATGTTTGGTACTGTATATATGTCCATGCCTCTCTTTCGCTTTGTCACAGCTTACCCTTCCCCCTCCCCATATCCTCAAGTCCATTCTCAAGTAGGTCTGTGTCTTTATTCCTGCTTTACCCCTAGGTTCTTCATGACATTTTTTTAAAATTCCATATATATGTGTTAGCATACGGTATTTGTCTTTCTCTTTCTGACTTACTTCACCCTGTATGACAGACTCTTGGTCTATCCACCTCATTACAAATAGCTCAGTTTCGTTTCTTTTTATGGCTGAGTAATATTCCATTGTATATATGTGGCACATCTTCTTTATCCATTCATCTGATGATGGACACTTAGGTTGTTTCCATCTCCGGGCTATTGTGAATAGAGCTGCAATGAACATTTTGGTACATGTCTCTTTTTGAATTATGGTTTTCTCAGGGTATATGCCTACTAGTGGGATTGCTGGGTCATATGGTAGTTCTATTTGTAGTTTTTTAAGGAACCTCCATACTGTTCTCCATAGTGGCTGTACCAATTCACATTCCCACCAGCAGTGCAAGAGTGTTCCCTTTTCTCCACACCCTCTCCAGCATTTATTGTTTCTAGATTTCTTGATGATGGCCATTCTGACTGGTGTGAGATGATATCTCACTGTAGTTTTGATTTGCATTTCTCTAATGATTAATGATGTTGAGCATTCTTTCATGTGTTTGTTGGCAGTCTGTATATCTTCTTTGGAGAAATGCCTATTTAAGTCTTCTGCCCATTTTTGGATTGGGTTGTTTGTTTTTTTGCTATTGAGCTGCATGAGCTGCTTATAAATTTTGGAGATTAATCCTTTGTCATTTGCCTCATTTGCAAATATTTTCTCCCATTCTGAGGGTTGTCTTTTGGTCTTGTTTATTGTTTCCTTTGTTGTGCAAAAGCTTTGAAGTTTCATTAGGTCCCACTTGTCTATTTTTGTTTATATTTCCATTTCTCTAGGAGGTGGGTCCAAGAGGATCATGCTGTGATTTATGTCATAGAGTGTTCTGCCTATGTTTTCCTCTAAGAGTTTGATAGTTTCTGGCCTTACATTTAGGTCTTTAATCCATTTTGAACTTATTTTTGTGTATGGTGTTAGGGAATGATCTAATCTCATACTTTTACATGTCCCTGTCCAGTTTTCCCAGCACCACTTATTGAAGGGGCTGTCCTTTCTCCACTGTACATTCCTGTCTCCTTTATCAAAGATAAGTTGACCATATGTGCGTGTGTTTATCTCTGGTCTTTCTGTCCTGTTCCATTGCTGTACCTTTCTGTTTTGGTGACAGTACCATACTGTCTTGATTACTGTACGTTTGTAGTATAATCTGAAGTCAGGGAGCCTGATTCCTGCAGCTCCGTTTTTCATTCTCAATATTGGTATGGCTATTCGGGGTCTTTTGTGTTTCCATACAAATTGTGAAATTTTTTGTTCTAGTTCTGTGAAAAATGTCAGTGGTAGTTTGATAGGGATTACAATGAATCTGTAGATTGCTTTGGGTTGTAGAGCCATTTTCATAATGTTGATTCTTCCAATCCAGGAGCATGGTATATCTCTCCATCTATTTGTATCATCTTTAATTTCTTTCATCAGTGTCTTATAATTTTCTGCATACAGGTCTTTTGTCTCCTTAGCTAGTATTATTCCTAGATATTTTATTCTTTTTGTTGCAGTGGTAAATGGGAGTGTTTTCTTGATTTCACTTTCAGATTTTTCATCATCAGTGTACAGGAATGCTAGAGATTTCTGTGCAATAATTTTGCATCCTGTTACTTTAATAGATTCATTGATTAGCTCTAGTAGTTTTCTGGTAGCATATTTAGGATTCTCTATGTATAGAATCATGTCATCTGCAAACAGTGACAATTTTATTTCTTCTTTTCTGATTTGGATTCCTTTTATTTCCTTTTCTTCTCTGATTGCTGTGGCTAAAAGTTCCAAAACTATGTTGAATAAGCTTGGTGAGAATAAGCAACCTTGCCTTGTTCCTGAGCTTAGTGGAAGTGGTTTCAGTTTTTCACCATTGAGGATGATGTTGGCTGTGGGTTTGTCATATATGGCCTTTATTGTGGTGAGGAAAGTTCCCTCTATGCCTACTTTCTGCAGGGTTTTTATCATAAATGAGTTTTGAAATTTTTCAGAAGATTTCTCTGCATCTATTGAGATGATCATATGGTTTTTCTCCTTCATTTGTTAATATGGTGTCACGTTGATTGATTTGCATATATTGAAGAATCCTTGCATTTCTGGAATAAACCCCACTTGATCATGGTGTATGATCCTTTTAATGTGCTGTTGGATTCTGTTTGCTAGTATTTTGTTGAGGATTTTTGAATCTATGTTCATCAGTGTTATTGGCCTGTAGTTTTCTTTCTTTGTGACATCCTTATATGGTTTTGGTATCAAGGTGATGGTGGCCTCGTAGAGTTTGGGAGTGTTCCTCCCTCTGCTGTATTTTGGAAGAGTTTGAGAAGGATAGGTGTTATCTCTTCTCTACATGTTTGATAGAATTCGCCTGTGAAGCCATCTGGTCCTGAGCTTTTGTTTGTTTGAAGATTTTAAATTCCAGTTTCAATTTCAGTGCTTGTGATTGGTCTCTTCATAAAATCTGTTTCTTCCTGATTCAGTCATGGCAGGTTGTGCATTTCTAAGAATTTGTCCATTTCTTCCAGGTTATCCATTTTATTGGCCTAGAGTTGCTTGTAGTAATCTCTCATGATCTTTTGTATTTCTGCAGTGTCAGTTGTTACTTCTCCTTTTTCATTTCTAATTCTATTGATTTGAGTCTTCTCCCTCTTTTTCTTGATGAGTCTGGCTAGTGCGTTATCAATTTTGTTTATCTTCTCAAAGGACCAGCTTTTAGTTTTATTGATATTTCTATCATTTCCTTCATTTCTGTTTAATTTTTTCTGATCTGATTTTTATGATTTCTTTCCTTCTGCTAACTTTGGGTTTTTTTGTTCTTCTTTCTCTAATTGCTTTAGGTGCATGGTCAGGTTGTTTACTCGAGATGTTTCCTGTTTTTTAAGGTGGGGTTGTATTGCTATAAATTTCCCCTCTTAGAACTGTTCTTGCTGCATACCATAGGTTTTGTGTCACCGTGTCTCCATTGTCATTTGTTTCTAGGTATATTTTAATTTCCTCTTTGATTTCTTCAGTGATCACTTCGTCATTAAGCAGTGTATTGTTTAGCCTCCATGTGTTTGTATTTTTTAAAGGTCTTTTCCAGTAATTGATGTCTAGTCTCATAGCATTGTGGTTGGAAAAGATATTTCATACAATTTCAATTTTCTTAACTTTACCAAGGCTTGATTTGTGACCCAAGATATGATCTCTCCTGGAGAATATTTCTTGAGCAGTTGAGAAAAATGTGTATTCTTTTGTTTTTGGATGGAATGTCCTATAAATATCAATTAAGTCCTTCTTGTTTAATGTATCAGTTAAAGCTTGTGTTTCCTTATTTATTTTCATTTTGGATGATCTGTCTATTGGTGAAAGTGGGGTGTTAAAACCCCCTACTATGAATGTGTTACTGTTGATTTCCCCTTTTATGGCTGTTAGTGTTTGCCTTATGTATTGAGGTGCTCCTATGTTGGGTACATAAATATTTACCATTGTTATATCTTCTTCTTGGATCGATCCCTTGATCATTATGTAGTGTCCTTCTTTGGCTCTTCTAATAGTCTTTATTTTAAAGTCTATTTTGTCTGATATGAGAATTGCTACTCCAGCTTTCTTTTGATTTCCATTTGCATGGAATATCTTTTTCCATCCCCTCACTTTCAGTCTGTATGTGTCTCTAGGTCTGAAGTGGTTCTCTTGTAGACAACATATATATGGGTCTTGTTTTTGTATCCATTCAGCCAATCTGTGTCTTTTGGTGGGAACATTTATTGCATCTACATTTAAGGTAATTATCAATATGTATGTTACTATTCCCATTTTCTTAATTGTTTTGGGTTCATTATTGTAGGTATTTTCCTTCTGTTGTGTTTCTTGCCTAGAGAAGTTCCTTTAGCATATGTTGTAAAGCTGGTTTGCTTGTGCTGAACTCTTTCAGCTTTTGATTGCCTGTGAAGATTTTAATTTCTCCATGAAATCTGAATGAGATCCTTGCTGGGTAGAGCAATCTTGGTTGCAGGTTTTTCTCCTTCATCACTTTAACTATGTCCTGCCACTCCCTTCTGGCTTGCAGAGTTTCTGCTGAGAGATCAGCTGTTAACCTGATGGGGATTCCCTTGTGTGTTATTTGTTGTTTTTGCCTTGCTGCTTTTAATATGCTTTCTTTGTATTTAATTTTTGACAGTTTGATTAATATGTGTCTTGACGTATTTCATCTTGGATTTATTCTGTATGGGACTCTCTGTGCCTCTTGGACTTCATTAACTATTTCCTTTCCCATATTAGGGAAATTTTCAACTATAATTACTTCAAATATTTTCTCAGTTGCTTTCTTTTTCTCTTCTTCTTCTGGAACCCCTATAATTCGAATGTTGGTGCATTTAATGTTGTCGCAGATGTCTCTGAAACTGTCATTAATTCTTTTCATTCTTTTTTCTTTATTCTGTTCTGCAGCAGTTATTTTTACTATTTTATCTTCCACATCACTTATCCGTTCTTCTGCCTCAGTTATTCTGCTATTGATCCCATCTAGAGTATTTTTAATTTCATTTATTTTCTTGCTCATGATTGTTTGTTTCATCTTTTGTTCTTCTAGGTCCTTGTTATATGTTTCTTGCATTTTGTCTATTCTACTTCCAAGATTTTAGATCATCTTTATTCTCATTATTCTGAATTCTTTTTCAGGTAGACTGCCTCTTTCCTCTTCATTTGTTAGGTCTGGTGGATTTTTATCTTGCTCCTTCACCTCCTATGTGTTTTCCTGTCTTCTCATTTTGCTTATCTTACTGTGTTTGGGGTCTCCTTTTTGTGGGCTGCAGGTTCATAGGTCCTGTTGTTTTTGGCATCTGGCTAAGTTTTGGTGTCTGGCTAAGTTTCTTTCAGTGGGTTGTGTGGGCTTCCTGGTGGAGGGGACTAGTGCCTGTGTTCAGGTGGATGAGGCTGGATCTTGTCTTTCTTGTGGGCAGGTCCACATCTGGTGGTGTGTTTTGGGGTGTCTGTGGGCTTATTATGATTTTAGGCAGCCTCTCTGCTAATGGATAGAGTTGTGTTCCTGTCTTGATAGTTGTTTGGCATAGGGTGTCCAGCACTCTAGCTTGCTCATCGTTGAGTGAAGCTGGATGCTGTTGTTGAGATGGAGATCTCTGGGAGATTTTTGCCATTTGATATTATGTGGAGCTGGGAGGTCTCTTGTGGATCAGTGTCCTGAAGTTGACTCTCCCACCTCAGAGGCACATCACTGACTCCTGGCTGCAGCACCAAGATCCTTTCATACACACGGCTCAGAATAAAAGGCAGAAAAACTAGAAAGAAAGAATTAGTAGAAGAAGAAAGAAAGAAAGGAATAAATAAATAAATAAATAAATAAATAAAGAATGAAAGAAGGAAAGAAAGAAAGAAAGGAGGGAGGAAGGGAAGGAGGAAGGAGCAAAGGTAGGAAAAAAAGAAAGAGAGAAGATAAACTAAAATAGAATATAGTATGATAAAATATAATAATGTTATTATAATAAACATATTAAGAAAAAAAAAGGATGTATAGAACCCTGGAACAAATGGTGGAAGCAAAGGTATACAGACAAAATCTCCCACAGAAACACACACATACAAACTCACAAAAAGAGGAAAAGGGGAAAAAATCATAAATCTTGCTCTCAAAATCCACCTCCTCAATTTGGGATGATTCGTTGTCTAAAGGAGCTAAGGAAGATAAGAAAGAAAGAAAGAAAGAAGATAAAGTAAAATAAAATAAAGATAAATTAAAATATAGTTATTAAAATAAAAAATAATTATTAAGAAAAAAAATGGATGGATAGAACCCTAGGACAAATGGTGGAAGCAAAGCTGTACAGACAAAATCTCACACAGAAGCATACACATACAAACTCACAAAAAGAAGTGGAAAAAATCATAAATCTTGTTCTCAAAGTCCACCTCCTCAATTTGGTATGATTCGTTGTCTATTCATGTATTCCACAGATGCAGGGTACATCAAGTTGATTGTGGAAATTTAATCTGCTCCTTCTGAGGCTGCTGGGAGTGATTTACCTTTCTCTTCTTTATTCTCACAGCTCCCGGGTCTCAGCTTTGGATTTGGTCCCGTCTCTTCATGTAGATCACGGAGGGTGACTGTTCTTCGCTCAGACAGGACGGGGTTAAAGAAGCAGCCACTTCAGGGACTGTGGCTCACTCAGGCCAGGGGGAGTGAGGGGTATGGAGTGCATGGCGAGCCTGTGGCACCAGAGGCCAGCGTGACGTTGCATCAGCCCGAAGCAAGCTGTGCGCTCTCCCAGGGAAGCTGTCCCTGGATCCCAGGACACTTGCAGTGGCGGGCTGCACAGGCTCCCTGGAAACAGGGCGTGGACAGTGACCTGTGATCGCTCACAGGCCTCTTCACAGTGGCCACAGCAGCCCCAGCATCCCACGCCTGTCTTTGGGGTCTGCACTTTTAGCCACAGCTCGTGCCCATCTCTGGAGCTCCTTTAAGCAGCACTCTTAATCCCCTCTCCTTGCACACCAGGAAATAAAGAGAGAAGAAAAAGTCTCTTGCCTCTTCGGCAGGTCCAGACTTTTTCCCGGACTCCCTCACGGCCAGCCATGGTGCTCTAACCCCTTCAGGCTGTGTTCACACCACCAACCCCAGTCCTCTCCCTGTACTCTGACTGAAGCCCGACCCTCAGCTCCCAGCCCTGCCCACTCCGGCGACCGAGCAGACCAACCTCTCAGGCTGGTGAGTGCCAGTCAGCACTGATCCTCTGTGCGGGAATCTCTCCTCTTTGCCCTCCACATCCCTGTTGCTATGCTCTCCTCCACTACTCCGAAGCTTTCCCCCTCCGCCACACACAGTCTCTGCCCGCGAAGGTGCTTCCTAGTGTGTGGAAACCTTTCCTCCTTCACGGCTCCCTCCCACTGGTGCAGTTCCCGTCCCTATCCTTTTGTCTCTGTTTATTCTTTTTTCTTTTGCCCTACCCAGGTACGTGGGGAGTTTCTTGCCTTTTGGGAGGTCTGAGGTCTTCTGCCAGTGTTCAGTAGGTGTTCTGTAGGAGTTGTTCCACGTGTAGAAGAGTTTCTGATGTATCTGTGGGGAGGAAGGTGATCTCCGTGTTTTATTCTTCTGCTATCTTCCCCTCCCTCCTAATTTCATTCTTTTACAGGTAGCTGTCCAGTTTTCCCAGCACCACTTATTGAGGAGGCAATCTTTTCTCCATTGTATATTCTTGACTCCTTTATCAAAAATAAGGTGACCATATGTGTGTGGGTTTATCTCTGGGCTCTCTGTCTTGTTCCATTGACATATATTTCTGTTTTTGTGCAAGTACCATACTGTCTTGATTACTGTAGGTTTGTAGTATAGTCTGAAGTCCAGGAGCCTGACTCCTCTAGCTCCATTTTTCTTTCTCAAGATTGCTTTAGCTATTTCAGGTCTTTTGTGTTTCCATACAAATTGAGAAATTTTTGTTCTACTTCTGTGAAAAATGTCATTGGTAGTTTGATAGGGATTGCATTGAATCTGTAGATTGCTATGGGTAGTACAGTCATTTTCACAATGTTGACTCTTCCAATCCAAGAATATGGTGTATCTCTCCATCTGTTTGTATCATCTTTGATTTCTTTCATCAGTGCCTTATAGTTTCTGAGTACAGGTATTTTACCTCCTTAGGTAGGTTTGTTCCTATGTATTTAATTTATTTTTTTGCAATGGTAATTGGGAGGGATTCTTTAAATTCTCTTTCAGATTTCTCATCATTAGTGTATAGGAATGCAAGAGATTTCTGATCATTAATATGTATCTTACTACTTTACCAAATTCATTGATTAGATCTAGTAGTTTTCTGGTAGCATCTTTAGGATTCTCTATGTATAGATTCATGTCATCTGTAAATAGTGACAGCTGTACTTCTTCTTTTCTTATATGGATTCATTTTATTTCTTTTTCTTCTCTGATTGCTGTGGCTAGTGCTTCCAAAATTACGTTGAGTAATAGTGTTAAGAGTGGGCAACCTTGTCTTGTTCCTGATCTTAGTGGAAATGGTTTAAATTTTTCACAATTGAGAAAGATGTTGTCTGTGAGTTTGTCATATATGGCCTTTATTATGTTCAGGTAAGTTCCCTCTATGCCTACTTTCTGGAGTGCTTTTATCATAAATTTGTGTTGAATTTTGTCAAAACATTTTTCTTTATCCATTGAGATGATCATATGGTTTTTATCCTTCAGTTTGTTAATATGGTTTACAACATTGATTGGTTTGTGTATATTGAAGAATCCTTGCATTTCTGAGGTAAACCACACTTGATCATGGTATATGATCCTTTTAATGTGTTGTAGGACTCTGTTTGCTAGTATTTTGTTGAGGATATTTGCATCTATGTTCATCAGTGATATTGGCCCCTAGTTTTCTTTCCTTGTGACATCTTTGTCTGGTTTTGGTATCAGGGTGATGATGGCCTCATAGAATGAGTATAGGTGTGTTCCTCCCTCTGTTATATTTTGGAAGAATTTAAGAAGGATAGGTGTTAACTCTTCTCTAAATATTTCATAGAATTCACCTGTGAAGCCATCTGGTGCTGGGCTTTTGTTTGTTGGAAGATTTTTTATCACAGTCTCAATTTCAGTGCTTGTGATTGGTCTGTTTATATTTTCGGTTTCTTCCTGGTTCAGTCTCGGAAGGTTGTGCTTTTCTACTAATTTGTCCATTTCTTCTAGGTTGTCCATTTAATTGGCATATAGTTTCTTGTAGTAATCTCTCATGATCCTTTGTATTTCTACAGTGCCAGTTGTCACTTCTCCTTTTTCATTTCTAATTCTATTGATTTGAGTCTTCTCCCTTTTTTTCTAGATGAGTCTGGCTAATGGTTTATCAATTTTTTTATCTTCTTAAAGAACCAGCTTTTAATTTTATTGATCTTTGCTATTGTTTATTTCATTTCTTTTTCTTTTATTTCTGATCTGACCTTTATGATTTCTTTCCTTGTGCTAACTTTGATGTTTTTTGTTCTTCTTTCTCTAATTGCTCTAAGTTAAAGTTAATTTTTTATTTCAGATTTTTCTTGCTTTTTGAGGTAGTAATATATTGCTATAAAATTCCCTCTTAGAACTGCTTTTGCTGCATCCCATATGCTTTGGGTCATCGTGTTTTCATTGTCATTTGTTTGTAGGTATTTTTTGATTTTCTCTTTGATTGCTTCAGTGATCTCTTGGTTACTAAGTATTGTGTTGTATAGCTTCCATGTGTTTGTATCTTTTACAGATTTTTTCCTGTTATTGATATCTAGTCTCACAGTGTTGTGGTCAGAAAAGATCCTTTATACAATTTCAATTTTCTTAAATGTACCAAGCCTTGTTTTGTGACCCAAGATATGATCTATCCTGAAGAATGTTCCATGAGCACTTGAGAAGAAAGTGTATTCTGTTGTTTTTGGATGGAATATCCTAGAAATATCAATTACGTCCATCTTTTTCAATGTATCATTTAAAGCTTCTGTTTCCTTATTTATTTTCTTTTTGGATGATCTGTCCATTAGTAAAAGTGGGGTGTTAAAGTCCCCTATTATGATTGTGTTAATGTTGAATTCCCCTTTTATGGCTGTTAGTATTTGCCTTATGTATTGAGGTGCTCCTATATTGGGTGCATAAACATTTACAGTTGTTATATCTTCTTCTTTTATTGATCCCTTGATCATTATGTAGTTTCCTTCTTTGTCCCTTGTAATAGTCTTTGTTTTAAAGTCTATTTTGTCTGATATGAGAATTGTTAGTTCAGCTTGCTTTTGATTTCCTTTTGCATGGAATATCTTTTTCCATTCCCTCACTTCCCGTTTGTGTGAGTCCCTCGTTTGGAAGTGGGTTTCATGTAGACATCATATATAAGGTTCTTGTTTTTTTATACATTCAGCCAGTCTTTGTCTTTTGGTTGGAGCATTTAGTACTTTTACATTCAAGTTGATTATCTATTTGTTTTCCTATTACCATTTTCTTAATTGATTTGTGATTTTTCTTGTGGGTCTTTTTCTTTTCTTGTGTTTCCTTCTTAGCAAAGTTCCTGTAGCATTTTTTGTAAAGCTGGTTTGGTGGTGCTGAATTCTCTTAGCTTTTGCTTGTCTTTAAAGGTTTTAATTTCTCCTTTGAATCTGAACAAGATCCTTGCTGTGTAGAGTAATCTTGGTTGTAGTTTTTTTCCTTTCATTACTTTAAATATGTCCAGCCACTCCCTTCTGGCTTGCAGAATTTCTGCTGAAACATCAGCTGTTAACCTTATGAGGATTCCCTTGTATATTATTTGTTGTTTTCCCTTGCTGCTTTTAATATTTTTTCTTTGAATTTAATTTTTGATAGTTTGAGTAATATGTGTCTTGGCATGTTTCTCCTTTGATTTATCCTTTATGGGACTCTCTGTGCTTCCTGGACTTGATTAACTATTTTCTTTCACATATTAGGGAAGTTTTCAACTATAATCTCTTCAGATATTTTCTCAGTCTCTTTGTGTTTCTCTTCTTCTGGTACCCCTTACATTCGAATGTTGGTGCATTTAATGATGTCCCAGAGGTCTCTGAGACTGTCCTCAGTTCTTTTCATTCTTTTTTCTTTATTCTGCTCTGCAGCAGTTATTTCCACTATTTTATTTTCCAGGTCACTTATCTGTTCTTCTGCCTCAGTTATTCTGATATTGATTCCTTCTTGAGAATTTTTAATTTCATGTATTGTTTTGTTCATCATTGTTTCTTTGCTCTTTATTTCTTCCAGGTCCTTGTTAAACATTTCTTGTATTTCCTTCATTTTATTTCCAAGATTTTGGATCATCTTTACTATCATTACTCTGAATTCTTTTTCAGATAGACTGCCTATTTTCTCTTCATTTGTTTGGTCTGGTGGTTTTTTACCTTGCTCCTTCATCTGCTGTGTGTTTCTCTGTCTTCTTATTTTGCTTCACTTAATGTGTTTGGTGTCTCATTTTCTCAAGCTGCAGGTTCATAGTTCCTGTTGTTTTTGGTGTCTTCCCCCAGTGACTAAGGTTGGTTCAATGGGTTGTATATGCTTCCTGGTGGATGCAACTAGTGCCTGTTTTCTGGTGGATGAGCCTAGATCTTGTCTTTCTGGTGGGTTGGACTGCGTCTGGTGGTGTGTTTTGGGGTGTCTGTGGGCTTATTATGATTTTAGGCAGCCTCTCTGTTAATGGGTGGGGTTGTGTTCCTGTCCTTTTAGCTGTTTGGCATAGGGTGTCCAGCAGTGTAGCTTTTTGGTCATTGAGTGGATCCAGGTCTTAACATTGAGATGGAGATCTCTGGAAGAGCTTTTGCCATTTGATATTATGTGCAGCCAGTAGGTCTCTGGTGCACAAATGTCCTGAACTCAGCTCTTCCACCTCAGAGGCCTGACACCAAGCCAGAGCACCAAGAACATGTCAGCTACACACCTCAGAAGAAAAGTGAGAAAAAGGAAAGGAAGAAAAATAAATACTAATAAAATAAAATAAAGTTATTAAAAAATTAAAAAGTAATAAAAAGAAGAAAATAAAAACGAAGGAAAGAAAGAGAAAAACCAAACCAAAAAACAAATCCACCAATGATACAAGCACTAAAAGCTATACTAAAAAAAATAACAACAAACAGACAGAACCATAGGACAAATTGTAAAAGAAAAGCTATACAGACAAAATCACACAAAGAAACATACACATACACACTCAGAAAAAGAGAAAAAAAAACAATATATCTATATATATATAAAAGAAAAAGGAGGAATAGAGCAACCAAATCAATAACAAATATACCAATGATAATAAACTCTAAATACTAAACTAAGATAAACATAAAGCCAGGAACAAATTAGATGCAGAAAGCAAACCCCAAGTCTACAATTGATCCCAAGGTCCACCACCTCAATTTTGGGATGATTTGTTGCCTATTCAGGTATTCCAGAGATGCAGTGTATATCGAGTTGACTGTGGAGATTTAATCTGCTGCTTCTGAGGCTGCTGGGAGAAACTTCCCTTTCTTTGTTTGTTCACACTGGTCTTGGGGTTCAGCTTTGGATTTGGCCCCACCTCTGCATGTAGGTGGTTTGAGGGTGTCTTTTCTTCACTTACAGGATGGGGTTAAAGGAGATGCTGATCAGAGTGCTCTGGCTCACTCAGGCTGGTGGGAGGGAGGTGTAGAGAATGTGGGGTGATACTGCAGTGGCAGAGGCTTGCATGATGTTGCAACAGCCTGAGGCGTGCTGTGTGTTCTCCCGAGGAAGTTGTCCTTGGATCACAGGACCCTGACAGTGGGAGCTGCACAGGCTCCCGGCAGGGGAGGTGTGGATAGTGACCTGTGCTTGCATACAGGCTTCTTGGTGGTGGCAGCAGCAGCCTTAGTGTCTCATGGCCGTCTCTGGTGTCTGTGCTGATAGCTGTGGCTCACGTCCATCTCTGGAGCTCTTTTAGATGGTGCTCTGTATCCCCTCTCCTCGTGCATCCTGAAACAATGGTCTCTTGCCTCTTAGGTGGCCCCAGACTTTTTCTGCACTCCCTCCTGGCTAGCTGTGGTACACTAGCCCCCTTCAGGCTGTGTTCGCATATCCAACCCCAGTCCTCTCCCTGGGATCCGACCTCCGAAGCCAGAGCCACAGCTCCCTGTCCCAACCCGACCCAGCAGGTGAGCAGACAAGCGTCTCAGTCTGGTGAATGCTGGTTGGCACCAATCCTCTGTGTAGGAATCTCTCTGCTTTGCCCTCTGCACCCATGTTTTTCCACGTCTCTGATGCTTCCCCTCTGCCAAACCCTATCTCTGTCAGAGAAGAGGTTTCCTAGTGTGTGGAAACTTTTCCTCCTTCACAGCTCCCTCCTAGAGGTTCAGGTTCTATCCCTATTCTTTTATCTCTGTTTTATCTTTTTTCTTTTGCCCTACCCAGATACATGGGGAGTTCCTTGCTTTTGGGGAAGTCTGAGGTCTTCTGCCATAATTCAGTAGGTGTTCTGTAGGAGTTGTTCCACATGTAGATGTATTTCTGATGTGTTTGTGGTGAGGAAGGCGATCTCCACATCTTACTCCTCCACCATCTTGAAGGTCTCCTGATCAGTGATCTTTGATGTTACTATTATAATTATTTCAGAGCACTGTGAACTACACCTATATGAGATGATAAAGTTAATCAATAAATCCTGTTTGGGTTCTGACTGCTCCACTGAACAACCAACCATTCCCCTGTCTTTCTCCCTCTCCTTGGGCCTCCTTATTCCCTGAAACACAACAATAATGAAATTAGGTCAATTAATAACCCTACAATGATCTCTAAGTTTTCAAGTGAAAGGAAGTGTTGCATGTCTCTCACTTAAAATCAAGAGCTAGAAATGATCAAGCTTAGTGAGGGAGGCATGTCAAAAATGGAGATAAGCCAAAAGCTAGGTCTCTTTTGTGAATAGTTAGCCAAGTTTTGAATACAAAGGAAAAGTTATTGAAAAAAATTAAAAGTGCTACTTCAGTGAACACATGAATGACAAGAATGTGAAAGAGCTTTATTGTTGACATGGAGAATGAAATTCTGAGTGGTCTGGATAGAAAATCAAACCAGCCACATCTCCTTAATCCAAAGCCTAAAAAGGCCCTAAGTCTCTCTCATATATAAATATTTTTTCTTTTAACATCTTCATTGGAGTATAATTGCTTTACAATGTTGTCTTAGTTTCTACTTTATAATCAAGTGAATCAGATATACATATATCCCCATATCTCCTCCCTCTTCCATGTCCCTCCCACCCTCCCTAACCCACCCCTCTAGGTGGTCACAAAGCATCCAGCTGATCTCCCTGTGCTATATGGTTGCTTCCCACTAGCTATCTATTTTACGTTTGGTAGTGTATATATGTCCATGCCACTCTCACTTCATCCCACCTTACTCTTCCTCCTCCCCATGTCCTCAAATCCATTCTCTACATCTGCATCAGAACCTTTTTTTTTTTTTTTAGATTCCATATATATGTGGTAGCATATGGTATTTGTTTATCTCTTTCTGACTTACTTCATTCTGTATGACAGACTCTAAATTCATCCAAGGAAGCAATATTCTTAACTTTAATTAAAAGTTTGCTGGATAGAAGCCCTTTTCTCTTTTACTCAATATTAGGAAAATTGCTTTTCTAGCCTGTGTACTATAGGAATCCCGCTGATGTACTTTTTGTGTGCCTGGACTTTGGTGGTGATCGTGTGCAAGCAATAGAGCTTGTGTTGCTGAAGTAAGTTACAGCTGTGCCCAAGAATCTTCCCACACTAAGCACTGGGATGGAGTTAAAGGCTGGATTAGAACTTCAGGAATTATTCACCATCCAAATATGCTGTCAGAACAGTTTTGCCTCCTGGATGCACTCCTGATGCCTGGCTTTGTCACTCATGCCTGGTATCTCACTCTGGCTTCTGCTTACCTGCCTGTTTCTTTGATCTGAGCTATTTTTCTGTTGCTATTGACTTGGTGTGGATCTAGCATAGATGGGATGCTTCCTTGACATATTTGGTGGTAGTTGGTGGCAGCTGTCTACTTCCTAAAAGCTTCTATAAAGGAAACGTCTGGATCCTAATCCAGTGCCCTGTAATTCTTTGCTATCTCCGTAATAATCCTTTGCTGTCACCACTCTACCTCCATTCATTTTGGCATTCTGGCCCAAATTTGGTTAAGGAGTTTACAATTGGCCTTTGATAAGAAAGATGGAACTATCCCTTTTGAGTCCAAATCCTGGATTGGACTAAATTACACCAACAATTCACATTTGTTACATTCCTGTAGCACCAATATCCTCACCTTGGTACAAGAAAAACATGTCAGATATGCAGCAGCTACTACATCTAAAAAAGCTTTTACTAGACAAGATTTTCTCACACTCACATTTTCTTAACATTTTAAAGGTGTTTGAGTACTTATTTCGTGACAACTTTGAATAAAATCTTGGGGAGTTTCTATCGCCTTGGCAGCTTTTTCATGAAAATCTGTTCCCTCCATCATCAAAGAGTGGGGGAGGAGACTTCTGATTTCAGTGACATAGAAGACTGATTTAACACAGGCCTCTTAGTAGAAATAAAACTCTAAATGCATATTAACAGAATCTATCAAAAATTTAAATATGTAAATGCTGAACTTGAAAAAAGTAAAGGAAAATCCAAATGCTCACACCAGAGATTAAAGCCAGAGCAGTAAGCATGTTAGCCAATGTCCCAACAAAGTGGGACCTAGCATACTTGATTATAGGAACTTAGCCCAGGGGCTTCTAACATCTGTATAAGGACAGGAGGCAGGAGCCTTGGCTTGCAGAAGATGAGGAGCTTGAATTAAGACTCTTGCACTTGCTCAAGGAGATTCTGTGTACCCTGCCTGACATTCTGGAGGTGGGGCGAAATCTCCCATGAACAGTCCAAGCCACAAGTTGTGACATGTTTGGATTTTGTTGACCAAACTTATATTTTGGCATGATGTGGAAATTCCCAAGCCAGGAAACTAATTATAAAACTTAGTCCCATACTGGTAAAGCCCATGGAGCTCTCTGTAGAAGCAAATACATCACCACTCTGTAGGGACTTTTCTACAGCTCAGGCTCTACAGAGGACCCAGAGTTAAGGCAATCCCTGGTAAAATTTACAAACCAAAGGAGGAGATAATCCACTGTGGAGGGCCAGAAGTTATATACTAAGAACTTGGGTAAAAAAATCTGAAAAATATAGAATACATATGCTTAAAATGACTTAGGGATAAAGAAGGACTTTATCCTTTAAACCAAAATAAAAGAATAGAATACAGTGAGATTTAAAAGGAAGAAAGGACTAAAGGGGGAAGAAAGATTCTGAGCTGTCATATATTAAAATATTTTGTTCCCCCTCATGTTTCATCATGTCCTACTATTGTATTTATGTTTGCAATATAACCATATATATATATAATTATAATAATTCAATATAGTTTATTATAGTATATAATATAATTATATGATATAAATTATATATATGATCTCAACATGGGGTCAAAACTATTGTAACCAATGCCATTAAAACCAAATTTATAACAGCAAACAAATTTCAAATCCACCCAACAACTACCAATTAACCAACTAGTTTTTTTTAAAAAAAATTCATAATGAAGGTTGTTACTTATAGTTATGAAAAGTTTCTTAGAAAAATCCAATTTTTAAAGATCCAAGTGTCTTACATATGTTTCTCTTGAGTAAATACATTTCACAAAAGTAGTGTTTAATCAGACACCAGGTATTTCCATTCTCTAATACTAAAACATAATAAAGTACTCACCTCATTGCAAAGTTGAAGTACATGATGTTTTATGTATTTTAAGATAAACTGTGTCATGGACAGTAGAATTTTTTAAGACCCTTCAACTACAAGCACTGCCTTTAATGGTCTTTTAGTGAGTGTTCTTGTATTTTATTCAACTCTTTCATTCTAAATTCAGTGCTGTGATTACTATTTGTTTCTGTTGAATTTCAATGTCAGCCTTTCCAATTGTTTCCAAAATGTTCAATTCTTTACTTCTGTGCAATAGATTTCCTATACTGTATAGAATTCCAATCAACATTCCTCAGGGCCCTTTGCACTCTTAAAGTATCTTCTTTCCCTAAGTTGGAAATGCTTGCATTGTTTTCTCTTCATAAGCAGCATATTCTCTTGAGCATTTGAAATCAAATAATAAGTCGATAACTAGATTTGAGATGTTTCCGAGCTTCAATCTGATTTATCATACTTGGCTGAATTTTTTGGAGAGGTTCCAGGAAAAAATTAAAAATAGATTAAAAGGATAGAAAACAACCCCCTAAAAACTTCTCTTCATAAAGACTAGCCAAAGAAACTCTTAGAAACAAAAAAACAATGTGACTTGAGGACAGAACTTTAACTCTTTTCTATAATTAAATTGCCCTTATCCCAATTGATGTTAATGTAATTAAAATCTTTCATGGTCAATATTCGAGCTTTTCCATGGTTGTTCCCCGTTAGTCTTAAGAAAAGTTACTCCCTTCAGTTTCTTTCCAGATTGTTTTCATGTAAAAAGTGGCATTTAAAGATTGGGTAGATCCCAACTTTTGAGTGAGTAAAAGAGACAAAGAGTGAGAATGAGGGAGAAAAACTGGCAAAGAAGAGAAAAAGAGAGAGGGAGAGAGATTTGATCATAATGCAGTTAACAGACTGGTTTTGACCACTAACTACGTTCCCTAGATACTTGCTTGATTAACTGCATATTTTTTCTTCCAGGTAACCATGAAAAAGAAGACTGGCTTAGTCTATATTTAAAACATTTCATGTATCACATTTATAACATGTTCAAGGATTTATAAATGCCCAAGGATGTATTCAGGACTAGAGAGGTGAAATTAACATAAACTAAATCTAATTTCTGCCTTCAAGACACTTAGGCTCTTGACCGAAGTCAAGGTAAAATATCAATAGGAAAAGCAAAACACTACACCAATTGATCATATTTTCTATGGGATGTCAACACATCTGTATGTGTTAATTTTGTCCTTGCTGTTTAAAGATTTGGTGTATTTGAAACTCTATAATGGCTTTGCATGTCACATAGCCTTTCTTGGTTTATAATCAGAGGACACAAGCTCATGGCCAGACAGTATGCTTTGTGAAATTTACAGAATAATATTTAAAGCTTTGAATTGTTTGTCAAATATTGAAAATTGGAGAATTTCAAAAATTCCAGATTTCTGAATTTTCTCAAACATACCAAAGATCCGTGGACAATGAGTCTACAATTACAGAAGGGAATAGTTAGTTATAGAGGAATAAGGGCTGTCCCTTTAGACTGGGCTTACCTATAGCTTCTACCTGGTCTGCTTTTACTCTTTATATTAATTGCATACAGGTCCATGGATTCACAAACCTATACACTAGAAACACCTGGAAAGTTTTAAAAAGTATGGAAACCCAGACTTTCTTAATACTGGGTCCCAACCACATAGGTTGGGATTTATGGGTTCAGTAGAATGTGGTTATTGGTATGAATGTATATTTAAACAAACCCTAAAACAAACCACTTATACTCCAATAAAGATGTTAAAAACAAAAAACAAAACAAGAACAGTGGTTCTGTGTAACTACAGTAGAACGATTGTTGTGACATTTGAGGTTTTATCCACTGTTTTATATTTCCAATAGCCTAGCCATTAAATAAGAGTATTTCTTTCTAGTTCTGTTCTGTTTTGGGTTTTAATTTTGAAGCACTAACATAAACCACGTTGCTTAGTATTTGTTGAGAGTGAAAAATCATGTCACCTCACATGACCTAGCATCTGGGCACAGTTTGGTAGTCCAGAGCCTCATTTGGTTTTGTCTTTGTGGCCAAAGATGACCAGTTTCAAGGGAAATGATTCTGGTTACTTAAACTCATAGCTAATTGATATATTTATTAGTTTATGCTAAAAAGTTTAAATGAAAACAGAACTTCCAAACAGAGGGAACAAATGTGTTCTTAGGTCAATGTATTCTTTCCCTAAGATGAAAGCCTATGAAGTCAAGTTGTGATCAAACAGCTGTTTTGTGAGCCTGGTATCAGAACAAAGAAAGTGAAGACAATTGTCACATTTGTTGGGTTGATGACCAGAGCATGAGTGTCTAGTACTCTGGGCTTCCTTGACGTCTGTCTCACTACAACCACAAATACGGCCTGGCACGTTTGTTTGGTTTTGGGTTTTTCCCAAACCTCCTCAGGTTTGCATTTGCTGATGCTTGTTTGTACTGAACCCCCTCAACAGATGGCCCTTCCCATCCAATGGGGTACAATTTTGCTAGTTTAATTTCAAATACAAAATCTGCCTTTAAATTCTGTGGGCATCTCATATAAACCTCTATATACTAAAATATTATGAATTAACTTTTCATGAATGAGTATCTTTCATGCTCTATTGAAGTGGTAGCTCCTTGAGGGAAAAATATAACATGTTATACTTGGTAATTCTCTTCATTTGTCACATTCTCAAGTTGCTGTCAGGACAGAACTTTGCATGTAGGGAAAGGAACAAAAATCTCCTAAGCAATTGTTAGGAGTTGGTACATTTTCTCATATATATATATATATATATATATATATACACACACACACACACACACATATATACATATATATACACATATATACATATAATTATATATATATACTGATATATAATATCTCATAATATTATTATCCTCATTTTATAAGTAAGGAATTTTGCTAAGAGAAATTAAATAAATTGATCAAGTTTGCAGCTCAGACATCAGCAGAGGCTGAATTTAAGAATCTGACTCTGACTTCCAGTCTCATTGCCTCATATAATATATGATCAGTAAAGGCGTTAGTTGTTTGATATTAGTTAAAAAAGTTATATTTATCACTCAATCATTTTCTTACAGTCCCTACATATTTTCATTTGCTGTTTATAGAGATTTGGGAGATGGGGTGGATTTTAATTGTTTCAATCATTTAATGCTTGGTGGTCTGAGTACCTCAATAAATACTTCACATGGGAAGAAGTAAAGGGAATTATATGGGAATTTTGACTCTATAACTACACTTATGAGGTATAAATAGCTAAAGGTCAGTTCAATCCTTCTCTTTTCTCTTTATTTAAAATGCAAACTGTATAAAATCAAATTTAATATAAAGTTATTGCTGCCTGGAAAGGAGCTAGAAAAAGTATTTGCTATTTAAAATGATTTATTGCAAACAGATTAGAAAAACAGGAAACACTTTGTCATTATACACACACACACAAAACAACCCTCTAGTAGGATGAAACATTTTCCTAATAAAGTTGGTGGGTAGCTGTAAACACATGTATATCTCTGAGCAATTTCAAATCAGGCACACCAGAAAGCTCAAGCTGGGAATATTTGGCCTCGAAACATACACATTTCGCCTGAGACGTTGTCCTTCAGCCTTGCAGCACTACTAATAAAGGTGCTGAAGCAAAGAGAGGCAAACCTCAAGTTCTTCTGTTGTACAGCAGATGTGTTCTTAACAATTGGAGAGAAGTCTTAGAAAAATACTTCTGTCACTAGTGTAGCTGACACTCCACAGGTAGCTCTTCTTCTTTTACCCTAGCCGTTCTATTTGAAATGTCTAGTGTAGATGCAAGTGAGTGGTCCCAGATGAGACTAAGCGATGCTGGAAATGGAGCCGAGCTCTTCTAATATAAAATTTTATACTGCATTTCTTAGACCAGTGTGCACCATCACCCCCGCCCCCAACCCCTCCCCAAGTCCTCCCTTACTGAATTTCAGCAGTCATTTGAAATTTTCCTGGGGTAATACATAATCCCTTATCTAATGCAAATATTGATTCAATACATTCAGTGAGTTTTGTTAGTTCTCATTTGCAATTCTATTTTTACAGAAGTTTATTTTCCACTATTTGTGCCTATTACAAAGTTTTATCTGCATGTGACAAAGTGGCATATTTATTACCTGTATCCAATGTCCTCCTCCAAAGTCGTCTTCTTCCTTGGTATTTTTTAGTCAGTTAATTAATTGCTAAGCATGGTGGTCTAGTTCTTTGATTTTTATTTTCTGTCTATCTTCCTATTAAATCTATTAAAGAAGATCATTTAAAATATTCCGAATTCTATAAAGAATTGAGGAAGGAAGTTAATTATTGATCCTTACTAGTCTTATGATTTGCCTAATTATGATAATCCTTAGTCATATAATACAAAATTCTAAACATTTCCCCCTCCCCCTAAGTGCTATAAAGTTGATCTTACATTGTGTCAGGATGGGTCCACAAATTAGTTTTTTGACACAATGCATTGGGAATGTCTCATCCAGCTGTTATTGTTAAGGAACTTAGAGACTTTAAGTTGGAGAAAGAGCTAACATTTATTGAGTGACTACTATATACAGACTAGTATATTATGCACTTCATATATTTTACTTTGTTATACACATCCAACTCTGTGAGGCAGACATTAATACTTCTGTTCAGTAGATAAGGACAAGAAATTTGAGACCTGTTAGAGAGCTTGCCAGGTTAAAAGCTTGACTCTAATGCCAATGCATCTGCCATCACCTTGTCACTATTTCTGTAAACATTTGTATATATTTTAAAAACATTTTTATTTACAAAAAGGTCATCACATATATTCTTTAGATGCACATACTTTCTCTGTTTTTGTCTTCTAACACATGTTCTCGATATGCAGACATTTCCTCTGCTTTTTAAACATTTTGATCCCATACTTCAATATTCACCATGCCCCAAGTTACCCTACTGATGGTACTCTTATTTTTTAATTACATGAATGAGAATGAGTATATTGAGAATAATATAAATAAAGCTGTTTTTCTTTCTTGCAGATGGCCTAAATTCTGCTTCAATCACACTGCCCTCAGATAAGAATTTTTATTAATGTAAATCATGTAAGGAATGAGAAGGCATATTCCGTTAAGTACACTAGGGGCCTTAGTGACTGGATCTCAAGGGGAAGGAATGATAATATCACCACTGTAGCCACCACGTACCTGCATCAGTGAGAAAGATGTCATTTATTAGGCATTCTCAGAGAGCAGGATATTATACAGGCACTTTGTCCATATTATGTATCTTAGATATAGATTTGACTTGACATGTGTGAAGCACTCAGAACAGTGTCTGCTAGTAATTTTTACACAAATGTTTGCTTTTATCATTTTCATTATCATCATCATCAGCATCATCATCTCATTTAAAGTGTTCAATGATCATTGGATGTAGGTATTATTATTCTCATTTTGTGGGTAAGGAAATTGAGGTTATTGAGGCTGAATTACTTGCCTGGTGAATAAATAATAGAGAATTAATTTCACACAGGTATAATTTAATTTCTAAGACCATTTTCTTCCTGCTCAGCTACATTATGACACATGGGTGGGAATGGCCACAAGAAAAAATGTTTCCCTGCTTCTGACCTTCACAAGGTGGGAATATCTTCCTGTCTTCTCTCGGAGAGTATGTCACACAGGGGGAATAATCTAGAAACCATGGCTGATGTTTTGACTGCACAGACCGCTGTTTGGAGATGTCCCTGTGGCTTTGAGGAGGAAGTGTCTGGGTTCCTGGGGGACCCTCCAAATGTCTAAGATGTTTTGATTGCTCTGCTTATCCCAAGGAAGATAACTGCTAACCCTGTCTTCCCCAGGGTCTCTGATTTTCCATGCAGAACAGGACTCTGGTTCTATAAATGCTCATCTTGTCCTCTCCTTTGTCCCTTGTCATCACTTCTTCTGAACCTGACACCAGCTGTGTGCCATCTATTAACCTGTCATATTCATTGATCTCCCTAAGAAATCAAGCTGTCCCTCTAATTCCCCTGCCTGATCTTTGCCAGAGCTTACTGACAAAATTTTCCCCTCGAAGAAGAATAGTAGAGTCTATTCACTTTAGCTTTCACAGCCTCAAATGCTGTATAGTCAATATAAAATTTTCTGTAAATTTTAAACTTTATGGCCTCACTGAAAATGAAAACTGTTTGCAGATAACTCTGATTTGACCTGCAAAAGCTGTAAGAAAACACAACAAAAGTAAACCTAGGGATTAAAGAAGTTTATAAAGAAAAGTATAAAACCTTTCCATTGGCACTTTCATTTTTCAACAGAAAAAGACAGGATTCACTTTCTAATTCATAAATATCCAAAGCCAAACTGAGAACTAATTTTCTCCCCTTATTTTCTGGAGAATGTTGAGGGAGGATTATAAAATCTCCAGTGTAGTTTAATATGCTTACAGTGAAGCTGTGGTCATTCCCTTTTCTGTTTAAGAACTTCAGGAAATTCTCCATTCCTTGATGACACTGTTCTTCAACCCCATGATGTCACCATAATTGCATGACTTCTTTGCCAAAACTAGGTCTTATTTTTAGAATAAGAACATCCTCATTTCATTATGTATCTGTCCAACTATTCATTCTTTCACATATAAATTCTTTTATTATTTAGCACTAACACTGTGCTAGGAGCTTGTATTAGTCAATGTCTTATCAGGATAACATGAGTTATTCTAGGCCTTTCAAGCAGAGAGAATCCAACCCAGGAAATAAGCTAAAAACATATTGGATTCTCATTGTAGTATCATTTACAATAACCAAGATATGGAAACAACCAAGTGTTCATCAACTGATGAATAGATAAACAAGATGTGATTTGGGCTTCCCTGGTGGCGCAGTGGTTGAGAGTCCGCCTGCCGATGCAGGGGACACGGGTTCGTGCCCCGGTCTGGGAAGATCCCACATGCCGGGGAGCGGCTGGGCCTGTGAGCCATGGCCGCTGAGCCTGCATGTCCGGAGCCTGTGCTCCGCAACGGGAGAGGCCACAACAGTGAGAGGCCTGCGTACCACAAAAAAAAAAAAAAAAAAGATGTGAATATATGTGTATATATATATATATATATATAAAGGAATATTATTTAGCCATGAAAGAAGGAAATTCTGCCATTTGCAAAATGTGGATGGACCTTGAGGGCACTATGCCAAATGAAATAATTCAAACATTAAAAGAAAAATACTATATCACCGTATCATCTCATTTATATGTTGAATCTGAACAAACTGAAATCATAGATACAGAGAACAGATGGTGCTTGCCAGAGGTTGGGGCGGGAGCAGGAGGGAGGTGGGCAAAATAGGTGAAACTGGTCAAAACTTCCAGTTAGAAGATACCTTAATGATAGGGATGTAATATGCAGCACGGTGACTATAGTCAACGATACTGCATTGTGTATTTGCAAATTGATAGGAGAGTAGATCTTAAAAGTTCTCACCATAAGGAAAAATATTGTAAGTATGTGAGGTGATGTCTGCAACTCAAATTATTTCACAATATATAGTTATATCGAATCATATTGTACTCTTTGGACTAATACAATCTTTTATATCACTTACATCGCAATAAACATGGGAAAAAAGAAAAAAAAAATCAGACCCGAAGGATCAAAATAGCAATGGAAGAAAACAACTGATTACTCAGAATTGAGAGCTGCTGCCAGCTGAAGGCTAGGCCCCTGGTCAGTGTGCAGTGGGGGCAGCCAATGTCTCTGTTAGTACCAGCATCTTGCTGCTGTCACTGAGCCAGAAGCTAGAAGCCCCCTCTCCTACTGATGCTGTCAAAACTTGCCCAGAGGCTTCTGGGGACTAAAAGTTCCCACCGTCTCTCTACAAAGTTTTTGACAGGCTATTCCCTGTGCCGAGAAGTCAGCCTTCCTCCCTCCACCTATCACCCGACAGCCGTGCACCCCACTTGGCTAACTTTTCTATTTCCAAAAAAATCGGATTTATTTTCAACATCTAGCACAAGATTGTAATATTGAGAAGTCTCCAACGTTATCATTCCCTTCTCTATCTCTTATATTCTATCTAGTATTGCATCTATTACCTGTGTAATAGGTGTGTCTATTACCTGTGTGCTTGTTAGACTTTCATATTGAGTTGAGAGCTTCCTAAGGTTGTGCCTTTTTGTTTGTTTATATCTTCTCAGCTAGCACAGAACCTACCATTTCTCAATTAGTATTTGTCAATTTTATTTTAATTGAATTGCAATCTGCAAATGTACAGAACTATAGTATATCTTAATTAATATCTTAATGGATCTAATATGCTGGGTCAGGAATTGAAACACGACCACTGTTCTTTGCTCATTTGGTATGTGGGAGAGTTATTTTAACTTACTTTATTGTGGAGGTGAGACTTTTTTCAAGCTTAAAAAGTATTCTTTTTAGAGCTTCTGAAGGTGTCTGGCTGACAGTCTGGCTGAGGTTTTACAATCAACCATTTATAATCATGAAATGTTCTAATTATGAAAAGTAATATAGTCAGACATTCTAAATTGTGTTCCCATTCACTTTTCCAAGTGCCTTTTCAAAACGTTTTTGCTCTGGCATCCTGTTTTTTTTTTTTTGTAATTCTCATTTTACAACACAGAAAACTGAGAATCTAACTTCAGAAACAATAAAATTTAGAACAAATTTAAAGGTGTGAGTACAAGGGGTTCAAGACAAATCACGGTCTGATACTCTGCCTTCCATGTTGAAACTTGAGTTTTTCCTCCTAGACAAACCCTTCAGAACAGCAGAGCTAGATGCTTGTTTGACTGAAGGTAAAATAACAGTGACAACCCAGTACTCCTTCCTTACTTGAGAAATGGGCTTTCTGTTCCCCCTGCAAAGCTGCATTCTCAAGACAGAGGCCAATGTGATCTAGGCCAGTGGATTTCAAGCCAAGTGTCACAGATTCTTGAAGATGCCTAAAGGGCCACTGGGAGGAAGAGAGACAGAGCGGGTATAGTTTCATTTCTTCCAGCCTCACCCATCTTTACCCTCAGCAGATTCACTTATCTTTTAAGTACCTTTCATTCTCTATAAATCTTCATTTACAAAAGGAATTTGGTTACTATACACATTGCAAAAAACCCCTGATCTAGTCTCCTCAAATATTAGGAGAATGTACAATTGCCAAAAAGGCTGTATGAAGGAAAATTCCATGGATCTAGACTCAGAGAAACTCTCCTTTGATTTTCCTCTTCCAATTAGCTGTGAGGCCTTGAACAAGTCACTTAACCTCTCTGGACCTTAGTTTTCTCATCTTGGATATTGTGAAATTTTAAATTACTAAACTTTTGAGAAGTGGTTTGCAAATCATTATATTCCATGCAAACAAATGTTATTATTGTTTTCCAGAGAATGGGTCAGTAAATTAGTAAAATTCTAGAAGAACAACACAGATATGTCATTATTGATAAACTTTTTTAAATGCCTACTGTGATGGTTGATTTTATATATCAACCAGACTGAGCCATGGGATACCCAGATAGCTGGCAAATTTTATTCTATTGTTTCTGTGAGGATTTTTTTGGATGACATTAACAGTAAATCATTGGACTTGAATAAAGGAGATTGTCTTCCATAATGTGGGTGGGATTCATTCAATCAGTTGAAAGCCTGAATAGAACAAAAGGCTGACCTGTTTTTCATCTGTCTGATTGTATTTGAACTGGAACATCAGCTCTTCCTGGTTCTCTAGCAGTTTCTGGCCTTTGACTAGAACTGGGATATTGGCTTTTCAGATTTTAAACTTGCCACCCCTTGTAATTGTGTGCACAGATTCCTTATGATAGATACAGATAGCTGGATAGATAGATATCCTGTTGGTTCTGTTTCTCTGGAGAACCCTGACTAATACACCCACTGAGGTGATCCTGAAATATGTTCACAATTCTTTGACACCCTTGCTTCCAAAAGATGAAGCCAAATTCCCCTCTCTCTTGAATGTGGGCTGGACTTAGAGACTTGCTTCTAATGAATGAAATGCACTGGAAGTGACAGAGTGGCAAGGTGATAAAAGGCACTATGGCTTTCTTCTTCTTTTTATTTCATCATTTTTTTCTAGGAAAAGCAACTTGCCATGTCTTGAGAACATTCAAGAAGCCCAATGAAGAAATTCACATCATGAGGAACTGAGACCTCCAGCCAACAGCCATGTGAACCATCTTGGAAGTGGACTCTCCAGCCCCTGTCAAGCCTTCAGAAGACTGAAGCCCTGGTGGTCATCATCACTGCAGCTTCATGAGAGATCCTTACCAGAACCATTCAACTCAGCTGTTTCCAGATTCCTGACCCATATAAAGTACATTAGATAACAAGTATTTACTGTTTTTAAGCTACTGTGTTTTAGGGTAGCTTTTTTTGCAGCAGTAGATAAATAATACACCTGCATTGAGTTCATTGCATTTTCTGGACCCTCCATTCCTAGACTCAGGGTTATGAATGGTTATATGGAGAGACAGAGAGTCAGTAAGAGAAATTTTCATTCTATTTTCCTTTTGCACCAAGATATGGGAGAGTGGCCAACATCCAGTAAACCTGGATCAAAATTCGAAGTGCCCTTGTTGATCTGGGTGGGAAGTCAAGACAACATAAAAGAGTGTCAATGAGGGCAAGGACAGAGTAGCAGGTCTTGGAGGGAAAAGAAAACTCTTCATCAGCACAATGGGAAAAAAAATGCCTCCATAAAACTGAAGGTCAGGCTCCCTGTGCACTTAAAATAGATGTTCAATACATATGCATTGATTGATGTTGGCTGATTTATTTTGAATCCCAGACAGACTGTGAATCATCTGTGTTGCAAAATAGCTTAAATAAATGTGTGTTGTGCCTGGAAAAATAGCAATTGAGCAGTGAGGACCAAAAAGAGCCATTCAACCTCTCACTGGGCAGCTTTACTGGTCCCATCTGCCATAGACCCCTGACTACTGAGGAGATTCCCATTGGAAGGTGAGCAGTGCTTTGGGGGGAAATGAGGAGAACTTTCAACAGGAAAACCTTTTGCAGTGGGACCTGACCAATTGCTCTCAGTGTCAGTTAAGACCTGGATTGATTTCAGTATAGGTAAATCAGTGCTGTGACCTGCAATGATGCTAAGACAGGCCCACAGTAGGTTGGTGGTGAGAGAGAACAAGATGGGGGTGGTGGTGATTGCAGGTTGGTAATGGAAGAGAAATTTGATACAGTAGTTAGGCATAGTTCACAAAAATACATGGATTATTTTTCTTATAATTACTCTTCATGAAAACTTTGACATATTTAGGCTTCGATGAAAAAAATATGTGTGGCTTTTGTTCTTGATCATGTTAGTTTTTTTTTTTTCTGTTTTGAAGATGAAGGCTCTGTGTGAAGTACTGAAGGGCACATTAAGGTGCTCGTATGTTCTAGTTTCCCTGGGAGAATCTCTGTTTACATATCATGTTCCAGTGTCATTATTTTAGTGACACTTTTACTCAAAAGGATCCTGAGTTGGACAATTAGTTATATAGCAACCACTTCTAGTTTTAATGGAGAGGCAATACAGTGGAGTGAGTAGAAATATGAACTCTAGCACAAACCTCCTTGAGGGAAAATCCCAGTTCTGCCACTTATTAGTATGTGATCTTGGACAAATTCCTTAATATCTCTGTACTGTGGTTACTGTAAAGTGGGGATAATAATAACATCTATTCATGCGGTTGGGGTGAGGATAAAATGAGTTATTATGCATAAAGGGCTGCAAACAGCACCTGACATATGAAAGCTCTATAACCGCTTTAGGTTTAGTTAATATTAAATCTTCACAAAAATCTTGTGAATGAAGTTTTTATTATGCCCCTTTGTAAATGAGGACACTGAATTTCCAGAGGTTAAGAAAACATGTATAGGCAGACCAGCTAGAAAGTAGTAGGTGCAGGATTTGGTTTTGATTCTGATTTCAAAAGTTGGCACTTATTAGAGTATTCCACAACACCTGCTACCCTCAAAGCCTCTTTACCCCGTGAATTCATTTTCTAGAACAAGTTAGCATGAGGTAATATGCCTGTATTCTCACTCTCACTCTATTCTATATCAGTTCTGGGCAGAGCAGAGGTTTTTTGTTTTTTTTTTTTTTTTTTTTTTGTGGGGTTGGGGGGAAGGAGTGTTTTTTCCATCATGTTACCCAACCAAACTTGGCAACAAAGACAACCTTCTGACAATGGGTTGTGGGGTGAAGAAATTACAGCATTTGTTGCAGGACCCCGAGCAAGGAGAACAGGCAGCTTATGCTCAAAAGACCCTAACTCCCCAGTGGCTTTCAGAGAAGGGTTTTTAAAGGCAACATTAGGGGCGAGTGTTGTAGGATGCCTGATCAGCTCCTGGACATTTTTCTGATTAGTTGGTGCTGAGCAAACAGGGTGGTATTTTGGGAGTTAACATCATCAACTTCTGGTTTCAACTGGTCTGGGGTGTATGTGTTTGTGATCAGCATGGAGTTAATTTCTTCCACCTCATGGGGGTTTTAGTATCTGTAAAACAACTCAAGGATATGGCTCACGATATGATATATAGCTTCTGAGGAAAAACTAAAAGTCCTTGACTTTGTTTAATGACTAAACTATTATAATTTTGTCTGGTTTCACTCTTTTCCTTTGTTTCTGTATTTTTTCACTTTTCAGATTAAATTTGCTCCTTAGAACTCTGGCTGTCCTAGGAGGCTAAAGCTTTTTACACACAAGAGGCAGAGGACACTGGGGGTCGTCTTCCACCAGGAAGACCCTGCAGTTTCCTGTTCGGTTTCAATCATCAACATCAGACTGTGTCTTGCCCCTGTATCAGGTTCACAGAGGATGAGGCCAGGACAGCGACACACCCATGCTGATACTGCTTTGCCTTAATCAAGTTGCCCAAAGCAGTTGAGAGTCTAGGCTCATTCCCATTGTGGAGTTCAGAAGAAATGTCCTTTGGGGAAGCTGTGGAGGCAGGCTTAAAATAGCCTCACTGAGTCTCTGCATCATGAGAAGAGCAAGAGGAAGGATGATTCATGTTCACCAAAGCAGAATGGATGTGGCACAGAGAACCAAAATACTTTGGCTGCCCAGGCCAGTAAATTAGGGCTTTGCCTGTGTGACCCAATGTGGTCAAAGATGGAAAAGAACGGGTGTTCCTGAGTCAATACCAAGTGGGATGGATGATCCACCAGGGCACAGGCACTGCCCTGCCCTGTTAAGCCTTCACACTGCAGATGCATCTTCAACTCTTAGATGAAACTCTACCCAATGGACACAGTTCCAGTGGAATATAAAATTTCTCTATAATTTTTAGTAAAAATTCAGCTTAGTTTTAGAAAAACACAATTCCATGCTTGTATACTTAAGTTATAGACTTAATGATTTATAGGTGTGTAAATGCTACACCATCTTGAGGGACAGCCTTATTCCAGTTCTCTCAGCTCCATTCCTTCCTCACTTTTTCTTCTTGTGATGCTTGATTCCTCAAGTCAAACTTGTTAAGTATATCTCGAACCCTTGCTTAAACTCTGGGTCCCCCTCTATAAAGTGAGAATAATAATATATATCAGGGTCATTGTGAGGATTATAAATAATTTATAAAATGTGCTTAGACTACAAGGTTGAGACACCATAGGTGCCCAAATGGTACTATTATCACTACTACTCCTACTAATGAGAAGTACATGACTACTAATGATAGTGATAATAAAAATAATAATGACAGTCAGATTGGAAGTGTGATCACTTGAAATTATCAGGCTGGTATACTCTACTACATCAATATGTACATTATCAATATAAAATTACTGAGATTATCAAGGTTAATATATGTACCTAGGATACAATGTTCGTATGAATATCTAGGACATACAGTGTCTTCTCCACAATGCTAGATTTTTTCTTTATGTATGAAGAACCAGCCCTGTTCTTCCATGAAAGAATGAGTTTCTCTTGTATAGACAAATGTACAGAGGACATTTTACATTTTTAAAGAGCACATTCCATACCTATCCAGAAAATGAAAGCTTTTCAAGAAAATTCCTGTGAAAAGTCTAGGATTATTAAAAGAATAACTATTGAGGAAAAAAGAAAAAAAGTGTTTAAACTTTTTCCTGAAAAGTTAAAGATGGTACTTCACAAAAACTTCTGCAACCTTTTAAATTTTATTCAAGACCTAAAGAAACTAGTAATCCCCAAGGCTCCAAGGTTTAATTTCCATTGCACAGAATGCCTCTCACATCAGAATTAATTAGGTTTCATTTCCATTGTCCCATTTCCCTTAAGGAATCCTGCAGTATAAATCTCCAAGGTAAACACAAATATTCATCTACTCACCTGTTTTGAAGAGCCAGACGTTCAGGGGTGTAAATCATTAGCAGTGATGGGTATGCACTGATTTGGGCACAATTTGTCTTCTCTGTCTAACTCCACAGTTTCCTTCAGCCTCTCATCATGTGCACAAGAGCAAATACTTTACTCCGAGACATAAGGAAAAATGAGTGGATTTTGATGAGTTTTGCTGCCTATAAGCAGACGGGACAAATCTTGATTTTGTTTCTTTTTTAAGAGAGAGAAAAAAATCAGATGTATGAAATAACAGATAGGATTATCTGGGTATCCAGTGTTGCTACTTCCACAAACCTACCTTCACTGATATTCTAAGTTTATAAGAAAATTACTTCTTAGACTGTAATTTCCTGCTAACAAGTTGAGCATTTGTAAGCCTAACATCTTTGGTTCACTCTTTGCTGGTAGAAGTTTCAGGGATCCTCAGATGTGAGTAAATGTCGGCTCCAGGTCCAGAATGTGTGTTTAATGAACTGGGTATTTATTTGTTTGTGGAAGGATGGGTCTGGGGTGGTGTATACACAGTGGCTCAGATTCAGTCTACCAATGTGTTTTTATTTCTGGAACTTGCAGTTTTGCATGGCAAGGATGAAGGATGGGATTTCCCTTTATTGCTTTTGTAGCAATAAAGGACCCGTTTGCTTATCCCTTCTCTGTTTCTTGCTATTTCAATCCTTAGTAAACGCTGGCAACTGTTCCACTTCAAAAAGTGGACAAAGGATAGGGCAGCACTCATTTTCAAATCCCTCTTTTGGGAGAGATTGTAGGGAATCAGAAAGGATGAATTGTGGCTTTGGAAACTTCCTTCTCCATGATAATTAGCATTCTCATCAAATTCATTGGTCTTTTAGCATTCTCATCAAATTCATTGGTCTCTGTGGGATTTGTTCTATGCTTGGGTTGACTCCAAACTATATGCAGGTATTAGAGGCAGAGAAGCTCAAGGGAGTTTGGAACGTGCCTTCAGAGCATAAGAAGTAGCTTAACTATCTTACTTACAACATGTTTATTTAGTCCTAAAGGATTCAGGAAGTTTTTGAAATCAAAAGTTGCTTTACATCAAATTTGATTGTCCAAGGAGTACATTCCTTGAAATTAATCTTTTTAAGTTCATTTTTGATGTACAGATAATAATGTAGGAATAATAGTATAGCTTTTCATTCCTGGGTTTTGACAAATTCAAGGAGAAAAATATCACGTTTGGTTCATTTTGGGAGTGCAGTGTAAGGAAGCATCTAGGTTAGCTACAGAAGTTACTTCTGCCTTTGGTAACATCAGTCTAACAGGACTCCAAACATGCACTGATGTTGCTGGTTTTTCCGGATGTTGCTGTTCCTGGCTACTAAGTCTGCAAAAATCCTAGAGATGGTAATCTGGCCCAGCAAACAGAGACGTTTGCGGAACACATGGACGTATGTAATAACCAAGTAACTCATCTCAAGTATAAGTGTCTACCTAAAATGAAACTACTAGAGAAAATGTCTTGATCCAAAATGCCCTGTTCCAAGAAGCTGTGTCTTCTATGGCTTTTACAACACTTGTACTAACCTCCCCAGAATGTCCCTTCAGCTATGGCTTTGAAATTGCCATTGCATTTGCTTACCTCCAACTAAATGGTAAGCTCCCTGAGGGTGAATACTTAGTTTTATTCACACAGCAGTCCAATGTCCCAATGGGATTGAGCATTTGGAAAGTATTCATTGAATTAATGAGCCAGATTTCTTGTGTTAAACTCTGACTTTTATGTCCTGCTGCCATTTTCTAACTCATTAAAATTATCAACAATAATAGCATTCAATGATTTATTATGTGTCTGACACTGCATTGAGCACTTGGTCTATCATCTCTTTAACTCTGCACAACTCTATGGATGTTTGGACTAAAAATGGTCAAACGAATGAGGTTTTGGAATCAGAGAAATCTGAGTTCAAACTTGTGCTTTGCCCTTTGTTAGCGCTTGGAGTTTAGCCAGTATATGTGTGGTTCTGATTTTCATTTGCAAATATGGGTTAATAATAACTTCCTCAAAGAATGTTGTGAATAACATTTACCTTTGCCTAGCATGTAGCTTGCAACCCTGAGCTGTAATTTCTTTGCTTAAGATCATTATAGTCTTAGAGTCAATGAATGCTACAAAACATTTATCAGTTTGGAACAGAAAAGGAAAATATTTTCTTTTAGTCCACTAGTCTCTTATTCTTACATTTTTTTAATAGATCCACCCATTCCTTCTAATAGGGGTACAATTTAGCAGCTTTTCATTAAGTCTAGTATATACAACTTTTCATTAAGTTTACTATATACAACCTCATTTTCATAATAAGTAATAGTTTCCTTTTGTCAGAAACTCTTCTGATTGTTCTTGGTTGCCCATTCTATCCAGGATCTTTTGCCAGTGTTTTGATACCTCCCTGTTTCTCAATATACTGTGAGAGAATTTGTTTGGATACATATTCTTGTAAATTAGCCCAACAGTATTGCAAGAGATCCCAACATTGTGCATACTTACTCAGAATAAGAAAAAAAAAAAACCTGTTGTGGTAGCAGAGATAATAGTCAGTATGGATGCATGGCTAGTCAGAGGAGATGCCAGCCATAGAAAACTGGTAGCTATAATGTGAACAATGCAATCATACACAACTGGTACATTTGTATGTGTATGTACCAGCTGAGAGTCAGCCTGGTGACCAGTCACCTCTTTGCCTTCCTCTGACCTATTATAAATGAGTAGAATTCATTAACAACTGTGACACGTCCTACTCAGATAATTTTCCTAGTGGGATTTGCTGATTACTATTATGCAACAGTTTAAGTCTCTTCTGCAAAGAACTAGTATTTCAGCAGAAACTAACAGAAACCAGAAAAGACCAGTATAATATGGTATATATATATACAATAGGATTTTACTCAGCCATAAAAAAAAATGAAATAATGCCATTTGCAATAACATAGATGGACCTAGAGATAATCATACTAAGTGAAGTAAGTCAGAAAAAGACAAATATCATATGATATCACTTATATGTGGAATCTAAAAAAAATGATACAAATGAACTTATTTTAAAAACAGAAATATACTCACAGACATAGAAAACAAACTTATGGTTACCAAAGAGGAAAAGGGGAGGAGGGATACATTGGAAATTTGGGATTAACAGAGACACTCTAGTATATATAAAATAGATAAACAAGACCTACTGTGTAGGACAGGGAGCTATAGTCAATATCTTTTTTTTTCTTAATTGTAGCTTAATTTTTTTTATTAGTTTCTCCTTTATAACAAAGTGAATCAGTCATACATAAACATCTGTTCCCACATCCCTTCTCTCATGCATCTCCCTCCCTCCCACCCTCCCCAACCCACCCCTCCAGGCGGTCACAAAGCACCGAGCTGATCTCCCTGTGCTCTGCGGCTGCTTCCCACTAGCTATCTACCTTACGTTTGGTCCATGACTCTCTTGCGCTTTGTCACAGCTTACCCTTTCCCCTCCCCATATCCTCAAGTCCATTCTCAAGTAGGTCTGTGTCTTTATTCCTGTTTTACCCCTAGGTTCTTCATGACATTTTTTTTAAAATTCCATATATATGTGTTAGCATACGGTATTTGTCTTTCTCTTTCTGACTTACTTCACTCTGTATGACAGACTCTAGGTCTATCCACCTCATTACAAATAGCTCAGTTTCATTTCTTTTTATGGCTGAGTAATATTCCATTGTATATATGTGCCACATCTTCTTTATCCATTCATCCGATGATGGACACTTAGGTTGTTTCCATCTCCGGGCTATTGTAAATAGGGCTGCTATGAACATTTTGGTACATGTCTCTTTTTGAATTATGGTTTTCTCAGGGTATATGCCTAGTAGTGGGATTGCTGGGTCATATGGTAGTTCTATTTGTAGTTTTTTAAGGAACCTCCATACTGTTCTCCATAGTGGCTGTACCAATTCACATTCCCACCAGCAGTGCAAGAGTGTTCCCTTTTCTCCACACCCTCTCCAGCATTTATTGTTTCTAGATTTCTTGATGATGGCCATTCTGACTGGTGTGAGATGATATCTCACTGTAGTTTTGATTTGCATTTCTCTAATGATTAATGATGTTGAGCATTCTTTCATGTGTTTGTTGGCAGTCTGTATAACTTCTTTGGAGAAATGCCTATTTAAGTCTTCTGCCCATTTTTGGATTGGGTTGTTTGTTTTTTTGCTATTGAGCTGCATGTGCTGTTTATAAATTTTGGAGATTAATCCTTTGTCCATTGCTTCATTTGCAAATATTTTCTCCCATTCTGAGGGTTGTCTTTTGGTCTTGTTTATGGTTTCGTTTGCTGTGCAAAAGCTTTGAAGTTTCATTAGGTTCCATGTGTTTATCTTTGTTTTTATTTCCATTTCTCTAGGAGGTGGGTCCAAGAGGATCATGCTGTGATTTATGTCATAGAGTGTTCTGCCTATGTTTTCCTCTAAGAGTTTGATAGTTTCTGGCCTTACATTTAGGTCTTTAATCCATTTTGAGTTTATTTTTGTGTATGGTGTTAGGCAATGATCTAATCTCATACTTTTATATGTCCCTGTCCAGTTTTCCTAGCACCACTTATTGAAGAGGCTGTCCTTTCTCCACTGTACATTCCTGCCTCCTTTATCAAAGATAAGTTGACCATATGTGCGTGTGTTTATCTCTGGGCTTTCTATCCTGTTCCATTGATCTATCTTTCTGTTTTTGTGCCAGTACCACACTGTCTTGATTACTGTAGCTTTGTAGTATAGTCCGAAGTCAGGGAGCCTGATTCCTCCAGCTCCATTTTTCATTCTCAAGATTGTTTTGGCTATTCGGGGTCTTTTGTGTTTCCATACAAATTGTGAAATTTTTTGTTCTAGTTCTGTGAAAAATGCCAGTGGTAGTTTGATAGGGATTGCATTGAATCTGTAGATTGCTTTGGGTAGTAGAGTCATTTTCACAATAGTGAATCTTCCAATCCAGGAGGATGGTATATCTCTCCATCTATTTGTATCATCTTTAATTTCTTTCATCAGTGTCTTATAATTTTCTGCATACAGGTCTTTTTTCTCCTTAGGTAGGTTTATTCCTAGATATTTTATTCTTTTTGTTGCAATGGTAAACGGGAGTGTTTTCTTGATTTCATTTTCAGATTTTTCATCATTAGTGTACAGGAATGCCAGAGATTTCTGTGCATTAATTTTGTATCCTATTACTTTACCAAATTCATTGATTAGCTCTAGTAGTTTTCTGGTAACATCTTTAGGATTCTCTATGTATAGTATCATGTCATCTACAAACAATGACAGCTTTACTTCTTCTTTTCCAGTTTGGATTCCTTTTATTTCCTTTTCTTCTCTGATTGCTGCGGCTAAAACTTCCAAAACTATGTTGAATAAGAGTGGTGAGAGTGGGCAGCCTTGTCTTGTTCCTGATCTTAGTGGAAATGGTTTCAGTTTTTCACCATTGAGGACAGTGTTGGCTGTGGGTTTGTCATATATGGCCTTTATTATGTTGAGGAAAGATCCCTCTATGCCTACTTTCTGCAGGGTTTTTATCATAAATGGGTGTTGGATTTTGTCGAAAGCTTTCTCTGCATCTATTGAGATGATCATATGGTTTTTCTCCTTCAATTTGTTAATATGGTGTATCACATTGATTGATTTGCGTATATTGAAGAATCCTTGCATTCCTGGAATAACCCCCACTTGATCATAGCGTATGATCTTTTTAATGTGCTGTTGGATTCTGTTTGCTAGTATTTTGTTGAGGATTTTTGCATCTATGTTCATCAGTGATATTGGCCTGTAGTTTTCTTTGTGACATCCTTGCCTGGTTTTGGCATCAGGGTGATGGTGGCCTCGTAGAATGAGTTTGGGAGTGCTCCTCCCTCTGCTATATTTTGGAAGAGTTTGAGAAGGAAGGTATTAGCTCTTCTCTAACTGTTTGATAGAATTCGCCTGTGAAGCCATCTGGTCCTGGGCTTTTGTTTGTTGGATGATTTTTAAACACAGTTTCAATTTCAGTGCTTGTGATTGGTCTATTCATATTTTCTATTTCTTCCTGATTCAGTCTTGGCAGGTTGTGTATTTCTAAGAATTTGTCCATTTCTTCCAGGTTGTCCATTTTATTGGCATAGAGTTGCTTGTAGTAATCTCTCATGATCCTTTGTATTTCTGCAGTGTCAGTTGTTACTTCTCCTTTTTCATTTCTAATTCTATTGATTTGAGTCTTCTCCCTTTTTTTCTTGATGAGTCTGGCTAATGGTTTGTCAATTTTGTTTATCTAATCAAAGAACCAGCTTTTAGTTTTATTGATCTTTGCTATCATTTCCTTCATTTCTTTTTCATTTATTTCTGATCTGATCTTTATGATTTCTTTCCCTCTGCTAACTTTGGGGTTTTTTTTTTTGTTGTTCTTCTTTCTCTAATTGCTTTAGGTGCAGGGTCAGGCTGTTTACTCGAGATGTTTCATGTTTCTTAAGGTGGGATTGTATTGCTATAAACTTCCCCCTTAGAACTGCTTTTGCTGCGTCCCATAGGTTTTGGGTTGTCGTGTCTCCATTGTCATTTGTTTCTAGGTATTTTTTTTATTTCCTCTTTCATTTCTTCAGTGATCACTTCGTTATTCAGTAGTGTATTGTTTAGCCTCCATGTGTTTGTATTTTTTACAGCTCTTTTCCTGTAATTGATGTCTAGTCTCATAGCATTGTGGTCGGAAAAGATACTTGATACAATTTCAATTTTCTTAAATTTACCAAGGCTTCATTTGTGACCCAAGATATAATCTATCCTGGAGAATGTTCCATGAGCACTTGAGAAAAATGTATATTCTGTTGTTTTTGGATGGAATGTCCTATAAATATCAATTAAGTCCATCTTGTTTAATGTATCATTTAAAGCTTGTGTTTCCTTATTTATTTTCATTTTGGATGATCTGTCCACTGGTGAAAGTGGGGTGTTAAAGTCCCCTACTATGATTGTGTTACTGTCGATTTCCCCTTTTATGGCTTTTAGTATTTGCCTTATGTATTGAGGTGCTCCTATGTTGGGTGCATAAATATTTACAATTTTTATATATTCTTCTTGGATCGATCCCTTGATCATTACGTAGTGTCCTTCTTTGTCTCTTCTAATAGTCTTTATTTTAAAGTCTATTTTGTCTGATATAAGAATTGCTACTCCAGCTTTCTTTTGATTTCCATTTGCATGGAATATCTTTTTCCATCCCCTTACTTTCAGTCTGTATGTGTCTCTGGGTCTGAATTGGGTTTCTTGTAGGCAGCATATATATGGGTCTTGTTTTTGTATCCATTCAATCTGTGTCTTTTGGTGGGAGCATTTAGTCCATTTACATTTAAGGTAATTATTGATATGTATGTTCCTATTCCCATTTCCTTAATTGCTTTGGGTTCGTTATTGTAGGTATATTCCTTCTGTTGTGTTTCTTGCCTAGAGAAGTTCCTTTAGCATTTGTTGTAAAGCTGGTTTTTTGTTGCTGAACTCTCTCAGCTTTTGCTTGTCTGTAAAGGTTTTAATTTCTCCATCAAATCGGAATGAGATCCTTTCTGGGTAGAGTAATCTTTGTTGCAGGTTTTTCTCCTTCATCACTTTAATTATGTCCTGCCACTCCCTTCTGGCTTGTAGAGTTTCTGCTGAGAGATCAGCTGTTAACCTGATGGGGATTCCCTTGTGTGTTATTTGTTGTTTTTCCCTTGCTGCTTTTAATATGATTTCTTTGTGTTTAATTTTTGACAGTTTGATTAATATGTGTCTTGGTGTATTTCTCCTTGGATTTATTCTGTATGGGACTCTCTATGCCTCCTGGACTTGATTAACTATTTCCTTTCCCATATTAGGGAAGTTTTCAACTATAATCTCTTCAAATATTTTCTCAGTCCCTTTCTTTTTATCTTCTTTTTCTGGAACCCCTATAATTCGAATGTTGGTGTGTTTAATGTTTTTCCAGAGGTCTCTGAGACTGTCCTCTGTTCTTTTCATTCTTTTTTCTTTAGTTTGCTCTGCATCAGTTATTTCCACTATTTTATCTTCCACATCACTTATCTGTTCTTCTGCCTCAGTTATTCTGCTATTGATCCCATCTAGAGTATTTTTCATTTCATTTATTGTGTTTTTAATCGATGCTTGATTCATCTTTAGTTCTTCTAGGTCCTTGTTAATTGTTTCTTGCATTTTGTCTATTCTATTTCCAAGATTATGGATCTTGGAAATAGAATCTTGGATCATCTTTACTATCACTATTCTGAATTCTTTTTCAGGTAGACTGTCTATTACCTCTTCATTTGTTAGGTCTGGTAGGTTTTTATGTTGCTCCTTCACCTGCTGTGTGTTTTTCTGTCTTCTCATTTTGCTTATGTTACTGTGTTTGGGGTCTCCTTTTTGCAGGCTGCAGATTCGTAGTTCCCATTGTTTTTGGTGTCTGTCCCCAGTGGCTAAGGTTGTTTCAGTAGGTTGTGTAGGCTTCCTGGTGGGGGGGACTAGTGCCTGTGTTCTGGTGGATGAGGCTGGATCTTGTCTTTCTGGTGGGCAGGTCCACGTCTGGTGGTGTGTTTTGGGGTGCCTGTTGCCTTATAATGATTTTAGTCAGCCTCTCTGCTAATGGGTGTGGTTGTGTTCCACTCTTGCTAGTTGCTTGGCATAGGGTGACCAGCACTGTAGCTTGCTGGTCGTTGACTGTAGCTGGGTGCTGCTGTTGAGATGGAGATCTCTGGGAGATTTTTGCCACTTGATATTATGTGGAGCTTGGAGGTCTCTTGTGAACCCGTGTTCTGAAGTTGTCTTTCCTACTTCAGAGGCACAGCACTGACTCCTGGCTGCAGCACCAAGAGCCTTTCATCTACCCGGCTCAGAATAAAAGGGAGAAAAAGTAGAAAGAAATAATTAGTAGAAGAAAGAAAGAGAGAGAGAAAGAAAGGAATAAGGAAAGAAAGGATGGAAGGAAAGAAGACAGAAAGAAAGAAAGGAGGGAGAGAGAGAGGGAGGAAGGAAAAAAAAGAAATAATGAAAGGAAGAAGGGAGGGAGGGAGGGAGGAAGGAAAGAAAGAGATAAAGAAAGAAAGGAGGGGCGGAGGGAGGGAGGAAGGAAGGGAAGGTCGTAAAAAAAGAAAGAGCAGGTAAAGTAAAATAGAATAACGTATAAAATATAGTAGCATTGAGACTTCCGGGTAAGATGGCGGAAGAGTAAGACGCGGAGATCACCTTCCTCCCCACGGATACACCAGAAATACAGCTACACGTGGAACAACTTCTACAGAACACCTACTGAACGCTGGCAGAAGACCCCAGACCTCCCAAAAGGCAAGAAACTCCCCACATACCTGGGTAGGGCAAAGCGGAGAGATCCGCACACAGAGGATCGGTGCCGAGCGGCACTCACCAGCCCGAAAGGCTTGTCTGCTCGCCCGCCGGGGCGCGCAGCGCTGGAAGCTGAGGCTCGGGCTTCCGTCAGAGCGCAGGGAGAGGACTGGGGCTGGCGGCGAGAACTCAGCCTGAAGGGGGCTAATGTGCCACAGCTAGCCGGGAGGGAGTCCGGGAAAACTCTGGAGCTGCCGAAGAGGCAAGAGACTTTTTCTCCCCTCTTGGTTTCCTGGTGCGCTAGGAGAGGGGATTAAGAGCGCTGCTTAAAGGGGCTCCACGGACGGGCGCGAGTCGCGACTGAAAGCGCGGAGCCCAGTGACAGGCGTGGGACGCTGGGGCTGCTGCTGCCGCCGCCAAGAAGCCTGTGTGCGAGCGCAGGTCACTGCCCACACCGCCCTTCCGGGAGCCTGTGCAGCCCGCCACTGCCGGGGTCCGGGGATCCAGGGGCGGCTTCCCTGGGAGAACGCACGGCGCGCCTCGGGCTGGTGCAACGTCACGCCGACCTCTGCCGCTGCAGGCTTGCCCCGCACTCCGTGCCCCTCCCTCCCGCCCGGCCTGAGTGAGCCAGAGTCCCCGAAGAGGCTTCTCCTTTAACCCTGTCCTATCTGAGCGAAGAACAGACGCCCTCCAGCGACCTACACGCAGAGGCGGGGCCAAATCCAAAGCTGAGACCCAGGAGCTGTGAGAACAAAGAAGAGAAAGGGAAACCTCTCCCAGCAGCCTCAGAAGCAGCGGATTAAAGCTCCACAATCAACTTGATGTACCCTGCATCTGCGGAATACATGAATAGACAACACATCATCCCAAATTGAGGAGCCCGGAGTCAGTGCTGTGCCTCTGAGGTGGGAGAGCCAACTTCAGGACACTGGTCCACAAGAGACCTCCCAGCTCCACATAATATCAAACGGCGAAAATCTTCCAGAGATCTCCATCTCAACACCAGCACCCAGCTTCACTCAACGACCAGCAGGCTACAGTGCTGGACACCCTGAGCCAAACAACTAGCAAGACAGGAACACAACGCCACCCATTAGCAGAGAGGTGGCCTAAAATCATAAAAAGTCCACAGACACCCCAAAACACACCACCAGACGTGGACCTGCCCACCAGAAAGACAAGATCCAGCCTCATCCACCAGAACACAGGCACTAGTCCCCTCCACCAGGAAGCCTACACAACCCACTAAACCAACCTTAGCCACTGGGGACAGACACCAAAAACAACAGGAACTACGAACCTGCAGCCTGCAAAAAGGAGACCCCAAACACAGTAACATAAGCAAAATGAGAAGACAGAAAAACACACAGCAGGAGAAGGAGCAAGATAAAAACCCACCAGACCTAACAAATGAAGAGGTAATAGGCACTCTACCTGAAAAAGAATTCAGAATAATGATGGTAAAGATGATCCAAGATTCTATTTCCCAGATCCAAAATCTTGGAAATAGAATAGACAAAATGCAAGAAACAGTTAACAAGGACCTAGAAGAACTAAAGATGAATCAAACATCGATTAAAAACACAATACATGAAATAAAAAATACTCTAGATGGGATCAATAGCAGAATAACTGAGGCAGAAGAACGGATAAGTGAGGTGGAAGATAAAATAGTGGAAATAACTGCTGCAGAGCAAAATAAAGAAAAAAGAATGAAAAGAACAGAGGACAGTCTCAGAGACCTCTGGGACAACATTAAACGCACCAACATTCGAATTATAGGGGTTCCAGAAGAAGAAGAGAAAAAGAAAGGGACTGAGAAAATATTTGAAGAGATTATAGTTGAAAACTTCCCTAATATGGGAAAAGAAATAGTTAATCAAGTCCAGGAGGCACAGAGAGTCCCATACAGAATAAATCCAAGGAGAAATACGCCAAGACACATATTAATCAAACTGTCAAAAATTAAACACAAAGAAATCCTATTAAAAGCAGCAAGGCAAAAACAACAAATAACACACAAGGGAATCCCCATCAGGATAACAGCTGATCTCTCAGCAGAAACTCTACAAGCCAGAAGGGAGTGGCAGGACATAATTAAAGTGATGAAGGAGAAAAACCTGCAACCAAGATTACTCTACCCAGCAAGGATCTCATTCAGATTTGATGGAGAAATTAAAACGTTTACAGACAAGCAAAAGCTGAGAGAGTTCAGCACCACCAAACCAGCTTTACAACAAATGCTAAAGGAACTTCTCTAGGCAAGAAACACAACAGAAGTAAAAGACCTACAATAATGAACCCAAAACAATTAAGAAAATGGGAATAGGAACATACATATCGATAATTACCTTAAATGTAAATGGACTGAATGCTCCCACCAAAAGACACAGAGTGGCTGAATGGATACAAAAACAAGACCCATCTATATGCTGTCTACAAGAGACCCACTTCAGACCTAGAGACACATACAGACTGAAAGTAAGGGGATGGAAAAAGATATTCCATGCAAATGGAAACCAAAAGAAAGCTGGAGTAGCAATTCTCATATCAGACAAAATAGACTTTAAAATAAGGACTACTAGAAGAGACAAAGAAGGACACTACATAATGATCAAGGGATCGATCCAAGAAGAAGATATAACAATTGTAAATATTTATGCACCAAACATAGGAGCACCTCAATACATAAGGCAAATACTAACATCCATAAAAGGAGAAATCGACAGTAACACACTCATAGTAGGGGACTTTAACACCCCACTTTCACCAATGGACAGATCATCCAAAATGAAAATAAATAAGGAAACACAAGCTTTAAATGATACATTAAACAAGATGGACTTAATTGACATTTATAGGACATTCCATCCAAAAACAACAGAATACACATTTTTCTCAAGTGCTCATGGAACATTCTCCAGGATAGATCATATCTTGGGTCACAAATCAAGCCTTGGTAAATTTAAGAAAATTGAAATTGTATCAAGTATCTTTTCCGACCACAATGCTATGAGACTAGATATCAATTACAGGAAAAGAGCTGTAAAAAATACAAACACATGGAGGCTAAACAATACACTACTTAATAACGAAGTGATCACTGAAGAAATCAAAGAGGAAATTAAAAAATACCTAGAAACAAATGACAATGGAGACACGACGACCCAAAACCTATGGGATGCAGCAAAAGCAGTTCTAAGAGGGAAGTTTATAGCAATACAATCCCACCTTAAGAAACAGGAAACATCTCGAATAAACAACCTAACCTTGCACCTAAAGCAATTAGAGAAAGAAGAACAAAAACATCCCAAAGTTAGCAGAAGGAAAGAAATCATAAAAATCAGATCAGAAATAAATGAAAAAGAAATGAAGGAAACGATAGCAAAGATCAATAAAACTAAAAGCTGGTTCTTTGAGAAGATAAACAAAATTGATAAACCATTAGCCAGACTCATCAAGAAAAAAAGGGAGAAGACTCAAATCAATAGAATTAGAAATGAAAAAGGAGAAGTAACAACTGACACTACAGAAATACAAAAGATCATGAGAGATTACTATAAGCAACTCTATGCCAATAAAATGGACAACCTGGAAGAAATGGACAAATTCTTAGAAATGCACAACCTGCCAAGACTGAATCAGGAAGAAATAGAAAATATGAACAGACCAATCACAAGCACTGAAATTGAAACTGTGATAAAAAATCTTCCAACAAACAAAAGCCCAGGACCAGATGGCTTCACAGGCGAATTCTATCAAACATTTAGAGAAGAGCTAACACCTATCCTTCTGAAACTCTTCCAAAATATAGCAGAGGGAGGAACACTCCCAAACTCATTCTACGAGGCCACCATCACCTTGATACCAAAACCAGGCAAGGATGTCACAAAGAAAGAAAACTACAGGCCAATATCACTGATGAACATAGATGCAAAAATCCTCAACAAAATACTAGCAAACAGAATCCAACAGCACATTAAAAGGATCATACACCATGATCAAGTGGGGTTTATTCCAGGAATGCAAGGATTCTTCAATATACGCAAATCAATCAACGTGATACACCATATTAACAAACTGAAGGAGAAAAACCATATGATCATCTCAATAGATGCAGAGAAAGCTTTCGACAAAATTCAACACCCATTTATGATAAAAACCCTGCAGAAAGTAGGCATAGAGGGAACTTTCCTCAACATAATAAAGGCCATATATGACAAACCCACAGCCAGCATCGTCCTCAATGGTGAAAAACTGAAACCATTTCCACTAAGATCAGGAACTAGACAAGGTTGCCCACTTTCACCACTCTTATTCAACCTAGTTTTGGAAGTTTTAGCCACAGCAATCAGAGAAGAAAAGGAAATAAAAGGAATCCAAATTGGAAAAGAAGAAGTAAAGCTGTCACTCTTTGCAGATGACATGATACTATACATAGAGAATCCTAAAGATGCTACCAGAAAACTACTAGAGTTAATCAATGAATTTGGTAAAGTTGCAGGATACAAAATTAATGCACAGAAATCTCTGGCATTCCTATATACTGATGATGAAAAATCTGAAAGTGAAATCAAGGAAACACTCCCATTTACCATTGCAACAAAAAGAATAAAATATCTAGGAATAAACCTACCTAAGGAGACAAAAGACCTGTATGCAGAAAATTATAAGACACTGATGAAAGAAATTAAAGATGATACAAATAGATGGAGAGATGTACCATGTTCTTGGATTGGAAGAATCAACATTGTGAAAATGACTCTACTACCCAAAGCAATCTACAGGTTCAATGCAATCCCTATCAAACTACCACTGGCATTTTTCACAGAACTAGAACAAAAAATTTCACAATTTGTATGGAAACACAAAAGACCCCGAATAGCCAAAGCAATCTTGAGAACGAAAAATGGAGCTGGAGGAATCAGGCTCCCTGACTTCAGACTATACTACAAAGCTACAGTAATCAAGACAGTATGGTACTGGCACAAAAACAGAAAGATAGATCAATGGAACAGGATAGAAAGCCCAGAGTTAAACGCACGGACATATGGTCACCTTATCTTTGATAAAGGAGGCAGGAATGTACAGTGGAGAAAGGACAGTCTCTTCAATAAGTGGTGCTGGGAAAACTGGATAGGGACATGTAAAAGTATGAGATTAGATCACTCCCTAACACCATACACAAAAATAAGCTCAAAATGGATTAAAGACCTAAATGTAAGGCCAGACACTATCAAACTCTTAGAGGAAAACATAGGCAGAACACTCTATGACATAAATCACAGCAAGATCCTTTTTGACCCACCTCCTAGAGAAATGGAAATAAAGACAAAAATAAACACATGGGACCTAATGAAACTTAAAAGCTTTTGCACAGCAAAGGAAACCATAAACAAGACCAAAAGACAACCCTCAGAATGGGAGAAAATATTTGCAAATGAAGCAACTGACAAAGGATTAATCTCCAAAATTTATAAGCAGCTCATGCAGCTCAATAACAAAAAAACAAACAACCCAATCCAAAAATGGGCAGAAGACCTAAATAGACATTTCTCCACAGAAGATATACAGACTGCCAACAAACACATGAAAGGATGCTCAACATCTTTACTCATTAGAGAAATGCAAATCAAAACTACAATGAGATATCATCTCACACCAGTCAGAATGGCCATCATCAAAAAATCTAGAAACAATAAATGCTGGAGAGGGTGTGGAAAAAAGGGAACACTCTTGCACTGCTGGTGGGAATGTGAATTGGTACAGCCCCTATGGAGAACGGTATGGAGGTTCCTTAAAAAATTACAAATAGAACTACCATATGACCCAGCAATCCCACTACTGGGCATATACCCTGAGAAAACCATAATTCAAAAAGAGACATGTACCAAAATGTTCATAGCAGCCCTATTTACAATAGCCCGGAGATGGAAACAACCTAAGTGTCCATCATCGGAAGAATGGATAAAGAAGATGTGGCACATATATACAATGGAATATTACTCAGCCATAAAAAGAAATGAAATTGAGCTATTTGTAATGAGGTGGATAGACCTAGAGTCTGTCATACAGAGTGAAGTAAGTCAGAAAGAGAAAGACAAATACTGTATGCTAACACATATATATGGAATTTAAGAAAAAAAAATGTCATGAAGAACATAGGGGTAAGACAGGAATAAAGACACAGACCTACTAGAGAATGGACTTGAGGATATGGGGAGGGGGAAGGGTAAGCTGTGACAAAGTGAAAGAGCGGCATGGACATATATACACTACCAAACGTGAGGTAGATAGCTAGTGGGAAGCAGCCGCATAGCACAGGGAGATCAGCTCGGTACTTTGTGACTGCCTGGAGGGGTGGGATAGGGAGGGTGGGAGGGAGACGCAAAAGGGAGGGGATATGGAAACATATGTATATGTATAACTGATTAAATTTGTTATAAAGCAAAAAAAAAAAAAAAAAAAAAAAAAAAAAAAAAATATAGTAGCATTATTAAAATTAAAAAGTAATTATTGAAAAAACAACCTGACAGATAGAGCCCTGGGACATATGTTGGAAGAAAAGCTATACAGAGAAAATCTCACACAGAAACATACACATACACATTCACAAAAAGAGAACAGGGGGAAAAATCAAAAATCTTGCTCTCAAAGTGCACCTCCTCAATTTGGGATAATTCGTTGTAAAAAGAGGAAAAGGGGGAAAAATATTAAATCTTGTCCTCAATTTGGGATGATTCGCTGTCCATTCATGCACTGCACAGATGCAGGGCACATCAAGTGGACCGTGGAGCTTTAATCCGCTTCCTCCGAGGCTGCATAGAGAGATTTCCCTGTCTCTGCTCTCACAGCTCCCGTGTCTCAGCCTTGGACCTGGCCCCGCCTCTGCACGTGGGTCGCTGGAGGGCGTCCGTTCTTCGCTCAGACAGGACGGGTTTAAAGGATCCGCTGATTCGGGGGCTCTTGCTTACTCAGGCAGAGGGGAGGGAGTGGCGCGCAGTGCGGGGCAGGCCTGCAGCGGCAGAGGCCGGCGTGACATTGCACCAGCCCGAGGTGCTCTGTGCGCTTTCCCAGGGAAGCTGTCCCTGGGTCCCGGGACCCCGGCAGTGGCGGGCTGCACCGGCTCCCCGGAAGGCAGGGTGGACAGTGACCTGCGCTTGCACACAGGCCTTGTGGCTGCGGCAGCAGCAGCCCCAGCGTCCCACATCCGTCTCCAGGGTCTGCGCCTTTAGTCGCGGCTCACGCCCATCTCTGGAGCTTCTTTAAGCAGCCCTCTTAATGCCCTCTCCTAGCACACCAGGAAACAGAAGGGAAGAAAAAGTCTCTTGCCTCTTCGGCAGCTCCAGACCCTTTCCCCGGACTCCCTCCGGGCTAGCTGTGGTGCACTAACCCCTTCAGGCTCTCCTCCTGCCGCCAGCCCCAGTCCTCTCCCTGTGCTCTGACTGAAACCCGATACCCGAGCCTCAGCTCCCAGCCCCGCCCGACCCAGCGGACGAGCAGACAAGCCTCTCAGGCTTGTGTTTGCCTGAGGGCACCGATCCTCTGTGCCGGAATCTCTCCGCTTTGCCCTCCACACCCCTGTTGCTGTGCTCTCCTCTGCTACGCCGAAGCTTTCCCCCTCTGCCACCTGCAGTCTCCGCCCGTGAAGGGGTTTCTAGTGTGTGGAAACCTTTCCTCCTTCATGGCCCCCTCCTACTGGTGCAGGTCCCGTCCCTATCCTATTTTCTCTGTTTATTCTTTTTTTCTTTTGCCCTACCCAGGTATGTGGGGAGTTTCTTGCCTTTTGGGGGGTCTGAGGTCTTCTGTCAGCGTTCAGTAGGTGTTCTGTAGGAGTTGTTCCACGTGTAGATGAATTTCTGATGTATCTGTGGGGAGGAAGGTGATCTCTGCGTCTTACTCTTCCACCATCTTCCTCTGCTCCCCTATAGTCAAGATCTTGTAATAACTTATAATGGAAAAGAATCTGAAAAAGAATATATATACATACATATACATATATATATATATATATATATATTTTTTTTTTTTCCCTCCTCAAAAAGTTCAAAGAGGGAAGCACCACATTTGATTCACTGCTGCAGTCCAGTGTCAGGAAGCACCCAGTTTATATATATATATAACTGGATCACTTTGCAGTACACCTGAGACTAACACAACATTATAAATCAACTATACTTCAATAAAAAAAGAACAAAAACCTAACCAAAAAACCCACATTCATCATAAATTTAATACAACTCTTTCACTAAAACTACAGGTTTCTTGCCTTTAAAAATGTTTTGTTGGTGCTATGTGGATTAAATAATATGAACAACTAATGAATAAATCAACATTTTGGCTCAAACATTTTAGTTAATGCTTTCTTATGGACAAATTTTAATTATCAATGGGCCTTGAGGAAGGTAGATGCATTGGATGCTCAGAAATGACTGGACTATGGCATCAAAAAGGTGAAGGGTCTGAGAGTCTACCCTGCTTGCAGGTTAACAAGTTAGCCTGCTATCATTTCGTAGATGCTGGCAGAAAACACAAGACTCCTGGGTCAGAGAAAAAGGACTTTATTACTCATGGTGCAACAGGCTGCATAAGCTCCATATTCCCACTGGTTTCTCATGTTTCCCAATTTCCACAGGACTACACAGGTGGATATAGATGAATGCTGTACAGGCAGTGTGTTCTGTCTCACTGAGGAACCCCAAGCTTAGGAAACCCCAGTCTTTTATAATGAGCCACAACAATCTGTTTAACCTTTGCCCCAGAAGCAGGCATTATCTTTATTATACTGGGCAGCAAACAAATCTACCTTCTTATCTGGATGAAGACAGTTCTCATCTTCCCATGGCTGTTCTCTATAAAAATATTCTTGGGTGGAGTCAAGATGACGGATTAGGAGGAAGCAGAATTCGTGTCTCCACACAACTAGGGCAGCTACCAGGCACTGGTGGGGGACCACGGACACCTAAGGGGACAGGAGGAGCCCCCAGCAACTGGGTAAGATGTGGGACATGGGGGAGGATGAAGGGAGAGGAGAAGTGGAGGCTGGACAGGACTGGCACCCCTGAGGGGTGTTTGGGGGAGAAGGGATCCCATGCCCGAAGGGGGAAATTGAGGGACCATTAGGAGGACAGAGGGTCAAAAGGGAGCATGGCCATGTTTCCCCTGCCCACTTGGGTCCCCAGGAACCTGCTGAGATCCTGGGCCTGATCCTCTGCCCACCAAGGCCCCCTCCAGCCATGCGGGTCCTGACGGAGTGGGAGGGAGGGAAGAGGGAGCAAAAATAAAGACTGGATCTCTGGGACCAGCAACTTTGAGGGGTGGCTTGGGGAGGGGAGGGGTTCCTACACCTAGCGGGACCCACCCATGGCTAGGAGACCAGAGGGGATGGGAGAGACCCTAGGGGAAATGGTGGGAGGGTGTGAAGGAATGGAAGGGAATGGGGCCAGTGCTTTCCCTGTCCACTTAGGTACCGGGGAGCCTGTTGGGCCCTTGGAGCCTCCCACCTGCCATGCAGAGCCCAAGCCCTGCCCCTACACCTCCACCCAGGGCCCTACCTCTACACTTGGAGACCACCTCCAATGCACTGGGCCTAAGCCCCACCTACATACCCTCACCCAGAGCCCTACACCCAAACTCTGGAACTCCACACTCCAGAGGCTCTCCTTTCCACGTGCTGCTTCTCCCCTCTGCACAGGTCCTAAGACCAGGTCCCACTCCATGTTCAAGGGCCATCCCCCCACCCGCCTAGGTCCCACAGCACCCTAAACCCCACTCCTGCCTCAGTTCAACCCCCGCCTAAACTCCACTCCCATAGCCAAGGCTTTTATGCTTCTTTTTTTTTCTTTTTTCTTCTTTTAGTTTGAGATTCTGTTTTACCTTGTTGATTCATTGTTGTTGATTCATTTATAGCTTAATTTTTCCTAATAAATCTTTTATTTTACTAATTTTATTTTATTCTTTATACTTTGTTATTGTTCTCTCCTTTGGCTTGCTACCCCCGCACCACTACCCTTTGCTTTTTTCTGTTGTGGTTTTATTTTACCTTGTTGCAGTTGTTACAATTATATTTTTATTTTTCCTAATATAATTTTTACCTTTCTAGTTGTATTTTGTTTTTTTATTCTTTGATATTGTACTGCTCCTTTTTTTTTTTTTTTTTTGGCCATGCCATGCAGCTTGTGGGATCTTGGTTCCCAAGCAGGAGGTCAGACCTGAGCTCCTGTGGTGGGAGCTCCAAATCCAAACCACTGGACTAACAGAGAACCTCAGACCCCAGGGAATATTTATCAGACTGAGGTCTCCTGGAGATCCTAATATCAGCACCAAGTCCTGGCTCTATCCAACTGCCTGCAAACTCCAGTGTTGGATGCCTCAGGCCAAACAACCAGCAAAACAGGAATACAGCCCCACCCATCAAAGAAAGCAAATAACATGACAAAAAAAATTGTTAAGACAAAGGAGCAAGGTATAAAACTACAAGACTAAATGAATGAAGATGAAATATGCAACCTAATTGAAAAAGAATTCAGAGTAATGATAGTAAAAATGATCCAAAATCTCAGAAACAGAATAGAGAAAATACAAGAAATATTTAACAAGGATCTAGAAGACTTAAAGAGCAAAGAAACAGTGATGAACAACAAAATAACTGAAATTAAAAATACTCTAGAAGGAATAAATAGCAGAATAACTGAGGCAGAAGAATGGATAAGTGTGCTGGAAGATAAAAGGGTGGAAATAACTGCCAGGGAGCAGAATAAAGAAAAAAGAATGAAAAGAATTGAGGACAGTCTCAGAGACCTCAGGGACAACATTAAACATATCAACATTCAAATTATAGGGGTCCCAGAAGAAGAAGAGAAAAAGAAAGGGACTTAGAAAATATTTGAAGAGATTATAGTTGAAAACTTCCTTAATATGGGAAAGGAAATAATCAGTCAAGTCCAGGAAGCACAGAGAGTTCCATACAAGATAAATCCAAGGAGAAACACACCAAGACACATATTGATCAAACTATCAAAAATTAAATACAAAGAAAAAATATTAAAAGCAAGGGAAAAGCAACAAATAACATACAAGGGAATCCCTATAAGGTTAACAGCTGATATTTCATTAGAAACTCTGCAAGCCAGAAGGGAGTGGCAGGGCATATTTAAAGTGATGAAAGGCAAAAACCTGCAACAAAGTTGACTCTACCCAGCAAGGATCTCATTCAGATTCGACCAAGAAATTAAAACCTTTACAGAAAAGCCAAAGCTAAGAGAATTCAGCACCACCAAACCAGCTTTACAACAAATGCTAAAGGAATTTCTCTAGGCAGGAAACACAGGAGAAGGAAAAGATCTACAAAACAAACCCAAAACAATTAAGAAAATGGTAATAGGAATATACATATTGATAATTACCTAAAATGTAAATGGATTGGAGGATAGCTTCAAGATGGCGGAGGAGTAAGACATGGGGATCACCTTCCTCTTCACAAATACATCAGAAACACATCTACACGTGGAAGAGCTCCTACAGAACACCTACTGAACAACGGCAGAAGACCTCAGACTTCCCAAAAAGCAAGAAACTCCCATTGTACTTGGGTAAGGCAAAAGAAAAAAGAAAAAATAGAGACAAAAGAATAGGGACAGGACCTGCACCTCTGGGAGGGAGCTGTGTAGGAGGAGAAGCTTCCAAACACTAGGAAGCCCCTTCACTGGCAGAGATGGCAGGTGGGTGGAGAGAAAGCTTGGGAGCCATGGAGGACAGTGTAGCAACAGGGGACAAGTGGAGATATTCCTGCACAGAGGATCAGTGCCAACCAGCTCTCACCAGCCTGAGAGGCTTGTCTGCTCACCCACTGGGGCAGGTGGGGGCTGGGAGTTGAGGCTTCAAAGGTCACATCCCAGGGAGAGGACTGAAAGGGGCTAGTGAACACAGCTACCTGAACACAGACTGTAAGGGGGCTAGGGTGCCAAAGCTACCTGGGAGCGAGTCTGGGAAAATGTCTGGAACTGCATAAGAGGCAAGAGACCATTGTTTTGGGGTGCACAAGGAGAAGGGATTCAGAGCACTTTCTAAAAGAGCTCCAGAGTTGGACGTGATCCACGGCTATCAGTGTGGACACCAGAGATGGACAAGAGACACTAACGCTGCTGCTGCCACCACCAAGAAGCCCGTGTGTAAGCACAGGTCACTATCCACACCTACCCTCCTGGGAGCCTGTGCAACCCACCACTGCCAGGGTCCCCTGATCCAGGGAGAACACAAGAAGAGCCTCAGGCTGTTGCAACATCATGCTGGCCTCTGCCACAGCAGTCTCACCCCGCATTCTGTACATCTCATTCCCCACGGCCTGAGTGAACCAGAGCCCCCTAATCAGCTGCTATTTTAACCCCATCCTGTCTGGGTGGGGAACAGATGCCCTCAGGCGACCTAAAAGCAAAGGCAGGACCAAATCCAAAGCTGAACCACAGGAGCTGTGTGAAAAAAGAAGAGAAAGGGAAATCTCTCCATTCAACCTCAGGAGCAGTGGATTAAATCTCCACAATCAAATTGATGCACCCTGCAGCTATGCAGTACCTGAATAGACAACGAATCATCCTAAAATTGAGGTGGTGGACATTGGGATCAACTGTAGACTTGGGATTTGCTTTCTGCATCTAATTTGTCTCTGTTTTTATGTTTATGTTAGTTTAGTGTTTAGAGCTTATTATTATTGGTAGATTTGTTAACTGATTTGGTTGTTCTCTTCCATATATATATATATATATATATATATATATATATATATATATAATATTTTTTTTTTCCTTTTTCTCCTTTTGTGAGTGTGTACTGTATGCTTGTTTGTGTGATTTTGTCTGTATAGCTTTACTTTTACCATTTGTCCTAGGGTTCGTCTTTCCCTTTTTTTTAATATAGTTTTTAGCACTAGTTGTCATTGGTGGATTTGTTTTTTAGTTTCTTTGCTCTCTCTTTCTTTCTTACAATTTACTATTTTTTTATTTTTGATAATTAAAATTTTTTTTCATTTTAATAAATTCATTTTTATTATTTTTTTCTTTCTTTCTTTTCTTTTTCTCCCTTTTCTTCTGAGCCAGGTGGCTGATAGAGTCTTGGTGAACCAGCCGGGTGTCAGGCCTGAGCCTCTGAGGTGGGAGAGCCGACTTCATGACATTGGTCCACCAGAGACCCCCAGTTCCAAGTAATATCAAATGGCAAAAGCTCTCCAAGTGATCTCCATCACAATGCTAAGACCCAGATCAACTCAATGACAGCAACCTACAGTGCTGAAGACCCTACACCAAACGTCTAGCAAGACAGGAACACAACCCCACCCATTAGCAGAGAGGCTGCATAAAATCATAATAAGGTCACAGACATCCCAAAACACACCAAAGAATGTGGTCCTGCCCACCAGAAAGACAAGATCCAGCCTCATCTACCAGAACACAGGCACCAATCCCTTCCACCAGGAAGCCTACATAACCCACTGAACCAAACTTACCCACTGTGGACATACACCAAAAACAATGGAAACTATGAACCTGCAGCCAGCAGAAAGGAGACCCCAAGCACAGTAAGTTAGGCAAAATGAGAAGACAGAGAAATACACAACAGATGAAGGAGCAAGGTAAAAACCCACGAGACCAAACAAATGAGGAGAAAATAGGCAGTCTACCTTAAAAAAATTCAGAGTAATGAGAGTAAAGATATCCAAAACCTTGTGAATACAATGGAGAAAACACAAGAAACGTTTAACAAAGACCTTGAAGAACTAAAGAGCAAACAAACAATGATGAACAACACAATAAATGAAATTAAAAATTATCTAGAAGGAATCAATAGCAGAGTAAATGAGGCAAAAGAACAGAAAAGTGACCTGGAAGATAAAATAGTGGAAATAACTACTGTAGAGCAGAATAAAGAAAAAGAATGTAAAGAATTGAGGACAGTCTCAGAGGCATCTGGGAAAACATTAAATGCACCAATATTTGAATTATAGGGGTCCCAGAAGAAGAAGGGAAAAGAAAGGGACTGAGGAAATATTTGAAGAGATTACAGTTGAAAATTTCCTTAATGTGGAAAAGGAAACAGTCAGTCAAGTCAAAGAAGCACAGAGAGTCCCACACAGGATAAATCCAAGGAGAAACATGCCAAGACACATATTAATCAAACTATCAAAAATTAAATACAAAGAAAAAATATTAAAAGCAGCAAGGGAAAAGCAACAAAGAACATAAAAGGGAATCCCCATAAGGTTAACAGCTGATTTTTCAGCAAAAACTCTGAAAGCCAAAGGGGAGTGGCAGGAAATATTTAAAGTGATGAAAGGGAAAAACATACAACTAAGATTACTCTACTCTGCAAGGATCTCATTCAGATTCAACGGAGACATTAAAACCTTTACAGACAAGTAAAAGCTAAGGGAATTCAGTAACACCAAACCAGCTTTGCAGCAAATGCTAAAGGAATTTCTCTAGAGAGCACACAAGAGAAGGAAAACACTTACAATAACAAACCCAAAACAATTAATAAAATGGTAATAGGAACACACATATTGATAACTACCTTAAATGTAAATGGATTAAAGGCTCCAAGCAAAAGACAAACACTGGCTGAATGGATACAAAAACAAGATCTATATATATGCTGTCTACAGGAGACCCACTTGAGACCTAGGGACACATACAGACTGAAAGTGAGGGGATGGAAAATGGTATTCCATGCAAATGGAAATGAAAAGACAGCTGGAGTAACAACTCTCATATCAGACAAAATATACTTTAAAATAAAGACTATTACATGAGACAAAGAAGGACACTACATAATGATCAAGGGTTCAATCCAAGAAGAAGATATAACAATTGCAAATATTTATGCACCCAACATAGGAGAATCTCAACATATAAGGCAAATGCTAACAGCCATAAGAGGGGAAATCTACTGTAACACAATCATAAGAGAGGATTTTAACACCCCACCTTCAACAATGGACATATCATCTAGAATGAAAATAAATGAGGAAACACAAGCTTTAAATGATACATTAAAAAAGATCAACTTAATTGATATTTATAGGACATTCCATCCAAAAACAATGGAATACACTTTCTACTCAAGTGCTCATGGAACATTTTCCAGGACATATCATATCTTGGGTCACAAATCAAGCCTTGGTAAATTAAAAAAAAAAATTGAAGTTGTATCAAGTATCTTTTCCAACCACAATGCTAAGAGACTAGATATCACTTACAGGAAAAAATCTGTAAAAAATAAAAACATATGGAGGCTAAACAACACACTGCTTAATAACCAAGAGATCACTGAAGAAATCAAAGAAGAAATTTAAAAAATCACAAGAAACAAATGACAATGAAAACAAAACGACCAAATACCTACGGGATGTTTTCAAAGCAGTTTTAAAAGGGAAGTTTAAAGCAATACAATCCTACCTCAAGAAACAAGAAACATCTCAAATGAACAATCTAACCTTACACCTAAAGCAATTAGAGAAACAAGAGCAGAAGAACCCCAAAGATAGCAGAAGGAAAGGAATCATAAAGATCAGATCAGAAATAAATGAAAAAGAAATGAAAGAAATGAGAGGTAAGATAAAAAAAACTAAAAGCTGGTTATTTGAGGAGAAAGCAAAATTGATAAACCGCTAGTCCGAGTCATCAAGAAAAAAGGGAGAAGACTCAAATCAATAGAATTAGAAATGACAAAGGAGAAGTAACAACTGACACTGCAGAACTACAAAGCATCATGAGGGATTACTACAAGCAACACTATGCCAAAAAATTTGACAACCTGGAAGAAATGGACAAATTCTTAGAAAAGCAAAACCTGAGACTGAACCAGGAAGAAATAAAAAATATAAACAGACCAATCACAAGCACTGAAATTGAAACTCTGGTTAAAAATCTTCCAACAAACAAAAGCCCAGGACCAGATGGCTTCACAGGAGTATTCTATCAAACATTTAGAGAAGAGCTAACACTTATCCTTCTCAAACTCTTCCAAAATAAAGCAGAGGGAGGAATACTCCCAAACTCATTCTACGAGGCCATCATTACCCTGACACCAAAACCAGACAAAGATGTCACAAGGAAAGAAAACTGCAGAGCAATATCACTGATGAATATAGATGCAAAAATCCTCAACAAAATACTAGCAAACATAATCCAACCACACATTAAAAGGAACATATACCATCATCAAGTGTGGTTTACCTCAGGAATGCAAGGATTCTTCAATATACATAAAGCAGTCACTGTGATAAACCATATTAAGAAATTGAAGGATAAAAACATATGATGATCTCAATAAGTGCAGAAAAATCTTTTGAAAAAATTCAACAGCCATTTATGATAAAAACTCTCGAGAAAGAGGGTTAGAGGGAACTTATCTCAATATAATAAAGGTCATATGTGACAGACCCATAGACAACATTGTTCACAATGGTGAAAAACTGAAACCATTTTCACTAAGATTGAGAATAACACAAGGATGTCCACTCTTATTCACCATAGTTTTGGAAGTTTTAGCCACAGCAATCAGAGAAGAAAAAGAAATAACAGAAATCCAGATCAGAAAAGAAGTAAAACTGTCACTGTTTGCAGGCGACATGATGCTATACATACAGAATCCTAAAGATACTACCAGAAAACTACTAGAGCTAATCAATGAATTTGGTAAAGTTTCAGGATACAAAATTAATGCAGAGAAATCTCTTGCATTCCTATACACTAATGATGAAAAATCTGAAAGAGAAATTAAGGAAACACTCCCATTTACCACTGCAACAAAAATAATAAAATACCTAGGAATAAACCTACCTAAGGAGACAAAAAACCTGTATGCAGAAAATTTTAAGACACTGATGAAAGAAATCAAAGAAGATGCAAACAGATAGAAAGATACACCATGTTTTTGGATTGGAAGAATCCTCACTGTGAAAATGACTATACTCTCCAAAGCAGTCTACAGATTCAATGCAATGTCTACCAAACTACCAGTGGCATTTTTTTCACAGGTAGAACAAAAAATTTCACAATTTGTATGGAAGCACAAAAGACACTGAATAGCCAAAGCAATCTTGAGAAAGAAAAACAGACTGGGGTAATCAGGCTCCCTGACTTCAGCCAATACTACAAAGTTATGGTAATCAAGACAGTATGATACTGGCAAAAAAACCCAGAAATATAGATCAATGGAACAGGGTAGAAAGCCCAGAGATAAACCTACACAAATATGGTCACCTTATCTTTGATAAAGGAAACAAGAATATACAATGGAGGAAAGACAGCCTCTTCAATAAGTGGTGCTGGGAAAATTGGACAGCTTCATGTAAAAGAATGAAATTAGAACATCCCCTAACACCATACACAAAAGTAAACCGAAAATGGATTAAAGACCTAAATGTAAGGCCAGACACTATAAACTCTTAGAGGAAAACATAGGTAGAGGCAGAACACTCTATGACATAAATCACAGCAAGATCCTTTTTGACTCACTTCCTAGATAAGTGGAAATAAAAACAAAAATAAACAAATGGGACCTAATGAAACTTAAAAGTTTTGCACAGCAAAAGAAACCATAAACAAGATGAAAAGACATCACTCAGAATGGGAGAAAATATTTGCAAATAAGGCAACTGACAATGGATTAATCTCCAAAATATACAAGCAGCTCATGCAGCTCAATATCAAAAAAAAAAAAAAAAGAACATCATCCAGAAATGGGCAGAAGATCTAAATAGACATTTCTCCAAAGAAGATATACAGATTGCCAACAAACACATGAAAGAATGCTCAACATCATTAATCTTTAGAGAAATGCAAATCAAAACTACAATGAAGTATCACCTCACACCAGTCAGAATGGCCATCCCCCAAAAATCTACAAATAATAAATGCTGGAGAGGGTGTGGAGAAAAGGGAACACTCTTGCACTGTTGGTGGGAATGTAAATTGATACAGCTAGTATGGAGAACAGTACAGTGGTTCCTTAAAAAAACTAAAAACAGAACTTCCATACAACCCAGCAATCCCACTACTGGGCATATAACCTGGGAAAACCATAATTCAAAAACAGTCATGCACCACAATGTTCATTGTAACACTATATACAATAGCCAGGATATGGCAGCAACCTAAGTGTCCATAAACAGATAAATGGATAAAGAAGATTTAGTACATATATACAATGGAATATTACTCAGCCATAAAAAGAAATGAAATTGAGTCATTTGTAGTGAGGTGGATGGACATAGAGTCTGTCATATGGAGTGAAGTAAGTCAGAAAGAGAAAAAAAAATACCGTATGCTAACACATATATATGGAGTCTAAAAAAAAAAGGTTCTCAAGAACCTAGGGCCAGGACAGGAATAAAGATGCAGATGTGGCAAATGGACTTGAGGAGACGTGGAGGGGAAGTGTAAGCTGGGATGAAGTGAGAGAGTGGCATTGACATATATGGACTACCAAATGTAACGTAGATAACTAGTGAGAAGCAGCTGCATAGCACAGGGAGTTCTCCTCCCTGCTTTGTGACCACCTAGAGGGGTGAGATAGGGAGGGTGGGAGGGATACACGAGAGAGGGGCTATGAGGATATATGTATGCATATAGCTGATTCACTTTGTTATATTGCAGAAACTAACACAACATTGTAAAGCAATTATACTCCAATAAAGATGTTAAAAAAATTCTTGAAAAGCTAGTCCAGTACAGACCTTGTCAGTGCATCTACTTGCAAGACATGCAGAAAGGCGAGAGACCCTTGGGGAATTCCAAGGAGTCATATGGCTGTGAACTAACACTTAAAAGAGCATCTGAACTTTTCCCTATTCAAACCATTTGCTTAGTAACTTTTCTCTCTTTTTAGATAATGTCCAGAAGAAATTTTTTGTCTGAAAAGAGGCAGTCTCAAGGGTACTTCCGACAGAAACAACCTCTGAGAAGCCAATTAACATTGTATGGCTGAGACTAGTCAATTTATTGTTTCTCCTGCCAAGTTTGTGCATTTGAACTTTAGAGGTTTTGTTTTCATGTTCTATGGTACAGGAGCAAATGACAAAATCAGCTAAATCCTCTATAAGCAACAGAGAAGCCAAAGCAAAACTTGTTGTGGAACCAATTTGATCTCCTTTATCTTGTTTTCCAAGCCCTGCTTATGCACAGCTATTTCAGAAATCAGTAGAAGAAAGACAGAAAACTAAGAGTAGGTACAGAAGCTCGAATGATACCAGTGGGTTAAAAGAGAGCTGAATTGTATCAATGCAAAATATATTTAGAAAGAACTTCAAAGAATCAAGTAGAGGAAAGGTCAGGATATGATATTTCTAAGAAACCAGAAGTGAGCCAATGATGTGCCTTAATTACATTTCTATTTGTGAAGCATTTCTCACTACTTCTTAATTATTTGTTTTTCACTTAGAAACTTGGCTTTTTTATTTCAGCAAACTTTATATCAGACTGCTGTTTCAAATGAGAAATACATTCATTTTAAATATAGGCTTTGGCACAATAGCTCAAGTTTTAAATTAGAAATATATTCATTTTAAATGCAGGCTTTGGCACAAGAGCTCATTATATTTGAATCATGTCAAATGTTGACCTAAAATAGGAGAAAATAAATCTTAGGGTGACCAGTTAAATTTAAGTAACTGTTTTTTCTCTGGGATTCAATAATCCCTACAAAAGCAAATAAAATTCTATCTATATAACTAGAAACCTTTAACATCTAATTTGAAATATATTAAAAGGAATAGTTGTAATGTCATCTCTGGGAGTTATTTTGGAAAATATACACAAATTGATATTTTCACTTTCAAAATATATTAAGATATAGAGAAAATGTAGTTAGTAAGGGCATTATATGATGTTCTAGAATGAAAAGACAGTCTAAGCCTAATACATTGGCAATTCCAATGTAAGTCCCAGGTAATTTTATACCTAGGTATGAATAAACAATCTTTAATTATTAACCAGTATATCAATCCAAGGTGAGCTTTTTTACTACAGCTTGCTTTCATGTAGATGTTAGGTACAACACTGTGTTTTCACATATACGGAGAAGAACAGTCACTGACTGTCTCATCTACTTTTAAATATAATGTCAACCAGGGTTAAATGTATATTATTTCTGATTTTGTTGTTTCCTCAACTCCTTCTACCTTTAACCTCACACGACTTTAGAGCAAGGGAAAAAAAGAGCAAGAATTCCTTTATTCTTTATTTTTTATCTTCCAGTTATTTGACCTGCAGATGGGATATTGACAAGTAAAAACACTTTTATATCCTTTAATTTAGGATGTATGTTTCTTTTTTTTAAGTGCTGCTAAATGACAATCAATGTACCATACATTGAATAAACCACTTTGCAGCTGTATGTCAAAGCATGTTTATGGTACATCTAAACTATTCTCAAATTGTGTTTTCAGGGACTGGAACAGAATTGCTCCAAAAATGAGAGCAGTTTCAAAAATTAGTGTGTTAAACTTGCTGGGCTACTAAAGGAAGTGTAAACAGTTATTATTCATTGCAAATTATACACATGAAAACCATAACTTCAAAGGACAAAAAGCTTAGGTGAATGCCAGGCAGATGGGTAACAAAAAGATTCCTTTTTGAATAGGAGAAAGGGCAGTCATAGGGGTTATAATGGCATTTACAGGGCAAGTAGGATTTTGGTAGATTTCTGCTCCTGCCGTGGTTTAAAAGAAAGAGAGATACGGATTCCTGAAAACACCCACAACTAGGCAAAGATTCAGAGAAGGCCATTAAACCCTTCTTAAAATTAAAAACATTCATGGGTAAGATTCTGTAGTTGGAGAGGAAAGACTTCAGGGATCTTGGCATCTTGTGAAATAGTCTAGGGATCTCAAGACAAGCTCTGAGCTGTCTAGGAAGATTCCAGCTTGGAAAAAGACTCCAGGGTTTCTCAAACATTAATGTGAGTTTGAGTCATCTGGGGATTTTTTTGTGTGTGTGTGGTACGTGGGCCTCTCACTGTTGTGGCCTCTCCCATTGCGGAGCACAGACTCCAGACACGCAGGCTCAGCAGCCATGGCTCACAGGCCCAGCCGCTCCGTGGCATGCGGGATCTTCCCGGACCGGGGCATGAACCCCAGTCCCCTGCATTGGCAGGCGGACTCCCAACCACTGCACCACCAGGGAAGACCCACCTGGGGATTTTTTAAATGCAGACCCGGATTCAGTTGCTCTAGGGTGGGGTCCAAGATGCTGTAATTCTGATTAGCTCCAGGGAGATGTCAAGGGTGGTTCAAGGAGTAACACTGAGTAAACAGGGATTAGTAATGGCTTAAAACAAGTGAAGTTAAACAGCTGTTACCTTGATGTTTTATTCTATGTTCATATATTTTTATAATTATATATTTAAGTTTTTATACATACATTCTATTATGTGTCATATCTTATCATTATACACATACAGATATATATTGTTCAGTACCAGTACTTTAGCAGATATGGTTTTTATGCAGATAAGTGCTCCCAGTCTATCTTTTCATTTTCTTAATAATGACCGTAGATTTATTTTTTCATTTTGATGCAATTCAGCTTATCACTGATATAGTTTTATGACGTGTTTTTGGTGTCTTACCTAAAAAATCTTTTTTCTTTCTTTTCTTTTTCTTTCTTTTTTACTATTACTTCCCAAAGTCCCCATCCCTGAATACAATCACATTGGGAGTTAGGGCTTCAGTATAAAAATACTGGAGAGAAATAAACAGTTAATCCTAAATTTAGTCCATTTAGTTCCCCCCCAAAATTTCAATTTTTGTTGAAAATCCATTGATCTGAGATGTGTAGGTCTATTTCTGGGCTGTATTTTGTTCTATTAAACTATATATTTATCATTATTTCAATCATATGGATTTGGTTACTATAATTTTATAGTAAGTCTTAAAATCAGTTAGTATTTAGTCTTCTCACTTAGTCTTTCTTTTTAAAAATTGTTTAGATTATTCTAGATCATTTGTATTGACATTAATTTTAGATTAGCTTACCAATTTCTACAAAAATCTGTGCTGTCTTGTTTATGATAGAATTAAAACTATAGATCAATTTGAATCTAGTGAAAATTTAGTATAGTTTTAGTTTACATTTCCTTGATGTCTAATGATGTTGGACATCTCTTAATATGCTTTTCGTCCATTTATATATCTTCTTTTCTGTAGTATCTATTTAAATTTTTCTCATTTTTAAATTAGTCTTTTTGCTTATATATTGTAATGTGACAGTTTTAACTTAGTCTGGATTTATCACTTTTGAAAGATATATATTTTGAATGTATTTTTCCCAATCTGTGGTCTACCTATGAATTACCTTAACAGTATCCTTGAAAGAGCTAAATTTTAATTTTGATAAAGTCCCAAATATAAAGTGTTTTAAAATGGTTAATGCTCTTTGTTTTACATCTAAGAAAGTTCAAAGTCATGAAAATGTTTTCTTTGTATTTTTCAAGAAGATAAATTTTACTAGTTTGCCATTTATATTTAAGCTTATTTCTATTTTGGGTTGATTTTTATGTATAATATGAAGTAATGGTCAAAACATTTTTTTCCATGTGGAACATAGCTCTCCAGTTGTTCTATCCCATTTTTTTTAAGATCATGCTTTACTAAATGAATTATCTGGGCACAATCAATTGATCTATAGGCGTTCATATCTACTTTGAGACTCTCTACTTGGATTTAAGGTTGGATTAACATTTAAACAAGTAATCAAAGTAATTCATCATGTTAACTGTAAAAGAGAAGAAACCATATGATCATCTCAATAGTTTCAGAAATGTCATTAATCAAAACTCAACTAGAGAATGGACTTGAGGATATGGGGAGGGGGAAGGGTAAGCTGTGACAAAGCAAGAGAGAGGCATGGACATATATACACTACCAAACGTAAGGTAGATAGCTAGTGGGAAGCAGCCGCATAGCACAGGGAGATCAGCTCAGTGCTTTGTGACCGCCTGGAGGGGTGGGATAGGGAGGGTGGGAGGGAGGGAGATGCGAGAGGGAAGAGATATGGGAACATATGTATATGTATAACTGATTCACTTTGTTATAAAGCAGAAAGTAACACACCATTGTAAAGCAATTATATTCCAAAAAAAAACACCTCAACACCCATTTGTGATATAACTCTCAGCAAATTAGAAACAGCAAAATTTAATAAAGGACAGCTATAAAGAATGTACAGCTAACATAATAATTTATGGTGAAAGACTGAGTAATTTTCCCTTAAAATTAGGAACAAAACCAAGATTGTCCACTTTCATCACTTCTATTCATCATTCTACTGTAAGTTCTAGCCATGTAATAAGGTAAGAAAAAGAAATAGAAAGCATCTAGAGTGGAAAGGGAGAAGTAAAACTATCTTCATTTTTATTTGACATGATCATCTATGTAGAAAATCCAGTTGAATCAAAATGCTATAGAACTAATGAATAAATTTAGCAAGTTCTCAGGATACAAAATTTATGTACCAAACTCAATAGTATTTCTATATACAAGCAACTAAGAATAAGAAACCTTTAAAAATGTCATTCATGAAGCAGTAAAAAAGGGATAGAGATGAATTTATAGATGTGAAAGACTGTACTCTGAAAACTACAAAACACTGTTGAGAAAATTTTTTTAAAGAAGTAAACATATGGAGAAATATATTGTATTTATTTCTCAAAATCCTCAATACTATTAACATGTCAATTCTCCCCAAATTAACCTATAGATTCAATAAAATCCTACCAAAATCTCAGCAACCTTTTTGAATAGATACTTAAAAATTGATTCTAAAAGTCATATTTATATGCACAGGACCAAGAATAACCAAAACAGCATTGAAAAACAAAACATTAGGACTAATGGTACATGATTTTATGAATTACTATAAAGCTATAGTAATCAATAAAGTCTGGTGTTCATGTCAACAAAGACAAATAGATGAAAACAACAAAATGGAGAGTCCTGAAATTCACCACATATGTATGATCATTGATTTTTGACATAAGTTCAAAGTCAATTCAATGGAGAAAAATACTCTTTTCAACAAATGGAGCTAGAAGAATTGAACATCTATATGCAAGAAGTTAACATCTACACATGGCTCACAATTTATAAAATACAGCTCAAAATTGGTTATAGACTTAAATGTAAATACACAAACTATAAAGCTCTAGGAGAAACATAGGAGAAATTTTTGTAATTTTGGGTTAAGTAAGATTTTTTTTTTCTAGATACAATCCCCAAAACAGGATACGGTAAAGAATAAATTGATAAATTGGACCTCATCAAATTAAAAGTTATGCTTTTACAAAATGTTAAAACAATATAAATACAGGCTACAGTCCTTGGAAAACTATTTGAAAATCATCTATATGATAAATGATTTGCATAAATAATCCTTAAAACCCAATAATAAGACAGCAAACTGCTCAATAAAAATGGGCAAAAGATTTCATGGAGGCTGAGGTAGCAGTGAGGTTAAGACATGATTAAAGGGGCCATTTCTTACTTTTCTTTCCTCAGCTTTCCTGTCACTTGAGCTAGGTAGATTTTCTCTTCTTGAAAAGTAAGAGTATTTGTTAGGGAAGGCAGGTTAAAAAGATAAATAAAACCTACCTGCTGCCTCTTTGTTTCCCCTCTCACTATAAGTCTGGTAAAACAAAGAAATCACACCATCAAAACCAACAAGTTTCCATATTCTTTCCTAACAAAAGAAACTTGACATTTTATATAACCTAATGTGGTTTTTTAGTGACTTTTTGATAGTGTACAGTTTTTGTAAATTAAATTTCTTTCTTTCTATATTTTTAGGACCAATCTCATTTTTAATAAGATTTTTAAAAATAAAAAAATGTCTAGAGAAAAAACTCCTGTTTTTGCCATGTGATATCCCACAAGTACAGCTGTAGAAAAGTGCTGTCAGTTGAATAAAAAACATATTTGATAGAGAATAAAGGAAGTCATCAAGTAAGAGATACAGATGACAGATAAATAATATCAAAATATTTTCAACATTACTAGTTATTAGGGAAAAAATTAAAACCATAATTAAATACCACTACATCTTTATTAGAATGGGTTAAAGATAAAAATAAAAACAAACACTCTGACCATATAAAGTGTTGGTGAGGTTGTGAAGTAACTAGAACTCTCATACACAACCACAGTGACTCTCAAACACAGCCACTGTGACAGCCATTTTGGTTAATCCCTAAAGGGATCTTGCCTATAGCTTAAAGTGTACATAATGACCTATCTCTGGGAACCGTGCCTCACATTCCTGAAGGTTAGGCTAAAATATCTCTGTTTAAGCTCATAGAAAACATCCTGACCAGGTCCACCTTTGAATGGCTGCAGGAAAGAAGAAATTAACACATCCCCTTTGGAGTTTGGCTGGAACCAGGAAATATTTGTAACAACTTATCACCTTTTAACTTTATCTCCTCACCTCACCTTCTTTGCTCTATAAAAGAAACCAGCATCCAAACCCAGGTAAGATGGTTCTTTGGGACACCAGTCCACCATCTTCTTGGTCTGCTGGCTTTCTGAATAAAGTTGCAATTCTTTGGCCCAACAACTCATCTCTCAATTTATTGACCTGTCATGTGGCAAGCAGTATGAGCTTGGACTCAGTAGCAATAGTAGCTTTACTTGTAATAGCTAAAACTGGAAATCAACTATCCATCAATGGGAAAGATTATCAAATTATGGTATATTTAGTTTTATGAAATACTACTCAGGTATAAAAAAGGATGAACTGCCCTCCATATCCATGAATATAAAACCCAGGGATATGGAGGACCAACTGTATTCATTGTAATATACCATTTTATATAAGGTACTTGAGCACCTGAAGGATTTTGGTATCTGAGGGTGCTCTTGGAACCAATCCCCAGGATAACAAGGGACAGCTTCACTGATACACAGTAGAACAAATATGAATCTCAGTATTATTATGTTATATAAAAGAAGCATAAAAGAGTACTTTATGTATGAATCCATTTACATAAAATTCTTATAAATGCAAACTAATTAATATTGACAAAGATTAGAGATTAATATTGACTGGATTAGAGAAGAGGCAGTAAAGAGAGGCAAGAGGAAGGGGTTACGAGAGGCATGAGGACATTTTGGGATGTGATGGATATGTTAAATTTCTTGATTGCCCATGATAGTTTCATGAGTGTATACATGTTTAGAACTTACCAGTTGTTCACTTTCAATATGTGCATTGTCTATCAATTATATCTCAGTAAAGTTGTTAAAAATAAAATAAAAATTAAAGGCCTGAAATGATATCAAATCACATTATTTCACATTGTATGTCTTATTTTGAACATTATCATTGCAGTTATGAAGAGTAAAATCTATAAGGTAATATACCATTTGTATTAAACAAAGGAGGTGGAAGGAATAGCCCGTGCCCTTAAGAAATTTGTAATCTAGATTGGTTCAAGATGGCGGAGTACAAGGACATGAGCTCACTAAATCTTTCTAGAGCACTGGAATCAAAACTAACTTCTGAACAGTTATCAACAGGAAGACACTGGAACTCACCAGAAAAGATGTTCCACATTCAAGGACAGGGGACATGGTGCAATGAGATGGTAGGAGGTGCACAATCACAATAAAATCAAATCCCATGGCTGCTGGGTGGGTGACTCACAAACAGAGGTCCATCCACTGAAGTGAAGGTTCTGAGCCCCACATCAGGCTTCCCAACCTGGACATCTGGCAATGGAAGGAAGAATTCCTAGAGAATCAGACTTTGAAGGCTGGCAGAATTTGACTTCAGGACTTCAACAGGACTGGGGGAAGCAGAGACTCCTCTCTTGGAGGGCATGCACAAAGTAGTGCGTGCATGAGGACCCAGGAGAGGGAGCGGTGACCCAATGCGAGACTGAAGCGGACCTACCTGCTAGTATTGGAGGGTCTCCTGCAGAGGCAGGGGCAGCTGTGGCTCACCGCAGGGACAAGTACACTGGCAGCAGAAGTTCTGGGAAGTACTCATTGGCGAGAGCCCTCCCAGAGTCTGCCATTAGCCCCAACAAAGAGCCAGGTAGGCTCCAGTGCTGGGTCACCTCAGGCCAAGCAACCAACAAGGAGGGAACACAGCCCCACCCAACAGCAGACAAGCAGACTAAAGTTTTACTGAGCTCTGCCCACCAGAGCAATACCAAGCTCTACCCACCACAAGTCCCTCACATCAGGAAGCTTGCACAAGCCTCTTAGGTAACCTCATCCACCAGAAGGCAGACAGCAGAAGCAGAAGACTACAATTCTGCAGCCTGTGGAATGAAAACCACATTCACAGAAAGATAAACAAAATGAAAAGGCAGAGAACTATGTACTAGATGAAGAAACAAGATAAAACACCAGAAAAACAACTAAATAAAGTGGAGATATGCAACCTTCTAGAAAAAGAATTTAGAATAATGATAGTGAATATGATACAGGACCTCAGAAAAAGAATGGATGCAAAGATCGAGAAGATGCAAGAAATGTTTAACAAAAACCTAGAAGAATTAAAGAACAAACAAACAGAGATGAGCAATACAATAACTGAAATGAAAAATACACTAGAAGGAATCAATAGCAGAATAACTGAAGCAGAAGAACAGATAAGTGACCTGGAAGACAGAATGGTTGAATTCACTGCCATGGAACAGAATAAAGAAAAAAGAATGAAAAGAAATGAAGGCAGCCTAAGAGACCTCTGGGACAACATTAAACACAACAACATTCACTTTATAGTGGTCCCAGAAGGAAAAGAGTGAGCAAAAGGACCAAAGAAAATATTTGAAGAAATTATAGTCAAAAATTTCCCTAACATGGGAAAGGAAATAACCACCCAGGTCCAGGAAGCACAGAGAGTCCCAGGCAGGATAAACCCAAGGAGAAACACACAGAGACACATATTAATCAAACTGACAAAAATTAAAGACAAAGAAAAACTATTAAAAGCTACAAGGGAAAAACAACAAATAACATACAACAGAACTCCCATAAAGTTAACAACTGACTTCTCAGCAGAAACTCTACAACCCAGAAGGGATTGGCACAATATATTTAAAGTAATGAAAGGGAAGAGCTTATAACCAAGATTACTCTATTTGGCAAGGATCTCATTCAGGTTCAAAAGAGAACTCAAAAGCTTTACAGACAAGCAAAAGCTAAGAGAATTCAGCACCACCAAACCAGCTCCACACAAATGTTAAAGGAACTTCTGTAAATGGGAAACACAAGAGAAAAAAAAGATCTGGAAAAACAAACCCAAAACAATTAAGAAAATGGTACTAGGAACATACATATCAATAATTACCTTAACTATGAATCAACTAAATGCTCCAACCAAAAGACACAGGCTTGCTGAATGGATACAAAAAGAAGCCCCATATATACGCTGTCTACAAGAGACCCACTTCAGACCTAGGGACACATAGAGACTGAAAGTGAGGGGATGGAAAATGATATTCCATTCAAATGGAAATCAAAAGAAAGTTGGAGTAGCAATACTCATATCAGATAAAATAGACTTTAAAATAATAAATGTTACAAGAGACAAGGAAGGACGTTACATAAGAAGAAGATATGACAATTATAAATATATATGTACACAACATAGGAGCACCTCAATATATAAGTCAAATGATAACAGCTATAAAAGAGGAAATCTACAGGGACGCAGTAATAGAGGGGGATTTTAACATCTCACTTACACCAATTGACAGATCATCCAGACAGAATATTAATAAGGAAAAACAAGTTTTAAATGACACAACAGACCAGATACATTTAATTGATATTTATAGGACATTCCATCCAAAAACAGCAGATTACACATTCTTCTTAAGTGCACATGGAATATTCTTGAGGATAAATCACATTTTGGGTCACAAATCAAGCCTTGGTGAATTTAAGAAAATTTAAATCATATCAGGCATCTTTTCCAACCACAACCCTATGAGATTAGAAACCAATTACAGTGAACAAAACGTAAAAAACACAAACACATGGAGGCTAAACAATACGTTATTAAATAACCAAGAGATTACTAATGAAATCTGAGAAAAAAAATACCTAGAGACAAATGACAACAAAAACATGATGATCCAAAACCTGCAGGATGCAGCAAAAGCAGTTCTAAGAGGGAACTATATAGCAATACAATCCTACTTCAAGAAACAAGAAAAATCTCAAAAAAAAAAATTCTAACCTTACACCTAAAGGAACTAGAGAAAGAAGAACAAACAAAACCCAAAGTTAATAGAAGGAAAGAAATCATAAACATCAGAGCAGAAATAAATGAAATAGAAAGAAAGAAAACAATAGCAAAGATGAATAAAACTAAAAGCTGGTTCTTTGACAAGATAAAAAAAAATCATAAACCTTTAGCCAGACTCATCAATAAAAAGGCAGAGGACTCAAATCAATAAAATTGGAAATGAAAATGGAGAAGTTTCTAAGGACACTGCAGAAATACAAAGCATCTTAAGATACTACTACAAGCAACTCTATGCTAATAAAATGGACAACCTGGAAGAAATGGACAAATTCTTAGAAAGGTATTACCTTCCAAGACTGAACCAGGAAGAAAGAGAAAATAAGAACAGACCAATCACAGGTAATGAAATTGAAACTGTGATTAAAAATCTTCCAACAAATAAAAGTCTAGAACCAGATGGCTTCACAGGTGAATTCTATAAAACATTTAGAGAAGAGCTGATGCCCATCTGTCTCAAACTCTTCCAAAAATTTGCAGAGGAAGGAAAACTCCCAAACTCTTTCTACGAAGCCACCATTACCCTGATACCAAAACCAGAGACAGATACTACAAAAAAAGAAAATTACAGACCAAATATCACTGATGAGTATAGATGCAAAAATCCTCAACAAAATACTAGCAAACAGAATCCAACAACACATTAAAAAGGATCATACTCCATGATCAAGTAGGATTTATCACAGGGATGCAAGGATTCTTCAATATACACAATTCACGCAATGTGATACACCGTATTAACAAATTTAAGAATAAAAACCATTTGATCATCTCAATAGATGCAGAAAAAGCTTTTGACAAAAGTCAACACCCATTTATGATAAAAACTATCCAGAAAGTGGGCATAGAGGGAACCTACCTCAACACAATAAAGATCACATATGACAAACTCACAGCCAGCATCATTCTCAATGGTGAAAAACTGAAAGCATTTCCTCTAAGATCAGGAACAAGACAAGGATGTCCACTCTCACCACTATTATTCAACATTGTTTTGGAAGTCCTAACCAGAGCAATTAGAGAAGAAAAAGAAATAAAAGGAATACAAACTGGAAAAGAAGAAGTAAAACTGTCACTGTTTGCAGATGACATGATACCAAACATAGAGAATCCTAAAGATGCCACCAGAAAATTACTAGAGCTAATCAATGAATTTGGTAAAGTTGCCTGATAAAAAATTAATGCACAGAAATGTTTTGCATTCCTATACACTAGCAACAAAAGAACAGAAAGAGAAATTAAGGAAACAATGCCATTCACCACTGCAAGGAAAAGAATAAAATACCTAGGAATAAACCTACCTAAGGAGGTAAAAGCCCTGTACTTAGAAAACTATAAGACACTGATGAAAGAAATCAAAGATGATATAAAGAGATGGAGAGATATACCATGTTCTTGTATTGGAAGAATCAATATTGTGAAAATGACTATACTACCCAAGGCAATCTACAGATTCAATGCAATCCTTATCAAATTACCAATGGCATTTTTTTACAGAACTAGAGCAAAAAAATCTTAAATTTGTATGGAGACACAAAAGATCCCGAATAGACAAAGCAAACTTGAGGGAAAAAACAGTTAGAGGAATCAGATCCCCTGACTTCAGACTATATTACAAAGCTATAGTAATCAAGACAGTATGGTACTGGCACAAAAACAGAAATATAGATCAATGGGACATGATAGAAATCCCAGAGATAAACCCATGCACCTATGGTCAACTAATCTATGACAAAGGAGGCAAGGGTATACAATGGAGAAAAGACAATCTCTTCATAAGTGGTGCTGGGAAAACTGAACAGCTACATGTAAAATAATGAAATTAGAATACTCCCTAACACCATACACAAAAATAAACTCAAAATGGAGTAAAGACCTAAATGTAAGACTGGACACTATAAAATTCTTAGAGGAAAGCATACGCAGAACACTCTGTGACATAAATCACAGCAAGATCCTTCCTTTTTGACCTACATCCTAGAGAAATGGAAATAAAAATAAAAATAAACAAATAGGACCTAATGACACTGAAAAGCTTTTGCACAGCAAAGGAAACTCTAAACAAGACGAAAAGAGAACCCTCAGAATGGGGGAAAATATTTGCAAATGAATCAACTGACAAAGGATTAATCTCCAATATATATAAACCGCAAATGCAGCTCAATATTTAAAAAAAACAAACAACCCAATCAAAAAATGGGCAGAAGGTCTAAATAGACATTTTTCCAAAGAAGACATACATATGGCCAAGAAGCACATGAAAAGCTGCTCAACATCACTAATTATTAGAGAAATGCAAATCAAAGCTACAATGAAGTATCACCTCACACCAGTTAGAATGGGCATCATCAGAAAATCTACAAAGAATAAGTGCTGGAAAGGGTGTGGAGAAAAGGGAACCCTCTTGCACTGGTGGTGGGAATATAAATTGATATAGCCACTATGGAAAACACTTTGGAGGTTCCTTAAAAAACCAAAAATAGAATTACAATATGACCCAGCAATTCCACTACTGGGCATATACCCAGAGGAAACCATAATTCCAAAAGACACATGCACCCCAATGTTCATTGCAGCACTATTTACAATAGCCAGGTCATGGAAGCAACCTAAATGCCCATTGACAGATGAATGGATAAAGAAGATGTGGTACATATATACAACAGAGCATTACTCAGACATAAAAAGGAACGAAATTGGGTCATTTTTAGAGAAGTGTTTGGACATAGAGATAGTCCTACAGAGTGAAGTAAGTCAGAAAAAGCAAAACAAATATCATATATTAACGCATATATGTGGAATCTAGAAAATTCGTACCGATGAAATGGTTTGCAAGGCAGAAATAGAGACACAGATGTAGAGAACAAACATATGGACACCAAGGGGGGAAAGTGGCGGGGTGTTGGTGGGATGAGTTGGGAGATTGGGATTGACATATATACACTAATATGTATAAAATATGTAACTAATAAGAACCTGCTGTATAAAAAATAAATTAATTTAATTTAATTTAAAAAAAAGAAAATTGTAATCTATTAAAGAGCACCCAATTTACATTTACAATTTTACAATGCATTTCTAGAAATCAACAACTGCCTGTCATAGAAAAATAATTTGACATGGAAATTCACTACCTGAAGGGATGTAGGTTTTTTTTTTTTTTTTTTTTTTTTTTTTTTTTTTTTTTTGCGGTATGCAGGCCTCTCACTGCTGTGGCCTCTCCCATTGCAGAACACAGGCTCCAGACACGCAGGCTCAGCGGCCATGGCTCATGGGCCCAGCCACTCCGCGGCATGTGGGATCTTCGCAGACCGGGGCATGAACCCATGTCCCCTGCATCCGCAGGCGGACTATCAACCACTGCGCCACCAGGGAAGCCCAGGGATGCAGTTTTTAATGGTAATCATTTGAGTTCAGGTTTTTCAGAGGTGGTAGGAGTGAGTTTTCCTCTTGCAGCAAAACTTCTTTCTTAACTGCAGACTCTTAAATCTCAACTAAGTATATCACACCAATTGAGTAACTTGGCACAACGTTTGAGTGGTAATTCAGTAAACACTTTGAATTTTCACTCAAGGATCTTTTTTGCACCTCTATGCATACCTATCATTTCCCATGCACACTTCTATGTAAGTCTCTATATTAAATATAAGAGTATGAAGGATGGTCACTGTTATTCTTAAAATGGATTTTATTTTTCCTAAATGAATTATAGTTTTAGTGTCAAAGGACAGCATTTTGTTTTCTCATGTATTCCTTTAAAAACTAAAAGTCAGATTTTTTTAGAGTGGTAAGTCTAATAATAATAACAACTAGTATTTACTGAGCACTTTTTATGTGCCAACAATTTCTCATGTATTATTTCTCAGTTGAGCCTCATGTTATTTTTGCCTCAGTTGGTAAGGATTGTTATATTGGCATAGGTTTTTTGTCTGCATTTATGAACAGTGTTTCTATTCATTTTCTCCCAAACTTCAAGGGCAAATGCATTCTTTATCCATAGAAAGAATGAAAGAATTACTGTTTATGGACTACTATTGTGATATAATAGTGAGTTCTTATAACCCAGTGAGATAGATTTGAACTCATGTTTCCCCAGAAGAACATAATAAGGATGCTAAATGTGCGAAGTTTGTTTATCCTTACACGTCAACATGTGCCAGATTATTCTACACAGAATATGTAAAATTCATTTGCATAAGAACTATCAGATTCAGAATAAACAGAGTTTTGAAATGCACAGGGTTAACACAGCAGAGAATTTGGTACTCGGTATAGACAAACAGTATTAAAATGCTTGTTAATTGCCTCTTCGCTAAGGGAGCACAAATGCAAGTGCTGTTTGGATGCTTTTGAGTATAGTAAATCTATTTCTACAGTTCAAACGTAATGTAACCAGGAAGACAAGATGCTCTACTCCGAATTGAAGAAAACGTGGGTGTGAGGTTGGGTTTTGATGATCCATTCAACCTGGAATTTAGCCTAGACATGATTCACTAAAACGTAGACTGAAAAGACACAAAACCAAACCTTACCCTCCACAGACGCGTGTTAAGTTTTGCTTTAGAAGCAGATGGAAAAGTGTAAAACCTGTTTGGAAACTGATTGAATTTGAAGAATCAAATGTGGAAAAATCAAGTAATTCAACCAGTCCAATAGCTTGTTGGGGGTTTCAGGACTATTCTTCACAACATATCTTCAAGAATGTTTTGTTCTATGTAATTAGGAGAAATACGTGATTGTTATGATTATTTCTTTTTTTATCCTTTTGCTTGAGAAAACTGTATTTCTAATTCTAAAAGTCTCCTCTCAAAAGTAGTTCCAGAAACAAAGCATACATTTTACCATCTCTTAACTTCATGCTTTGAATACTACTTGAAAAATTTTCTCCTTAATGTGCATGTCTTACAACATTTGTAGACAGTTATCATGTCTGTCAACCTTAATCACTGCTTAGCCAAACATCTGTGAGAGAGATTTATAAATGAAACTTACTTGTATAATTTTTGTTTTTATTGAATTCTTTTAAATTTTCATTTCTAGATTTTATATTCTGTTACTGTCTATCTCTTTTCATACCCAGTTTTCTGGGCATACTACAATTCAATTTGAAAGAAACTCCTGAATTTTAGGATAAGAGAGACTCAGAATAAAACCAAGAGATATAATTTGGAAAGCATAAAACCAATTTAAAAGCTAAAATAAAAAATAAAGCATGTGTGTTGATGTGAACTCAAAATCAGGGAGTAATTGGACTCATGAATGACCAGAATGCCAGATGAAAGCCAATTCATCTTGTTTTCCTCGACCATATGGAATAATGTGAATTGTTATACCAGTCTATAAAATTCTCATGTTGACTTTGACTTTGTTTCTGTCAAGAGTGGAAAAGCAGTATGATAATCCCTTACAAAGATACATTTTCAATACAGAGTCTATAGGTAAGGATATGACTTCTCCACAATCACTGATGGCCCTGACAAGCTCCCTTGAAGAAGTGATGATTGAGCAAAGAGCTAATAAAGTGGCCTCCAAAGTGGAGATGACACACCTTAGAGATACTAATAGAATTTACATATATTTGTTTATCCACAATTAGAAAGAAATCACATTTGACCAGGAAGGTATAGTGGAAGTTCTCTACAGAGAGGCTGACAATGATGTGTGCTCACTCCTCTGTGTGCTGTTGGTATATTGAGATATATCACAATATGCTTCTGTCCAGGTCATATCATGTAAGATTATATTGTCAACTAAATGAATACTTACAAAATGAATGGACTGCTTGGAACAAGTGACTATGTGGAAATCGCAGAGTGAAAAACACACTAATAACACAAGAAATAAATTAGAAAATGGCAGAGCTGATTCTATTCTTCCATTATGGTGGGAACTCTTCCTAGGACACACTGTGAAGTAAAGCTATTATGATCCACTCATAGAGTGTATGGAATGTCCTGAGATATTAGCTTATGAGACTAGACAGTTGAAGAACCCAGAACCTGAATACAAAGTTCTATAATGTTCTGAATTATGGTAACATTTTGTGATGCCCAGTCCGGTACTCTGTGTCTTCACTAAGCACAAGGACTAGTGTTTAAAAACTTCTCCTGAGATTTTCTACTTATTAACAGAATTTAAAACACCACTTGGGTTTCATGATATAAAAATGGCTGAAACCAAACACAGAGCACAATAAGATGAAAACTAACATCCTTTGGCAGTAATTACTGGCACAGAGAAAATACTGTTTAATATTTGAAGAAACAAGTATTAGAAATTCACAATGTAAGAAGTTTGCTATGCAGTTGGATGAAAAAACAGATGTCTCTAACAGGTCTGCATTTATGGTATTTTCAAGATTCTGTTTTAATAATGAAATATAAAAGTAATAATGTTTGTGAGCCACTTGACTAAAGAAAAGATGTATGAGACCTATGACTTTAATTAAACATTTTATAGACAAATTATGTAGCTATAAACTCATGTAGTGGCAGCTTGGCTAAAGTTTATAAGAATGATTATGGGGCAAGGCTACAGAGCTAGCACCACACTTTATAAAATATTATCATTTCAGGTTAATTAATAGCAAAGCATAGAAGTTGAAGCTGGAAGTATGCAAAGTGTTGTGCTATAATTCTGAGTTTATAAATACCACATCGTTAGCTGGCATTAATACAGAGCTTCATCTGTGCCAGGCTCCATTCTTACTGACTTATACATATTCACTCATTTAGTCATCAAAACTCTGTGGAGGGTAATACAATTATCATGTCATTTTTTCAGGTGAGGAAACTGGGGCACAGAGAAGTAAGTAAACTTCCCAAAGATCACACAGCTAGAACATGGTTAAACCAGGTTAATCTGGTCAGTCTGGCTCTAAACTGTACTGCCTCTCTGACTATGGACCTTTGTGAAGTATCTTTTTTCAGCTACAACAACCATTGATATTAAAAAATAATAATAAATAGAATTTAGATTTTCAAATTACAGCATATTTAATTGCATTTCTCATAAAAATATTATTGAAAACATTTTTTTAGTGAAGAACCTTCTTAATCATTAATAAGTACAACTAAAAATACAATAGTTTTTACTGTATCCTTAGAATAGCCTTCACATTTTCTGTTTTTATGTATATTTCATCACATACATAACATATTGGTAACTGTATATAATGTGTGTATTCATGAGTGTGTGTATCTTTGTGTGTATGTATACACTTTAATTAGATTTTAAGTGAAAAGTGTTATTGATGTAGGTACAATAAAAATTTGGGGTTTTCTAAGCTAAAGAAAGTATCAGTATTAAGTAAGAAAAGCAGTTGGAAAAAGCATGAGAGATAGTGGGAAGAGGTGCAAAAGGTTTTGTATTAGGAATTTCACCATGGGGAATTGGTGAAAATGTGGGGAAGAGAGTGTGGATGGAGCATAAAGTGCAAGAAAAGTGATGGGCAATAGTATGAGAGGAGGCTGGGAAGAGCATAGTGGGAAACAGATGAAAGAAGGGTCTGTTCTGAGCCTAGGGCAGAAGAAGGTCAATGGGAGATGATGAACCTTGGACTAGGTAGGTAACTAGAAATGGAGAAAAGATATATGAAATCTATTTATCTATTGATCAATCGATCCATCCATCCATCCATCCATCTATTCATCTATCCATTCTTCTATCTATCCATCTACCAAAGAGGAAATGATTGGCACAGTGAGGAAAGGCAAGGCCATGGAAGGTAAACAAGGGAGGTTTCAGCCTTTTAACCAAACAAGTTTTTAGTTGTCTAGTAAATTAAAAACTAAAAGTAAAAGTGAACATGTAAATGTCATTTTATTATTATAATTTTTAGTTTTCCTTATAATTTCTGATACTTAATCAAGAGTAACTTGAAACACTTTAGCATTGAGTTTCTCACTGTATGAAGTTCTTAATAATCTGTAAACAAACACTTGAAGGGACTCATGATTTTATTTTTTTATAAAATGAGGAATTCTTTTGTACCCTGAATAAATCTCCTCTCTAATTTATGGGTTTGCAAGAGCTGTTAAGTGTTCTTTTTAATCATATGAAAGTCTGTCCTGTCCAGAGACACATCTCAAAAGAAAGATATAGCACAACACAATCTTCTCAGTTCCTACTCTCCAAGTATATATATATTGACCATGGCTTTTCATTTGGACTTCTGAGATTTTTGTCTTAATCACTACCTCCACAATGGTGTACAAAAGTAAAGGAAAAACCTTTCTCTTTTAAGTGGAGAGAGAGGACACTGTGGCTGTAGATTTGCCTGTCATGGAATGCTGATGGGTACATCTAAAGCTCCAGAACCTTGAGATTGGAAGTGGGGTCGTCTCTCACTGACATTCCATTGGAAACATTATGGAAGATTGGGAAAACTTTGCTTATAAAACACCCACATTACCCTTAATCTCTGAAGAGACATCATCACTTAGAATCAACAGGAAGTCTTCTGTAAAAAATAAATAAATAAATAAATAAATAAATAAATAAAATATGTAAATAAATAAATAATTCAGGAAATCACAGTGAGGAGTTTTATGAGCTTTTTAATATTGGAAGGAAGTTAAATGAGGCTCTGTAAGTAGCAGGTATTTTATTACCTTGAGGTTTTAAATGACAGGGATTCTGTAAATTTTGTGAGCATCATGTACTTTAATGGAGAAACTTTTCTTAAACTTATTCCTATATTCCACATGAACTTAAAAACAACTTTTGAAGGTTGTTTTGGAAATACAGGATATACTGACATGTTCTAGGAAAACAGAGGGTGCGGTATCCATTAGTTCAAATCTGTCAGACTCCTTTGACTTGATGTGTTAATACAAAAGACATTAGAACTGATAGCTGCTTCTCCACATCTGAGAGATCTGGGTGTTATGAGCCCTTGAACAGCCTCTGTCCCTCTAATGGGACCATATGGGACTAGAGCCTAACGAGTGAAAAGACTTCAGGGTTATTATTATATCTTATGAATCTTTGCAATATAATAGCAGATCACTAATTAGGACAAGAATTTTTCAGTTAGGTATTGGAAATTTTGAAGTGCCCATTGTCCTTTTTACTTTATGTCTAGAGATTTTCATGTTACACTTATATTAAGGGCACAGTAAGGTGAAAGTGGAGAGAGTTATTATCTTGAAACAAAATTTTGGTTCATCCCACAATTGTGACTTACCTTCATTTTAAGTTTCAAGTTTTTTTTCCTCCCACTTAGCCCTCTCATTTGTGATTCATGAATAAAGTCCTTTCTTAGTTTAATACACTTTTATGGTACCTGGGTTAGATGATTAGATACACTTTATCAAGGTTAAGAAAAAGGCATCCATTTGGACAGGAAAAGGTAGACATAACTTCACCATTAAAAATTCATTATAATTATTCTTTGTTCTTGGCACCCAAACATCATCAAACAAGAATGGAACATTTACTGTACTTGAATCTCCATGGAATTTTAGGGTGGACAGCATATATTACAGATGTCAAATAGATGAAAATATGTTAGTCACGCCCACTATCCTCTCTCAGGGAAATGGCAGTCAGTGTTAATAAGATCTCAACTTTCTTTCCTGCTGAGCTTCAGAAACCTTAACACAGACAATACCAATAACAGACTTGGCATATGATTAAAACACAGCAGCCATTGCTTATTTCCAATGGGAAGACTATAGTCTTAAAATTGTGTAAGGACCAGAAAGCATTATGAATATACAGAAACATAGATTGGAGGCACTTGTGACATAGCAAGCCCAGGGCTAGCACGTGTGCTAGGACTATTAGAGCTGTCAGCACACTCATTCCACTGATCTCACTGCTTTTCTCTTTTCATTTCCTGTTAAATCTTTATTGAAGAAGAGAAAAGGTTGATGAAGAAACCTGATTTGGAGCCATATGTAAAGGTCTTTTTTTTTTTTTAAAGAAGATGTTGGGGGTAGGCGTTTATTAATTAATTTATTTTTGCTGTGTTGGGTCTTCATTTCTGTGCGAGGGCTTTCTCTAGTTGTGGCAAGCGGAGGCCACTCTTCATCGTGGTGCACGGGCCTCTCACTATCGCGGCCTCTCTTGTTGTGGAGCACAGGCTCCAGATGCGCAGGCTCAGTAGTTATGGCTCACGGGCCTAGTTGCTCCATGGTATGTGGGATCCTCCCAGACCAGGGCTCGAACCTGTGTCTCCTGCATTAGCAGGCAGATTCTCAACCACTGCGCCACCAGGGAAACCCTGTAAAAGTCTTCTGAGGGAGGAGATTCCAATTGGGGCTCACCAGTGGTATTGTTTGTATTACATGAATTTTTTATATTTGCTACAAATTTTATTTATTTTTTTGATATTTACTTTATTGAAGTATAGTTGATTTACAATGTTGTGTTAATTTCTTAAAAAAATTTATTGTGGTAAAAGTCACATCATATAAAACATACTATTTTAACCATATTTAACTGTACAGTTCAGGGGCAGTGAGTACATTCACATTGTTGTGCAACTCTCACCATCATCCATCTCCTGAATTTTTCACCTTCCTAAACTGAAACTCTGTCTTCTTTAAACACTAACTCCCCATTCCCCCTCCCCACTCCCCCCACCCCCCCAGACCCTGTCATTTACCAAAGTACTTTCTGACTCTATGAATTTGACTATTCTATGTACCTGGTATGAGTGGAATCCAAGAGTATTTGTTGGCACCTAATGTAATATGGGGAGGGGGGGAAATAAAAAGAAGGTACACTCTGTTTGCAGGACATAAATTAACCTTAAAATTGTGTCAATTTCTGCTGTACAGCAAAGCGATTCAATTATATACATTTTTTCATATTCTTTTCCATTATGGTTTATCACAGGATGTTAAATATTTTCCTGTGCTATCCAGTAGGACCTTGTTGTTTATCCATTCTATATATAATTGTTTGCATCTGTTAATCTCAAACTCCCAATCCATCCCTTTCCCACCCTCCCTCCCCCTTGGCCACCACAAATCTGTTCTCTATGTCTGTGAGTCTGTTTCTGTTTTGTAGATAAGTTCATCTGTGTCATATTTTAGATTCCACATAAAAGTGATATCACAGGGTATTTATCTTTCTCTGTCTGACTGACTTAGTATGATAATTTCTAGGTCCATCCATGTTGCTGCAAATGGCATTATTTCATTCTTTTTTTAGGGCTGAGTAGTATTCCATTATATATATGCACCACATCTGCTTTATCCATAGGAATTTTACTTATTGATTTAAATCATCAATATCATTTTTTTCTCCAAAACTTCCCATGTAATATTAAAATACTACTTAATTAGAAAAAAAATCTGCTAAAAATGTAAAAATTAAATCATTGCCAAATTATGATAACAATTATTAAAATGATTTGTTAAAAAAATGAGAACAGAAGTAGTTTGGAAGCATCAGCTGGTAAAATAACCATAAAGGACAATAAAATGGTGAATTTCTAAGTGCTAGGATTAAAGCCTACCCAAGATCATGAGTAAAATGTTCATAATTTGAGGAAATTTCTACAAATTCAGAAATAAAGCCAGTCAGAGACTCATAAATAATTGTGATAAGAGCCAGCAAGGATTCTCTGGAAAACCCTTGCATGTGGGCTTCCCATAGGCTTTCACCACAAAGATAACATGATCAAAGCAAAGCAAGGGAATTTCCCCACTTTCATTGTTTTTGTTGCCACTCAGATTTTAAGTTCCCCCTTGACTATATCTCCTTTCCTTCAGAATATCTTTGATTATGACTTTAGCCCAGTGTTACTTGTACACAAGTATTTTGTACAAATGTTTCCACTGAGGATATAGAATATAATTTCTGTGAGACACCAAAACCTCCCATGGATGAGCCAGAATTGGGTAAAAATTTTAAATGATGTATTAGTTATTTATTGATGCATAACAAGTTACCCCCAAATTTAGTGGCTTAAAATGACAAACATTTATTATGTCAAGAATCTAAGTGTATCTTATCTGGGTGCCTATGGTTCAAGTTTTCTCACAGGTGTTGGCTGGATGGAGTCAACTTAAGTCTCAATTGGGGGAATATCTGCTCTCCATTATTATTTTTCTAATTATCAGTTAGCTTTTATTTTCTATATTATTTCATCATCAGTTCTCAAATGAGTAGAGGCTATATGCAGAAATGAATTCCTCCAGACCACTGTAATTATCTGTTAAAATTTAATTTTTTTTATGTCTCCAATCCTACTTTTCACCTCTCCAGTATTCTCTTCATTGCTAATGATTTTTCTGTCCTCTTCAGCTTTCTGTTTATTGATTTGAAACTGTTTTCTAGAAGAAATTTCTAGAAGAAATTAAGGGCTTCAGCCTATTTAAATCTAGATATATCTTTCATATAAACTGGATTAAACTTTGTAAAAACAAAATATAATTATCATTCCTCTCTACCTAGTGTTCTGTGTTTTGGAAACTTAGTTCATGTGATCACCATAAATCTGGGAATTGGATTGCTAAATTTGGCCTTTTATTTTGATACAAAACAATATTAACATAAAGACTATTCAAAAGACTAAATGAAAGTTAAACCCATTCTTCAAGATCTTTTTCAATATTTAATTTGGGACAAAACAGCAGTCCCAGTGAAATGGAGCTAGGGAAAGAGGAATCTCCTGTTTTACTCATTTTTTAAAAAGTCTAAGATCTTTAATACTTTGATAAAACAAGATTTAAAAAAATGGAAAATATACTTTGTTTCTAAACAAATAAACTTGTCGTGAAAACTTGGATTCTACAGTTTCTAATGTCTGAAATTGCCATGACATATATTCTCATACCTCTAAAAAAGTCTTATTTATATAAAATATATCCAAATAACATGAGGCCAGGAGCTGACCTAACCATGTTCATGCAGTGTAAGTTACTGTTTCCCAGGACTCAGAAGGTTGTATGGTCATTGAGGCGTCTCTACTAGGCCTCAGGGGGAATGAAGGGATCATTACCAGCTGGATATGGAGGAGTGGGGACGGCACTCAGGTAGATTTGTTCTGAGCACTATCAGCAGCCCCAGTTCCCAAGACCAGAAGAAAGCCACAACTGTCTCAGAAATATGTGTGCTTTTCTGTAACTTCATAAATTTCCAAATCTGTTGGCTTGAACCAAACAGAATATATTTCTAATTTACAATTGCTGTTCTGTGAGTTGGTGGCCAGTTTTCTGTGCAACAAAATGGTACATCAAGATTTGCAGGCAGTTCTCATTGTGAACATAGTGCATTGGGACAAGCATAAATGATGCCATTAAAGATTCATTCTGCAGCTCTCACTAAAGTTTTATACAGCTACACAGCATTACTTTTAATACAGATTTAGAATCTATTCTTTCTTTCCTTTTATTTTCAGGCTTAAATATTTATGGTTTGTTTGGTTTAGCACCTGTTTCTGTGTTAGCCTTTCAAGATAGAACACTTCCCATTGAGGTTCCTTCTCAGACTCTCATTAAAAGTAATGTTTGGAACATTTCCTTAAAAGTAAATGCAGCTCATCTCCTCTGCTCATGACCTTCTCAGAGCCTGAGACCTAACACTGAGCTAAGGTGAGCTGCCTGTTCTCAAATCAATTCCTGGAACAAGAAAACTCATTTAGTGTTTAGACTGGGATGCAAAGTCATGTGCTAAATAAAAAGAGAGAAAAGATTAGTAAAGTTTTATTTGTCAAAAATAAGGGACTGTATTCAAGGCACCAAAACTATAGTTTGTTTAGTACTTGAGGTGCTGGTGAATATACCAGAAAACTAGATTTACTTTGGTCATACCCCACTGTAGCTTAGTCATCTCAGAATTGCCTGAATATTTGCAGTGTAGTAAACTTTAGGGTCTTTCAAAGCTTCTATTTTTTAATGTAAACACAGTTTCACCCAGTATAAAATACTTAGTTTCTCTCTTGATTTTATCTTTAAAGATTCTATTGACCAGTTTGGGGTCACAGATCCTTATTTGATTAATCCACTCATTCAACCACGTTTTAAACTGCCTACAGCAGAGACCTTGAAAGTTGGGTATCTTCGCCCTAGAAAAACTAACTTCCACACAATAGTATATACATAATCTTTGACTATAATTTCTGGAATTTATGGATCCTGTTCAGACCATCCAGGCATTCCTCAAATTAAGAATACCTATTCTAAACGTATGGACACCAAGGGGGGAAAGAGGTGGGGTGGGGTGGTGGTGTGATAAATTGGGAGATTGGGATTGACATATATACACTAATATGTATAAAATGGATAACTAATAAGAACCTGCTGTATAAAAAAAATAAATAAAATTAAATTTAAAAAAAAAGAGAATACCTGTTCTATTTCTTCTTTCTTCTTAGCATGCAAATATCTTCTAGAGTGACTCTTCCATAGTTAGAAACAAACAAACAAACAACACAAAAATCTCATAATTTGAATGTTGTAGACTCACTTATGGCTAAAACAAGCATTCCTCTGAATATTCTTTGTCTTCTGGCTACTACTCTATTTCATTTTTTCCCCTTCAATAGTATAACAAGTTTCTTTATTTCCCATTCTCATCCATTCTTTACTCTACTGTCTTCTGCCTTCTGTACCACTGAAATTACTCTTGGTCAAATCACCAAATAACTTCCTAGTTTTTGACACTAATGGGGACTTTAAAAATCTTTCTTTTTTTTCTTTTTTTCCCCCTGTCTTCAGCATTGGGCCTTCCTCTGGGAAGAAAGAAAAGAAAATACTTTCTAGGTCATTTCAACAGCTTCTTCTTAATTTCCTTTATTTCTTCTGGTCGTCTTGAAACCATGTTTCATGGCATCTTGCCATTATTTATTAACTCCTGTATTTCCTGGCTGAATGCATACAGGCTGATGGGCTCTTATATCTCTATTCCTAACTAAGAGTGCTCTGTGTACTAAACTTTTAACTCTAACATTTACTGTTTATTTTCTTTTGGCAGTCTCACAGATATCTCAAAATCAGAGTTTCAAAATTAAATCCATCTTCTCTGAAAAACATTCTCCTCTGTATTCTGTCTCTCAATCAGAGGCATCTCTTCAAACTCAGTATCTGATACAAAAACGTGGAAGTCATTCTAGGCTCCTCGTTCCTCATTCAACACATCTAATTGGTGACCAAGTCTTGCAGACTCAAGCTCTTCCATGTGTTTCTATTTTCCCTCTTATGCTCATTTCAGAAATATTTATGAAGCAGAGCTGATTAGATTGCATAAGGGAATGAAAGAGAAGAAATATTTCCAAAATCATTTCCAAATATGTATACAATATGCATTGATGCTGCAGTCTTGAAACAGAGTATCTTTTATGGAAAATGTCAGTTTTTGGTCTTAAGGCCTTCCAACTGATTGGATGAGGTCCACCTACTTTATCAAGTATAATCTCCTTTATGTAAAGTTGACTGATTGTAGATATTAATTACATAAGCAAAATACCTTCACTGCAACACCTAGATTAGTGTTTGATTAAATAGCTGGGTACTATAGCCTAGCCAAGTTGATACATAAGATGAATTATTACAAGTGAGAATAGTTTACCAGCTTCCAGCACAGATTTGTACCACCTGGAGTTGTTATGTTATTGTTTCTAATAGATTCTCACTAGTTGCCCTGAAGGGTATAGGTAGAGGGGATAGGACTGGTATTGAAGGTACAGTTTCTAGAAATGGTCTGTCATTGTTTGCTTTCTCTGTCATTAGAATTCCAAAGAAAAGCATCCTGATTAGTGAATTCTTATGAAATTACTTGTGCCTGCATGAGTTACTCTCCTTCTAGAGAGTGTTTCCAAAGTAGGAGACTAGCAGAGAACAAGGAAAAATCCTGAATATATGAATTTAATACTTTAATAATAGGCTGCTCTGCCTATATCATAGCATGTGACCATCTACTCCACCTACGTGTAAAGCTAGGCTGGTAGGGCACACTCATCTCCCCTCCAGACCTGACAAAGCTCATAGCAGCAGCCCAGTGGCCTCATGGAAGGGAAGTGAACCCCAAAATATTGCAATTGATAATGACATGGTCTTTAAGATCTAGAGGTAAATGGATAGTTGGCCATTAGCATGCTGCAAGTAAAGAAAGAACATGTTGAAAACAGTGGTCCAATAAAAGAAATGTACAGCTTAAAGGATGTGGTGATGATTACATTCAGCCCATGATTTTTTTTTTTCAATTTGTTTGACTTTCTTTTTTCCTCCTGGTGGATGAATTGTCTGCTCTTTCCTTAAAGCTGTTAAAGCTTGAGGAAGAAAACAACATAGGCATTTTAATTAGCTTAGATGCAGTGTTTGCTTGAAAGGTAGTCACTCTGAAATAATGTGTTCTCCTCTGCATTGGCAGCACAGTTTCAAAGGGTCTGCTGAAAGAATAAGAGAGTCTTAAGTTTAAACTAAAAGTAACACGACAGTTACAAGCTCTGCATTCATGCTGTGTTCAAAAGCTTCCTCTATTTCAATTTCCCTTCCTTTTAGAATAAGTAGGGAGGAAGAGAATAAATAATATCTTGTAGAAGGTTTCCTCCTGTGGGACTCCATTCTTCTGCAGTGAGCTACTGCACATTTCCTAGTCAAAGGACATAAATGCAGACTTCCAGGGGAATTTTAAAGAAAAAGATCACCAGAAAGGTGACACTTCTAGAAATAGTATCATGGTGTTCGCTCATTAGCTTTGGCTGGTGCTGAGCTGGTTCTCTGGAAGAATCCCTCTTAAAATCCTGCACTTTTAAACTTGGTATCATAAAAGGCAGTGGAAACTCTTCACTCGAGAACAATTTATATTCCGTTACTATCTGACTGGCATTAGGAGTAAAGGATCCAGAAAGCACAGAACCAAATTTACCTTACTTAGCCAGCATTTTTAATTCTTCTTTCCTACTCATTTTCTATTGATTTGTGTGGTAGGGCCTCTTAGAAGGTTCCCAATGATCCTGCCTCCTGGTATAAACTCCCTTGGGTAATTCCCTACCCTTGAGTGTAGAGTGGACCTTTTGACTCTTTTCCACTGACAAACGTGTGGTGAAGTAACAGGAGGTCACCTCCAAGATTAGGTTACAAAAGGGCTGTGGTTTCCATCCTAAGCACTCTCTATCCTTCTTTTACTGGCTCACTTTGAGGGAAGCCAGCTGCTACATTCTGACCTGTCCTATGGAGAGGTTGATGTAGCAAGGAACAGGTCTCTCTGGCCAGCAGCCAGCAAAGACTTGAGGCCTGTTAACAGTCTTGACCTCATACCTGTTAGGATGGCCATTGTGAGAAAAACAAAAAAAATTAAAATAACAAGTATTGGCAAAGATGTGAAAAAATTGTAACATTTTGTGCACTGTTGGTAAGAATGTAAAATGATGCAACTGTTATGATAAAAGGTTATGGGGGGTTCCTAAGAAAAAAGAAAACCTAAATATAGAATTACCACATGATCCAGCAATTCTACTTCTGAGTATATATCCAAAAGAATTGAAAAAGGGATCTTGAAGAGACATTTGCATCCTTTGTTCACTGTAGCATTAATCATGATAGTCCTGATAGGGAAACAACCTAAGTTTCCATTAATGGATGAATGGATAAAGATATACAATGGTAGACAGATAGATAGATAGATATACAATGTAATATTATTCATCCATGGGAAAGAAGGGAATCCTGTCATTTGGTACATCATGGAGGAAATTTGAGGACACTATGCTAAGTGAAAGAAACCAATCATAAATAAACCTATACTTAATAATTACACTTATATGAGGTATCTAAAGTAGTCAAACCCTTAGAAACAGAAAGTAGAATTGTGATTCCCAGGGCCAGGGGAAGGGGGAGAAGGAGAGTTGTTCAATGGATATACAGTTTTAGTTTTGTAAGATGAAAAACTTCTAGAGCTCTGTTCACAGCAATGTGCATAGAGTTAAGTCTACTGTACTGTACCCTTCAAAATGGCTAAGATGGTGAATTTTTATGTTTTTTTCTTCACCAAAATTAAAATTATACCAGTAAACTTACTCAGCAAACCTATCCAACCTGGTATGTCGGTTCAGATACATCCATCTCGCACTTTCTCTGAGCCTTCTCATCCTAGTAGTGAGAACATTTTTCTTGAAGTGGTACCAAGTAATCTGTTGGAAAAATGGCTGGTTTTAAAGTCAAAAGATATGAGTTTGATTACTGGTTCTTCCAGAATTCTTTCATATTCTCTAAGACAAGTCACTTAGACTCTCTTCCACAAAACAAAAATAATGCTTAAGGAATACGGTCATTGTGAGGTTTAAATGAAATGAGGAAAACAGAATCCTTCCTTTTTAAAATGTCTGGTATTATAAATATGTGAATTACTCTTCTTAAAACTTTGTAAAAACAAGTTAAAAAAAAAACAAGTTCATACCTCCTAAAGTGCCTAAAAATTAGTTTCCAAAATTTTTGGAATCAGAACATATAATCAGGAATTTTGCTGCTCTGGCTGACCCTTCTATTTGAATCTGAAAATTAAGTAAACAATTTTTTTTACACTTTGTGAAACTTTTTTATAAAAAGTCATAAAACACAGTTTAAAAAATTTAATCATTAAAAAGTACTTAAAAGCAGTTCAACTACACAGTTATAGAGTACTCATACACACATATATTTTTTTAACTGGATAAAATGATAGAAAATTCAGTGAGATGTACTTGTGATGCTTTAGTTCATTGGCTCTCACCTGGAGATGATTTTGCCCCCCATAAGATATTTGGTAATGTCTGAAGACATTTTTGTGTCACAACCAGAGGGGTGGGTTTTACTGACATCTAATGGTGGAGGCTAGGGATGATTCTTAAAATCCTACAGTGCACAGGACAACGCCACGCAACAAAGAATTATCCAGTCCAAAATGTCAACATGCTGCTGTTGAGTCAAACCTGCTTTAGATGACACTGTGTAATGTGCATTCTTTTAGATTAAGCTTCTTAGAATCCTAACCACTAAGAGGCTATAATGACTACTGTAGGGCCCCATCCTTTTTTCCTTTCCCTCCCTTCTCTGTCTAACTTTAAGGGCCTTATCTCCTGTATCCCCAAAGAGACTACTCCATCCTTTTATGTCTTCAGTCAAAATTTATGTGGAACCACTGTGGAAACTCATAAGACATGACAGAGTGCAAAGGCATTATTAATATGCTACTGACACCAGCTGTAAATCTTCATCTCATCTGCTGCTGACATTGTTATCTCGAAGATTTCAAAGAGTCTGAAAGAAGTAGATTCCTGAGTAAAACAAAACAAAACAAAACAAAAAAAACAACAAAAAAACAACTGTCCTAGGATCAACCTAGGTGATACAGAGGGAACGCTGTCCTGTAGGAGAAAGCATTTTGAGAGCTTATCTATCACTGACGTCACCTCCAGCTGAAGTTTATGTTGTCCTCCTGCCCTAAAGAGTTCCTTCACTTGTTTAGTCTCAAGGTTTACCACCACACAGGATGTACTTGCTCTATTATAAAGGTCAGTCTGAAGTTACAACAATATTGCACATGATAGCTTACTTTCCTGGTGCTTTTTAGACTGATGATTTCCCCAAGTTCCACTAACAGAGGATATCAAGAGATTTTTAACTGATGATAATTAAGGGACGTCTGGGGCCTTGAAGTGGAAGCTCAGTGATCTGCAACTTTCTGAGCTCCAGTCTTTATCCTCGTAGCCCAACCCCCGAATGAACAGGACTCAAAGGATGCCATGATTAGGCACTGGGATACAGGAGAGGTTGCTGGATGAATACAGAGCATGTTAAAACTGTGTTTCCCTCATGCAAACTGCCTTTATAGCTGGGGAGCATTGTGGAGAAAAGTTATTTTAACCACATCCTTTGTAGTTTGATTCTAAGCAGAAAAAAAAAAGTGTTATAAAGGCAGAAAAAAAAAAGTGTTATAAAGGATGTTTGAGTACTTGGGAATAATATAATAGTTTATTTAACTTTAGGAAGTTAAATAGGTGATTACATGACTGATTGAGTTCAACAGTAAACAAGGGTCTTCATTGACATGTGGAAGTCTAGGTCTATGATCAATTGTCAAATTCTTCCCACACTTTACAGAATGTTTTAGAGAAGAATAGTCAGCGATTATTTTCATCGGTATGCCCTTTTGATGAGGCTGCCGCTCAAAGCATTTTTGCAACCACTTGACCAGTTTTGTGGTAGCTCTCTGAATGTCAAAGAGATCTGAGGAGGAGGAATTAGTAGATAATGCTTTAATCAAATTAAATGAGAAAGAGAGATTTTGGCAACTGTATCTACTTCTGAAATTTACATGTATAAGGTGTACCTTGTAATCAGAATTCTAACAAGGAGTCAACGTCGCTCTCTCAGTGGAAAAATGACTTTTTAAAATTTGTTTGCTGAAGCTGAACAGCCTTGAAAGAAGATGAAAAGGTAGCCAATAAATTCAGTATCTTACTGAGAGACTCAGCAAATACTGAATAACACTATCCTAACAAATCTTAATGAAAAGCTAAATCTGCCTGTGAACAGAAGGGATTGACTGGGAATAAATTTACTTCATAAAGACTCAAATCAAGTGGTCAGACAGTTCTGTTTTGTCAAGTTTGGAAAAGCCTTCTCATTAAAAAGAAGAGAATTCTGTTGTACTTTATCTGCAATGGTGCACGAGGGTCCTGAAAAGATTTTGCTACCAGTCACACGACCTAATGTGAGCACCTAGAGAAAAGGTAGGAGTAATTGAAACTTGGAGCTAGACACATCTCACCTTTCACACAAAAGCTGGTGGTATAAGTGAAAATGGTCCCAGGAGTCATTGCCTACTACATTGGTTGCCCCCAAAGAATTAATTATAGCATCTGGGTTAAGAGTATCTTTGGGAAGGGAAAGCACATCCTTTCAGACCTGTGTGGTCTCAGAAGCATATCAGTGCTTAAAATGGCATGAGGAAAGATTTGGACTGCTTCATTTTAGAAAAAATGTGTGCCATGGCCTAGAAAACATTTTTAAACAAATAATTTAGTATCTTTTCTTGGCTGAAGAGTAAATTGTTGATCCAAAGTTTGCTGCTAAGTCACCCAAATTTCATAAATGTGTGGATTAAGACTAATAATAATTAATGATGCATTCCATGTAGGATTTCCAAGAGATGGGACTAGCAGACTGCATAACAATCTCCCACCCCATTCGTGAGCAAGTTGAGAAATGAGAAGTGAATAAAGATAAAACAATACATCCATCACAGCCAGGTTAGAGGGCAGGACTCAGAATCTATTAGTGCAGTGGGCTCTCTAATACCAAACCCTAGCATGAGACATACCCCATCCCCACATCCCTAGATAGCTGGACCAAAATCTTAGACATGGAAGTAAGTTTGCTCCCAAAAGGATAAAACATAATGCTGTATTGAGTAAGCCTAAGTGGTTATTCTTTCAAAAATTACCAATCACATAAGTCAGGCTGATTCCCTAGGAGTAGAATGAATCAAGGAGAGAGGTCTGAATATTCTTAGAGAAATGTTCCCAAACCAAAGTGGATTTCTTTTACAGTTCAGTTTTCAAGTTATTGTTTATATGCCAAAACATTTGTAGGTGTGTGTATGTAATATTTTTCTTATGGAAAAAATATCCTGTGAGATGGCTAATATTCTTAGCTTAAACTCTTATGAGTTTGGAAATTTTAGGAAAATTTAAATGAGATTTTCCCCAGGAATTCACATGAAGGAAGTAAGACTATTTATGGATTTAAAAAATAAAATCAGTAAGTGTCAGACCAGAGTAGAAAAATGCAAAATTGCCATAAGGAGACAATTATAACCTGAGTTGGATATTTTAATACAATTAAAGAAAGAATATAATCATAAGCTGATGAAAGAATATATTCACCAGCTAAGGAAGGAGAGAGAGAGAATTCTTCAGCTGGGCTCATTAAAGCACTAGCCATGGCAGAGGAAACCTTAGTCATTAGACTCAGAAACTCAAGTCCCATTGATAAGACCTTTCCTCTGGTCCTATTAATCACTTGATTTCTCTAACTTCCACTCCTATGATCTCTTTCTTGTTGGACCAGTTTTGACCGCTGTGTTGCCCATGTAAGTCTGCGGAGGAAGAAAATGTTCTCTTCGTGAAACTGCATGTCTGTTCAGTACATGAAATTATTGTGAAAAAAATTTCTCCATGGAATCTGATTTTCTTTTTCCTATATACAGTGTGTGTCAGAGAATGTGATGACCATGTTAATGCCAGCATCCTGATCTATGTGGTAGTTACAGTTTCCTTGGAAATTAGTAAATAATTATTCCAGTTTATAGATTAGTTCTCATGAGCCTGGTAGAGGTGAATCCGATCCTGAGAAGGAGATCCACTATTAATATGCTGACCAAATAAAATTTCTGTGCATGCAAGGCTGAGGGAGAAAGTGGTAACAAAGTAGACCACATTATTGAAGAAAGAGACAAGACTATGGAAAAATGAGGTATAAAAGATCACATTATACAATGATTATAGGAATATAGCTACATAATTGCAAGGGCACAATTCCATAAAATTTACTAAAACTTCTAAAACATTCACCAAATATTTCTACAACAAATTAGAAGAACATAAGGAAGCATGATCTGGTCATGTAAATTGAAGGAACGTAAGAACATCAACTAAAAATGACCTAGAGATCATTACCAGCCATTTCAGAAATATTGGGAAGGCCAAACAGACATGGTATCTCTATATTAATGGATGTATGATGCACAACGGTACTTTCTAGTGAGTTCCATTTAAAAAATAGTCTGAATTGATTACAGCATACTTCCCATTGTTTTTTGGTTGGAAGCTCAATTACTAACAGAAAAATTAATATAACAACAAGAAGATATTATCACTGAGAGATGATATAAGGTTACAGAATATAAAGATGATGTGAGAAAGAAAAGAAAAGAAAGATTAAAAAAACAAATAGAAACATGTAGTTGTGCTAGAATTTTGCTCTATACATGTAAAGTGCATACCAGTGTAACAGAGAACAATCCTAACTCCATATTGGATCTATTCTTTTAGCTCTAACCTTTGTGATCTGCTGTCTGTGCTTAGTCATGCTGGCTCTGCACTTCTGTAAAAGAATGTTGCCTAGAGCCTGAAATATACACGAATAGCCTATTCTCAAGGCTCTGACCTTTAAAGGTATAACAATTTTCCTATCATATGGAGAGAATAACATTTGTCTTGTTGGAGGTTTACAGGAACATTGTGACCAGTCCTCAGTGGACAGTTGCAAGAACAAGGGATTCCTGCACCAAGGAGCTTGCAACCACTAGCCACACCCCCTCCCCTTTTAGTATAAAAGAAACCTGAATTCTAACTCAGGTAAGGTGATTCTTTGGGACACTAGTCTTCCACCTTCTCAGTCTGCTGGCTTTCCGAATAAAGTCACTATTCCTTGCCCCAACACTACCTCTCTAGATTTACTGGCATGTCATGTGGTAAGCAGTATGAGCCTGGACTTGGTAACACCAATGATATTAATGAATAATGCTACCTGACTGATATTTATTGAACTCTCATTTATGGAAGGTACCATAATTGTCTTATGTTACATATCTTATTTCATCTTCAGGATATTATGAGTTAAGTGTTATTATTAGCTCCATTCTACAGAAAAAGGAATGGAGGCTTAGAGTGATGTCATTTGACCAAAGTTACATCAGTAATAAATGGAGCTGTTATCTGAACCCAGGTCTCTAACTGAGGAGTTTAAGAACTTAACATTACATTTTATTACCAAAATAGTAATAAAGTATACAGAGAAATATGCCAGTGTTTGTGTTTTATGGGGCAATGTATCAGATTCATTTTTATGCAAGAAAGTTAACTTAGAAGACAGACTGATAACTGGATTTTGAGCAATACTTTGAAAGATGGAAGCTATGCAATTTAGTAGATAAAAGAAAACAGTATTTGTTTTGCAAAATACAGGCAATTTATCAGAGTCTTTTCAAGGAAAAACAACATTTAGAGAATAATTTGCGCCAGATAATTTTGAGTCTTGTGTCTGTCCTTGAAAACTATACAAAGAAGGTCACCAAGACAATATAGAGGAAGAAACAAACAAACAAAAGTTTATGGTGCTTTCTTACAATTCTATAGTGCTTCATAGTTTTTGATGTATTTTAATATATATTTTCTAAGTAGATTCTGCTGAAGTAGATATCTTGGATACATCATTTCCATTAGATTATGAAATAACTGATGCTCAGAGAGATTAAGTGACTTGCCTAAGTTCATACAGCTCATGAGACACAGACCTAGGGCTATTGTTCTGTCTCAGTTCTCTTGTAAAAGTGCTGAATTGCTGAGTCATTACTTTCCATGAGTCCACAATTCAGTGAAGAACAAAAGGTTGGATTTAGATGTGAAATCAGCCAGGCAAAATGGTCAGATCAAATCAGAGAATTTAAAGTAGAAAATATGGCTAAATGAGAGGACTTGGAGAAAAGTGATTGCCTTCTGGTGACTCAGACATGGACATTGGATTCATCTTATGATTACTATTCCCTTTGTTTTCCTATAATTTCTGAAGACAAGAGGCTTTTTCTCAGAATTATTTTTACTCATAGGCCCATTAGAGGCTATCTGTACTGGTAAGTTAGGGAAACGGCTGCACTCTACCTTTCTAAGAAGACCTTCAAAATATAGTGTTCAAATTTTGTATAGTCGTTAAGAGCATTGGCTTATTGAAACCTAACTACACCACAAAGTGTTTGGGGACAGCTTACATAACCTCTCTAAGGCTCCCTTTCCTTGTAAGTCATGCAAGTATAAGACACTAACATAGATTTGCCAGGAGGATTACAGAGCATGATGTTTGTAAAATGATGAGCCTAATAATTATCATGAAGTGCTCAATAAATGGTTACTATTATTTATTTTACTAGAATACAAATGTTTTCCATAGGAGTAAGTTAACTTTCTAACATGGCACATAAGAGTTTCACAGAGTTCTAGGAGCTCTAAGATATATATAAAATCTTGCTTACTGAAATATGTCCAATATGTAGATATCACCAAAACACATCAGATTCAACATTTCCAAAACTGAACTCATTTTCTTTCCCTTGGAACCTGCTATTTGTTCTCACTTCCCTAATTAAATTAAAGGCATCATCATTGATGGTCCAAATCAGGTGGGAACTTGTAACAAAGCATCTTTCATTTCCTCCACTAACAGTGTCTGATTATCTATGGCAGTGGTCCCTAACCTTTTTGGTACCAGAGACCAGTTTCGTGGAAGACAATTTTTCCATGGAGCAGGCAAGGGGGATGGTTTTGGGATGATTCAAGCACATTACATTTATTGTGCACTTTATTTCTATTATTATCACACTGTAATATATAATGAAATAATTATACAACCTACCATAATGCAGAATCAGTGGGAGCCCTGAGCTTGTTTTCCTGCAGCTAGATAGTCCCATCTGGGGTTGATGGGAGACAGTGACAGCCGAAGTGTTGCTTATGTCTGGTCTACTCCATAATTTTGTTTTGGTTGCTGTCACTGTCGAAAACACTGCTTCACAAAGATAGGATGTTGGAAATGGAAGCAGGCTGTTCTGTGCTTTTGTGGCAATCTCAGGATATTTCACCTTGACCTTAATCCAGAACATATGGAGATTTGAAGTTGTCTCAAACATACTTTTAAGGCCACCGTCATTTGAGATCTCAAGAGGTTGATCCTCTTCTAGCATGGACAAAGTCGATTCACCTGGCTTATTCACAAATGGGTCACGGATCCATTCCTTCCTAGTTTGGGGGTCTTTTCTGGTTGGGAAGTAATGCTCAAACTCTTTTGAAAGCTGAGATAGGTGATCATGCACCAGCTGGGAGAAAGAAGGCCCTCGTTCAGTTTCTTTCAAAATCTCTGCTAATGTTTGAAACATGTCAAAAATCCCAATGTTCACTTGTCGCCCCCATAATTCCAGTTTGCCTTTGAATGAAGCCACTTTATCTGCCGACTTGAACACTGTTGTCATTCTCCTCTGAAGTGACAGATTAAGTTTATTGAGCAGGTTGAATATGTCACACAAGGAAGCAAGTTTTGCGACCCATTCTGTGTCACTGAAATGTGCTGCCAGTGGTGACTGTTTTCTAAAAGAAATCTCTGGAGCGACTCAAAACTCAAAAAACTCTGGCCAGTAATCTACCTTTAGAAAGCCATCTCACTTCTGTGAATAAGAGACGATGTGTGTGCTCTGTGTCCATCTCCGCACAGAGCTGTGCGAACAGAGGTGAGTTAAAGGCATGCACTTTAATGTGGTTGATAATTTTAATTACATCCCACAAAACGTTATTAAGCTCAGGTGACATTTTTCAGCTAGCCAACATTTCTCTATGGATGACACAGTGCATAGACTCACATTCAGAAGCGACCTCTTTGACCCGAGTAGTGAAACCAGAAAGCCGTCCAGTCATGGCTCCATCTGTGCATACCCTGACACAAAATGACCAATTCAGTTTTCCTGATATGTAGTCAAAGACTTGAATAGTTCTGCAGCTGCAGTGTTCGTTGGCAACCAAAGTGCACATAACATATCCTCATGCACATCCTCCTGAAAAATATATTGCACAAAACAAGCATTGTTGCCTTATTGTCAACATCGGTAGACTTGTCAACCTGGTTGCATACCAACGTGACTCATTAAACCTAACAATTGTGCCTCATTATCCTCTGCTATTTCTTCAGTTCATCTAGTTATGGTGCTAGCTGAAAGAGGAATACGTGCCACCTTTTGAACTGCAGCCTCTCCTAAAAGTTCACAACAAATGTCCTTAGCAGCAGGCAGGATCAACTCTTCACCAATAGTAAAGGGCTTCTTAGCTTTAGCAATGTGGTTAGCCACTAAGAATGATGCTCTCAGTGCAGACACATTTGATGAAGTGCTAGCCTTCAATAATTGCTTCTGTTCTTCGTGCTCATGTTTTTTTCTTTTGAAAAACTCCAAAGTCTTGTCTTTTAATGCAGGATGCTTGATCTCCATGTGACGAAGCAGTTTTGAAGGTTTCATGGCTTCATTGGATAGCCAGTCACCACATATTATTCAAAGCAGGCTTGGAGAATGTGAATCACCTATTGCAATAAACCTGTAATTTAAGTAGGACTCTTGGTATTTTCTTTTAAATGCAGCTTTCTTTTTGTTGGCAGTCTTAGAGTCTTCTGCTGTCTCCTCGTTGGGTCTTTCCCACTTTTCAAAGAAGCTCTCCAGCGACATTTGTTTTTGACTCATTTTGGCTAAGGTTAGCTTGTGGGCTTATCAAAACTGTGACTGAGACAAGTGCATAGTGTGGGAAAGAGGCACAGACGAAAGTGGTAAATCAAATAATGGGCAGGCCACTTACGGACTAAAATAAGAGTCGGATTCTGACTTATAGCTTGCCACCGGATGTAGCTGTACAATTGAAGTACAATTCAATTGCCACTCTAAAGCCTGTCACCAGATGCAGCTTAATTGTCACTTGCCACTCACTGATGTGGTTTTATTTTTTTTAACACCTTCATTGGAGTACAATTGCTTTACAATAGTGTGTTAGTTTCTGCTTTATAACAAAGTGAATCAGCTATACATATACATATGTTCCCATATCCCCTCCTTCTTGCTTCTCCCTCCCACCCTCCCTATCCCACTCCTCTAGGTGGTCACAAAGCACCGAGCTGATCTCCCTGTGCTATATGGCTGCTTCCCACTAGCTAGCTATTTTACATTTGGTAGTGTATATATGTCCATGCCACTCTCTCACTTCGTCCTACCTTACTGATCCCCCGCCCCGTGTCCTCAAGTTCATTCTCTATGTCTGCATCTTTATTCTTGTCCTGGCCCTAGGTTCTTCAGAACCATTTTTTTTTTTGTTTTAGATTGAAAATATATGTGTTAGCATATGATATTTATTTTTCTTTTTCTGACTTACTTCACTCTATATGACAGTCTCTAGGTCCATCAACTTCACTACAAATAACTCAATTTCATTCTTTTTATGGCTGAGTAATATTCCATTGTATATATGTGCCACATCTTCTTTATCAATTCATCTGTTGATGGACACTTAGCTTGCTTCCATGTCCTGGCTATTGTAAACAGAGCTGCAATGAACATTTTGGTACATGACTCTTTTTGAATTATGGTTTTCTCAGGGTATATGCCCAGTAATGGGATTACTGGGTCATATGGAAGTTCTATTTTTACTTTTTTAAGGAACCTTCATAATGTTCTCCATAGTGGCTGTATCAATTTACATTCCCACCAACAGTGAAAGAGGGTTCCCTTTTCTCCACATCCTCTCCAGCATTTATTGTGGTAGAATTTTTGATGATGGCCATTCTAACTAGTGTGAGGTGACACCTGATTGTAGTTTTGATTTTCATTTTTCTATTGATTAGTGACGTTGAGCATCCTTTCATGTGTTTGTTGGCAATCTGTTTATCTTCTTTGGAGAAATGTCTATTTAGGTCTTCTGCCCATTTTTGGATTGGGTTGTTTATTTTTTTAATATTGAGCTTCATGTGTTGCTTGTAAGTTTTGGAGATTAATCCTTTGTCCATTGCTTCATTTGCAAATATTTTCTCCCATTCTGAGGGTTGTCTTTTCATCTTGTTTATGGTTTCCTTTGCTGTGCAAAAGCTTTTAAGTTTCATTAGGTCCTATTTATTTCCATTTCTCTAGGATGTGGGTCAAAAGGGATCTTGCTGTGATTTATGTCATAGAGTGTGCTGCCTATGTTTCCCTCTAAGAGTTTGATAGTGTCTGGCCTTAAATTTAGGTCTTTAATCCATTTTTACTTTATTTTTGTGTATGGTGTTAGAGAGTGTTCTAATTTCATTCTTTTACATGTATCTGTCCAGTTTTCCCAGCTCCATTTATTGAAGAGGCTGTCTTTTCTCTATTGTATATTCTTCCCTCCTTTATCAAAAATAAGGTGACCATATGTGCTTGGGTTTATCTCTGGGCTTTCTATCCTGTTCTACTGATAGGGTTTTGATATGAGTCTGCAAGCAATTGATTTATTATGGTCTCTGTGCAGTCAGACCTCTATGCTAATGCTAATCTGTATTTACAGATGCTTCCCAGTGCCTCAGCTCCACCTCAGATCATCAGGCATTAGATTCTCATAAGGAGCATGCAACCTAGATCCCTCACATGGGCAGTTCACAGTAGGGTTCGAGCTTCTATGAGAATCTAATGCCGCCACTGATCTGAAAGGAGGCGGAGCTCAGGCAGTAATGGGAGCAATTGGGAGTGGCTGTAAACACAGATGAAGCTTCACTCGCTCAACCACCACTCACCTCCTGCTGTGCAGCCCAGTTCCTAACAGGCCATGGACCAGTACTGGTCCGTTGCCTGGAGGGTTGGGGACCCCTATCTATAGACTCTACTCCTAAAATGTTGATGAATCCAAACTCTTTCTCCATGTTCTCACCTTGGTTGAAGTATTCATCATTTCTTGCTTAGACTTCAGTAATTTTCTCCACCCACTCATATTCCATCCAGTCTTATTTTCTTCCCTACTGCTCTCCACACTGATTCCAAAGTGACTGTTTTAAAAAAATATTTTATTTAAGTGTAGTTGATTTACAATGTTGTGTTCATTTCTGGTGTACAGCAAAGTGATTCAGATATACAGTACATACATATAATAGTTTGCATCTGCTAATTCCAAATTCCCACTCCATCCCTCTCCCAAACTCCTTCCTCTTGGCAAGCACAAGTTTGCTCTCTATGTCTGTGAGTCTGTTTCTGTTTTGTAAGTAAGTTCATTTGTGTCATAGTTTAGATTCCACATATAAGTGATATCATATAGTATTTGTCTCTGTCTGACTTACTTCACTTAACATGATAATCTCTAGGTGCATCCATGTTGTTGCAAATAACATTATTTCATTCTTTTTTATGGCTGAGTAGTGTTCCGTTGTGTGTGTATACACACACACACACACACACACACACCACCTCTTCTTTATCCATTCATCTGTCAATGTGAATTTAGGTTGTTTCCATGTCTTGGCTACTGTAAATAAAGCTGCTATGAACATAGGAGTGCATGTATCTTTTTGAATCATAGCTTTGTCCAGATATATGCACAGGAGTGAGATTGCTGGATCATATGGCAACTCAAAGTTATTTTTCTAAAATAAAAGTTTGATAATTTCATTCTCTTCCCCTTAAAATCCTTAAACACCTTCCTATAGCCATCTAGTTAAAATCTTACTCTTTTAGCCCAACATACAAAAGCTCTTCTCATCTGGCCTATTTTTACCCCTCTGATTTCATCTCTCCTCATGGTCTCTCTCTCTCACTGTGTCATGTTTATTTGTGATTCTGTGCTTTAGTTCATATGGTTCCCATCTTTCTGGCAAATTCATCCTCACCTTCAAGATCAGGATGCTCAAGCGTCTCATCGTCAGGGAAGCCTTTCCTGGCTGCCTCAGGGTTCTCTCTACTCCCTCCTCTCGGTGCCTGAGCCTCTTCTGTAAAAATGATCAAAATACTTTGTATGTCTACATTTGACCTCTGTCAGAAGATTGGGAATGACCTGAGGGCAAGGACTAATTCCTATTTGGATTTACAAATTCATATCTGGCATGCACTTACTTTCTTCAGTAAATATTTGTTCAATAAATATATTAGTTGTCAGGACATTTTTATTAGATACTTGCTGCATCTGGACTGGTTAGATTAATGAGATTATTTTAAGAGAAATTAGTGTCCAGTGACATTTTAACTTCATTGAAATATATAACAAGTAACATAGAAAAATGTGCACCATATGAAATGTTTCGATGTCTATATACCCATGTAAAAGTTACAATCAAGACAATGAATGTATCCATCATCCTAAAGTTTCCTTGTATCACTTTGTAATCCATCCATCCCATCTCTAATCCTTTCACATCTCCACGTAATCACTGATCTGATTACTATCACTCTAGATTGGTTTGTATTTTCTAGAATTTTATATAAATGGAATCTTACAATATGTGTGCTTTTTCTATCTTTATTTCCCCATTGAGCATAATTATTTTAGGATTATTTCATATCAGTTATGTGTATCATTTGTATCATTAGTTCTTTCCTTTTTATTGGTGAGTTGTATTCATGCATCCCACAGTTTGTTTACCCATTCACTTGTTGATGGATATTTCAGTTATTTCCAGTTTTGCAGCTATTACAAAGAAAGTTGATTTAATACTTGTGAATATGTCTTTATGTGAACATATTTTCTCATTTTTATTAAATACTTAGGAATGGAATGAATCATATAGTGGTTGTGTGTTTAACATTTTAAGAAATTATCAAACTGTTTTCCCAAGTGTTTGAACCACTAACCATTTAACATAACCATCCACAGTGTACGAGAGCTCCACTTCTATGTCTTTTTTATCACTTGCCATGGTCAGTTTCAGTTTTTTGTAATCTTAGACATTTTAATAGGTGTGTAGAAGTATTGAGCTAAGGTTTTAATTTGCATTTCCCTAGTGACTAATGATGTTGAATGTGTTTTAAGTGTGCATATATGCCATCAATATCTTTAAAGTAGTTGTTTAAATATTTTACCCATTTTAAAAAAATTGGGCTGTTTAGTTTATTATTGAGTTTTGAGAATTCTTTATACATTCAGAATACAAGTCCTTTATCAGATACATGATTTGAAAATTGTCTCCCAGATTGTAGATTCTCTTTTCATTCTCCTGATATTGTCTTTCAAAAGACAGAAGTCCTTAATTTTGATAAAGTCTTATCTTTTTTCTTTTATGTATTATGTTTTTAGTTTTATATCTAAGAAATCTTTGCCTAACCCAAGATCACAGTAGTGGATTTGTCTATTTCTCCTTGGAATCTTATTAGTTTTTATTTTATGTACTTTGAAGCTCTCTTATTAGATGCATAAATGTTTAGAAGGTTGTTATGTCCTGTAGATGAACTGACCCTTTTATCATTTTCAATTGACCTTCTTAAGGCCTGTTAACATTCTTTTGCCTAAGACCAACCTCCTGTGATATTAATATAGCAGCTCCAGCTTAAAAAAATTGTTAGCATGTCATATCTTTTTTGCATCTTTTTACTTTTAGCTCAACTGTCTTTACATTTAAAAATGTATTTTCTTATAGATAGCATATAATTGGATATTTTCTTTTCATACATTTTGATACATCATGTCTTATAATTGGTGTGTTCATACCTTTTGTGTATAGATGTGGTTTAAAAATTTTTTCCAGCTATACTGAGATATAATTGACAAATAAAAACTGTCAATCATGATGTAAAACATGACTTAATATACATATACATTGTGAAATAACTATTACATTAATTAACTGATCCATCACCTCACAGTTACATTTTTGTGTGTGTGTGGTGAGAACACTTATGAGATTTTTGATATGGTTGAGTTTACATCTATCATACTGATATTTGTTTTATATTTGTCCTGTCTGCTCTTTGTTCCCTCTTCCCTCTCTTTGTTTTCCTTAAGATTAGTCTAATATTTTTTATGATGTTATTAATTACCGATTTTGGCTGATTAGCTACAATACTTGTCTGTGAGTGTGTGTGCGTGTGTGTAATTTTAGTGGTTTCTTTAACTTATCACAGTCCATCTACAGGTGATCTTATGTCATTTCAACTTTATTATAAGAGCCTTTCAACCATTTACTTACATTTCTTCTTTCCAGACCTTTATGCTGTTGTGGCAATGTTTTACTGTGATACATGTTATAAGCTCCTATAATATAGTTAAAAAATTGTTTGAAGGTATAGGTGATGTGTCTTTTTTCCATGGATGACTTTATTATTAGTTTTAAATATCTTGACTTTGATGTGCGTTAGTTTTCTTTATGTTTCTTGTGCTTGGCATTTGTTGAGCTTCTTTCATATATTGATTTATATTTTTTCATCAAATTTAGAACATACTAGCCATTATTTCTTCAAATATGTTTGTTTGTCCTTTTCTCTACTGTCTTTTGGGGACTCTAATTGCATGTGTATTAGGTTGCTTGCAGTTTTCCCTTAGCTTGCTGTTGTTCTGTTCATTTTCAGTCTTTATCCTCTTGGTGTTTTATTTTATATAATTTCTCTTCTCTGTTTTCTAGTTAATGAACATATTCTTCTGCTATGCATAAGCTGATGTTACTCCTATCAGGTTAATTTTTCATTCTGGATATTGTAGTTTTCACTTCTGGAAGTTTAATTCCTTTTTTATTTGCCACGTCTCCACTTATCATGTTCTCTCCTCTAGCTTTTTGAACACATGGAATAGCATTAGGCTAACTTCTTTTCCCCTCTAGTTGTATCATCTGTTTTATTTTAGGGTCAGTTTTGATTTTTCTCCTCATTATTGGTCATATTTTCCTGTGTGTTTGTATGCATGACCATTTTTAATTACATGCCTAACGTGACGAATTTTACCAGTTGGGTGACAAATATTTTTTGTATTCTTATAACCATACTCTTAAGCTTTCTTCTGGGACCCATTTAAGTTATTAGGAAATAATTTGATCCTTTTGGATCTTGCTTTTAAGTTTTATTAGACAGGATCAGAGTAACAGTCTAGTCTGAAATTTTCCCCACCAATTGGCAAAACATTTCTGAGAACTTTTGCTAGTTCTCCAGGAATTAAGAGGTTTTTCACTCTACTTGTGAGAACAGGCACTATTTCCACCCTTGAGTGAGCATCAGGATTACTTCTTCTAATCCTTTTGTGTGGCCATTTTCCAGGCCTGTGTAGTGTCTTTACATGCATGGGCTGAGCAGTGCTCAGCTGAACTCTCCAAGGGAATGAATACTCTGAAGATCCTAGGTATTCTCCATGCAGCTTTCTCCTCTCTAGTAGTAATCTCCTGAACTCTACATGCCTTATCTCTGGACTCTCAGATCCATTTCCTCAGCACTGGATGTCCACTGTGCTTTGCCTGGCTTGTCCCTCTGCACCTAGAAACTGTCTTCTTTAGTAATCAGGAACTGTGGGGCTCACTTTTTTTTTTTTAATTATCTGATGTCTAGTATCTTGAGAGCTGTTGTTCCATATATTATATTACCTACTTTTATTTACTTTTAGTTGTTGCAGTCAGGGGAATAAACTTGTTCCTTCTTAGATTATCTTTGCTAGAAGCATAAGTCTTCCTAATAACTTTTGTGTGTGTGTGTATGATAAGAACAGATAACATGAGATCTACACTTTTAACAAAATTTTAAGTGTGCAGTACAGTATTTTTAACTATAAGCATAATGTTGTCTAGTAGATCTCTAGAACCTTTTCATCTTGCATAACTGAGACTTAATAGCTGATGAATAGCAACACTTCTTTCCCTTCCCCCTGCCCTAGTCCCTGGTAACACCATTCTACTTTCTGCTTCTAAGACTATTTTAGATATCTCATATAAGTGGAATCACACAGTACTGTCCTTCTTCAACTTTTAAATAATGTTAATTAAAAAAAGAAGTTTTGTGCTGGTAAAGCTCACATAACTACTGTAGCATTATATGAATTATACTAATACAAGGAGAAGAAAAATGAAAAAAAAAAACCACAGCACACCTGTAATCCCACTTTCCAGAAATAATTCCTTAAAGTTTTATTTTTATCTATTTTAAGTGTGAGAATTACTTTTCATAAATAAAAATTAGATAATTCTATTTATTTTGTACTATAACTCAACTTTAATTTGTTATCTGGAATATTTTTATATGATTCAATCATTTCCTCCAGTATAATTTTTAATTGTTCCATAGGAGTCCACTTTATGGATATGCCAATAAATTATGTGCCATAATTGTGCATAGTTGTGTCATAATTTATTGAACCAATCACTTATCACTCAGCATTTATGTTGTATCTAATTTTTCACTATTATGAATAGTGTTATGGTGATCATTCTGGTAGATAAATCTTTTTTGCTATTTATCAGAATTTCCCCAGGAACACTTCCTAGAAGTAGAATTACTGGTTCAAGGGATATGTACATTTTAAAATCATTGAATATTTTTGGCAAAATGTCACACAACTGTATACAAGCAGAACACCAACTGCCATTTCCCCCTTACTCCAGGCTATTCTAGGTATGATTTTTTTAAAGTTTTACAAGTGGTATCTTCTTATTTTAATCAGTACACTTGACCTTTGCATCAGAAACCTCTTCCTCTGACCTTCTCCCACCCTGCAATGACATGCCTTTAATTCCATGCAGAAAAAATCCACAAGGCATTTTGACTTGTCACTTGGTTTTCTTCATCCCTTGGTAAATTTTAGTACCAAAGTACTGTGCCCTGTTAATTGCCTCTTTCTCTTTCTTGTTTTGACTGAGTTCTTTCTTTCTCCTCAACTCTCAGTTCTCTTTTTTCCGAATATAAATATTGAGTTTTATATGTTAAGCCCCAATTTCTTTCCTTATAGTGTGAGATATTCTTTAAGGTGAAGCCAATGCATTTCTAGCTCATTAATCACCTACCAACCTATTCAGGGCTTCAGAGAAGCAATTCAGAAATTCAAAGCCAATTCAGAATGCAACATGAGATTAATATTGTATCCAATGTAAGGAGGTAGTCTAGTTGTTACGTTTTCTTCTTGTCTTTGGGCTCAAACTCCTGGAATTGGTTCCAAGATATTAGGCATATCTGAAGCATCAGATATTATAGCACAAAGAGAATTAAAGAGGATAAATATAGATGATCATGCTCAAGAAAAGCAATAATAGTACTCCAAACAAAATAGAAATGCTGGCTTAGAATATGGACAGAATCTTGTTCAAACTTCTCAATTTCAAATGGGCCAAGATATATTACAGAAATTACACCTTGTTTCCATGGCCACTGCTGCTTATGTTGGCTCTCTTCTTATTCCCTCTTTTAATCCATGATATTTATTTAATCTATTTGTAAGCACCCATGATGATGAGATAGACTTCACGTCTCTCCAGCAGCTTATTCTTCTCTGGTGATGATGCTCATCCATTGGTTAAAATTGCTTTCTGGATGATTCAATCTTTTGCTCCTTTTCCTTTGACATCCCCCATCATCCCTTCTTCAAAGATATGAAGTCTGCCTTCATACCAAAACCTTCACTCCTCTGGTTAGTGAAGGATTATAGGCTCAAATGGAGAACAGAAGGGCATGCACATAGGGTTCATTTCTTAACAGCTCCTGGATTCAAAATAGATGCCATAGACTATTATAATGTCACACTATTTTTAGAATAACCAGATAGCTTAGATCAAACCACTGGCACAGAGAAAAACAATTATTTCAGGCTTGGCTAACCAGTCATTAGTTTTTTGCCTGACTCCAATTTTATTCACGAACCATTCCTACACAGTTTGTTTTGTAAACTTTACTAGAACTCTTCAAAAAAAAAAAAAGAAAAAAAAGTAAAATTAGAATGCTGGAAGATACAATCTTTCAAAATATCAAAATAGAATTATATCCAAAGTTATAACTCAGAGAAACTATTCTATGCCAAATTATATAAAGCTAGGAAACCTTTATAACTTTCCCTTATTTTCTTATAAATCCATTCATGAGTTTCTGTTAAATTGCAAACCTAAAATTTTCAGGCTCCATTGCATTCTTCTGGTCTGTAGGGCTAATTCTCTTTAAAGTGTCATCATAATCTAGCAATCTCCTCATAACCAACAAAAGCCCTTAAGACTGCTGAAATGTGCCAGCTTCCATCTCCATGTGTAGCCTGTGCCTGCTGGGGCAGAATAGCATGAATGCTTGGATTTCTCGAGTCATTCTATCCAACATTTGGGCATGTGGAGCTCTAACTTGGTCCAGATTCTTTCCATGTTTCAATACACACAGAAAGAGAATTCTCTGGCCTGGCTTCTTTAGTCCACCTACACTGATCCCCAAGTCTTGTCCTTTCAGGAAAATGAATCAAGATACTGCTTTTTAAAAACTCCACTCTTATTTAGATTGAGTTCCATGCTCTTCTCAGCACTTCCTCAAATTTTGCTTTGTCTTAATCTTAATAAGTGACTGAATCGATAAATTAGGAGGAATCTGTTTAACAGTTTACTTCATTCAATGACTCTCAATCTTGTTTAAATGGCAGAGCATTTGAGAAATATGCACACCTCATAGAATTCCATAAATGACAAATCAAACTTACATTAGCCACATATACACATTTTTGTTCTAAATTTAAAAAATTGGATTTTAATATAGCAATATAGATTTTAATATAGGAAAGGAAATTCTGGCATAAAATTGAGAAAATTTTATTAGATGTTTTTTCCCTGCAAAATTAGAGTCTACCATTCTTGTTGTAATAGATTGAGTCCACTTTTGATATTTTATTGTTGAGTATTTGAAGCCCCACTGTTATCCTTTCCCCTTTGCTTCATATCTGTCAAAGCAGATAAGAAAGCCTAATGCTCCCTTTTTTAGAGCCTGGTGGGAAGTTCAAATAATATGTATGGGACCCCTCACCCAATCCCATTCACTAAACACAATAAAAGCCAAGCCAGTCTACTTTCCCTGTTCTCCCAAGACACTTTAAGACCTGCTTGAGAAGCTTGCCTTGCTCTTTCCAGAAAACTTCATTATATGTCATACCTTCTTGGTACAGGTGTGGTATCATCAGTCTCAACATCTGAACCAAATTTTGGGTATGTGTGGGGAAGTCAAGCCATATTCTGCAGGGTGTCCACAACACTTGGATTTTTACTAGTAATGCTTTTCCTTCTGTCTATTAACATGGTATATCACAGTAGCATCAGTGGAGACCTTTAAGTTGCCAATTATTTTAAGAAAAAGAGAAGATTGAAAGACAGGAAAGAAACAACAGCTAAAAAATTATAAAGTGCATATTTTAAATTTTATTGGAAGTTAAAGCTGACTTTTTATCCACAGTACTGTGGTTAAATGATGATTAGACATTTTTGATAAGTGAAACTGCATTCAAAATTGCAATTTTCTAATTTTGTAATAGATGTCATAACTAAGATTTCTTTTATACCTATATGCTAGATATTATACTCAGTTCATTGAATACCACAACTCTATGAGATATAGATTATTATGTCTATTTCACAGGTGAATGTCAAGTTTAGGAAGGTCGAGTAATTTGCCTGAGCCTGCATAGCTTGCATGTAATGTAGCTTTGATTTAAAGACCAGTCAATCTAATTCCAGAGACTGTAGTTCCAATTACTAGACCTTACAACAGAAGTACAGCTAGTACTGTGAGTTGCTTTTCTAAGAAACATCTTGTTCCTCTATTTAATGAAAAAATAAATGGTGGTGGTGATTAGTTTCTAGATTCAGTCTCACAGTAACAATGTTACTTTACAATGGAAGAATTTTAACAACTAAGGGATTTGCTTTTATCTTTAATAGCCTGAAAAGAAAGTTATAAAGTCTAAATATCACTATGCAAATTCAGTATTTGCATCTAGCTTTATTTGAAAAGAAATGGCCTCTCTTTTCCTATTGTTAAAACTATAATGATTAAAAATCCATTATCACCTGTTGCTACAATAAAAAAAAATAAAACTCAAAAAAGTAATTTCACTTGTACTGTATTTTTTTTTACTACTTGATGGATATTATCTCAACTTCCACATTGATCTCAAGTTCCATATTGAAATATAAATACTAGTGGCCTGCATTACTCAAACAATGCTTCCTAAGAAATTAACCACATAATTGTGATAACAATTTATGTTATGAAAACTAGTTCTATATGAGTAGTGCCTGTATTAAGATTTCTTTTTTTTTCAGAGAAGAGTTGCCATTAAAGCACTTATTTTCAACTATTGTAAGAATGTATTTATCTACTACTAATAACAAAGATATTTTTTGTAGCCAGACTCCACTTAATAAGAATATAATTATAATTTTATAGGAAAACAATGATTATATACTTATGTATGTGTTCAGTGGCATAATTATAAAGTATGCACATTTCCTACCAAGCTAAATTTCATGGAAATGTATTCTTTACACAAAAGGTTAGAATATTTTTGTAAATGCAAAATGTTAGATTTTTTTTCCATCAACAGCAATACAATTTAGGGTCAGGGAAGCTGCAGTGTAATACAAAAGATATGAGAACTAATTTCACAAGCTTGGAAAGAATTAGGTAAGGGTTGAGAAATAGGCCTATAAAATTATGGATAGGTCACCCTGAGCCAGTCTACTTACCATTTCTATAGTAGAAAAATTAGAGAATGCTAAATGAAATGAAGGCTGTATCACTGAAACAAATGAAAAGAAAACACATTTTGTACACAGAAGATTCTGTAATTAACCTATAGGGCTCTATATGATTATAAATTATGGCAGTAAATTACTGAGAATGACTGAAATAAGACACATGGAAAACAGTCTCTGAGTAGTTCCTGAATTAAAAGGAAGATGATATACAATAAACTGACGAGCTGAGGTCAGGAATGAGATGTCTTGTCGTCTTTTTTTGGGTGTTCTAATATTATACAATTAGGGCCTTAGCCTTTTTCAAGGCTCAGGCTGTTATAGAGATGAAACACTGTACAGAAAGGTGTTTGTCAATTTTTAATATATACATAAAAGAAAGCATTAGCTTTGAGAAAACTGCCAACAGGAAAGTGTTTTCAATCTCGTGGGAAAAGGCAGAAAATACACTCTCAGTCTTAGAATTATGTATTTTTTCTTTCAAATGAGCAGCAAAGGTGAGAACCTTAAAAATGTAAAAGAGCTCAAACAATACTCAGGAGAAGTACAGCTTCAGAGGTGAAAATATTCCTTCTCTTATGTCTTTCTGGATTTGGTGGCTATCATCTTGCTGATGCCATAGATGCTGTACTGTAATCAAAGTCCTACATTTTGAGAAAATATTTCTTTTGCCTAAAAGAAAATACCTTTGTTTTTTTGCCAAAAAATGTGGTTATTGTAAAAATGAAAAATTATATCTCTGGGCCTCTGTGGTTATCTGCTGATTCCAGTGTCACAATTTAATTCATTTAATGTGTATGTCTTTGTAGAGAATCTCCTTTGTATTAGATGTTGTGCTATATTCTGTGGCACAACAGTGTACAAGGTGGACTTACCTTCGGGAAAAAAACAGAGAAGGGAACTAAAACACAATGCCAAAATACTTTGAAGGAGGGAATAAGTATTATGACCAGGACCCTTTCCTCAGATGTAGGGGCTTTTAGGAGGTCACTAAACAGAGAAGAACTCTAAACCAGGTGACAGGGGAGGGGATGGATACTTGCTGAATACAGCTTTAGAGGCAGGTGAGAACATGTTATGCTTTGGAAATTGAAAGAGTTTAATGTTTTCAGTGTACAGTGTGAGACAGAGTGGCAGAGATAAGGCTGGAGAGGAAAGTGGTGGCAAGCCAAGGCAGAGCCTTGCAAGGTTTTTAGACTTTATTCTAATGGCAGATCTTGAGCAAGAGAAATGTACCAATTTACTATCATAATTGGGAAATTTAAGACAATGTTCTTAGAAATAACTATACTAAAAAGAGAGAAAACTAGTCAAGGTAGAGAAAATCTAAAACACAGTTATTGGCTAATAATACATAACATAGAGGCTATGATCTCTGATCATAAAATGAAAAGAAAGAGAGGAAGAAAACTTATGTGTTGGCAAATTCTAAATAGCTCTTGGATAAAATAAAACATAATGCAAACCAGAAAACAGTTAGAACTGAGTAAAATGAGAATACTTCCTACTACAACATAAGGCAGGGTTAATACTATACTGAGGGTTGCCATGTTGGATTGCTCTGTCATGTGCAGTCTCTCTGCACAGAGCCCCTGGCTGTCATCTTGGATGCAGTGTCCTTTGCCCGACTTCTGCATATGGCCCACCTGAACTGAGGTGCCGGCAGCAGCCATTCTGCACTAAGAACTCTGGTCAGAAGAGCCGGGTGCGAGGCCTCTGCACATGGCCCCCATGAGCAAGTGAAACTCGACTAAGCACAAAGAAAGAAAAAGCCATCTCAGAGCTGTGACCATTTTCAGGGCTACTGTTTTTCTCTGTAGAACATTGCCTTTGGGGCAAAACAAGGAAGAAGCAGGTGATTCTAATGTGCAGCAAAGAAGGATAGCCACTACAAGTCAGCTTTTCCAACTCTGAAGGCACTCCAGCCGTGTGGCTGACAGGGTCTTGGTGCTCTTGCCGGGTGTCAGGACTCAGCCTCTGAGGTGAGAGAGCCAAGTTCAGGACACTGGACCACCAGAGACCTCCTGGCCCCACATAATATCAATCAGCGAGAGCTTTCCCAGAGATCTTGGTCTCAACTTTAAGACCCAGCTCCACTCGACAACTGGCAAGCTCCAGGGCTGGACACCCCATGCCAAACAACTAGCAAGACAGGAACACAACACCACCCATTATCAGACAAGCTTCCTAAAATCATAATAAGTTCACGGACATCCCAAAACACACCACCGGACGTGGTCCTGCCCACCAGAAAGACACGATCCAGCCTCATCCACCAGAACACAGACACCAGTCCCCTCCACCAGGAAGACTACAAAAGCCACTGAACCAAACTTACCTAATGAGAGCAAACACCAAAAACAATGGGAACTACGAACGTGCAGCTGGCAAAAAGGAGACCCCAAACACAGTAAGTTAAAGAAAATGAGAAGACAGAGAAATACACAGCAGATGAAGGAACAAGATAAGAATCACCCAGACCAAGGGCTTCCCTGGTGGCGCAGTGGTTGAGAGTCTGCCTGCTGATGCAGGGGACATGGGTTTGTGCCCCGGTCTGGGAGGATCCCACATGCCACGGAGTGGCTAGGCCTGTGAGCTAAGGCCACTGGGCCTGCGTGTCCAGAGCCTGTGCTCCGTAACGGGAGAGGTCACAACAGTGAGAGGCCCACATACCACAAAAAAGAAAAACAAATGCCCAGACCAAACAAATGCCCAGACCAAACAAATGAAGAGGAAATAGGCAGTCTACCTGAAAAATAATTCAGAGTAATGATAGTAAAGATGATCCAAAATCTTGGAAATAGAATGGAGTAAATACAAGAACCATTTAAAAAGGACCTAGAAGAAATAAAGAGCCAACAAAAAAATGATGAACAACACAATAAATGAAATTAAAAATTCTCAAGAAGGAATCAATAGCAGAATAACTGAGGCAGAAAAAACAGATACGTGACTTGGAAGGTAACATAGTGGAAATTACTACCATAGAGCAGAAAAAGAAAAAAGAATGAAAAAAATTAAGGACGGTCTCAGAGAACTCTGGGAAAAAAATTAAATGTACCAACTTAAGAATTAAAGGGGTCCCAGAAGAAGAAGAGAAAAAGAAAGGGTCTGAGAAAATATTTGAAGAGATTATAGTTGAAAACTTCCCTAATATGGGAAAGGAGATAGTCAATCAAGTCCAGGAAGTGCAGAGAGTCCCATACAGGATAAATCCGAGGAGAAACACGCCAAGACACATATTAATCAAATTATCAAAAATTAAATTCAAAGAAAAAATACTAATAGCAGCAAGGGAAAAGTAACAAATAACATACAAGGGATTCCTCACAAGGTTAACCGCTGATCTTCCAACAGAAACTCTGCAAGTCAGAAGGGAGTGACAGGACATATTTAAAGTGATGAAAGGGAAAAACCTACAACCAATATTACTCAATCCAGCAAGTATCCATTCAGATTCAAAGGAAAAATTAAAACCTTCACAGACAAGCAAAAGCTAAGAGAATTCAGCACCAGAAAACCAGACCTAAAACAAATGCTAAAAGAACTTCTCTAAGCAGGAGACACGAGAAGGAAAATACCTACAATAACAAACCCAAAACAATTAACAATATGGTAATAGGAACATACATGTTGATAACGACCTTAAGTGCAAAGGGATTAAATGCTCCAACCAACAGACATAGACTGGCTGAATGGATACAAAAACAAGACCCATATATATGCTGTCTATAAGAGACCCACTTCAGACCTCGGGAAACATACAGACTGAAAATGAGGGGATGGAAAGAAATATTCCATGCAAATGGAAATCAAAAGAAAGCTGGAGTAGCAATTCTCATATCAGACAAAATAGACTTTAAAATAAAGATTATTACAAGAGACAAAGAAGGTCACTACATAATGATCAAGGGATCAATCCAAGAAGAAGACATAACAATTGTAAATATTTATGCACCCAACATAGGAGCCCCTCAATACTCCTAAGTCAAATGCTAACAGCCACAAAAGGGGAAATCAACAGTAACACAATAATAGGAGGGGACTTTAACACCCAACCTTCACCAATGGAAAGATCATCCAAAATGAAAATAAATAATGAAACACAAGCTTTAAATTATACATTAAACAAGATGGACTTAATTGATTTTATAGGACATTCCATCCAAAAACAACAGAATACATTTTCTTCTCAAGTGCTCATGGAACATTCTCCAGGATAGATCATATCTTGGGTCACAAATCAAGCCTTGGTAAATTTAAGAAAATTGAAATCGTATCAAGTAACTTTTCCAACCACAATGCTATGAGACTAGATATTTTATTGGAAAAAAATCCTATAAAAGATAGAAACACATGGAGGCTAAAAAATACACTACTAAATAACCAAGAGACAACTGAGGAAATCAAAGAGGAAATCAAAAAATACCTAAAAACAAAAGACAATGAAAACATGATGGCCCAATACCTACGGGATGCAGCAAAAGCAGTTCTAAGAGGGAAGTTAATAGCAATAAAATCCTACTGCAAGAAATAAGAAACATCTCAAATAAACAACCTAACCTTACACCTAAAGCAATTAGAGAAAGAAGAACAACAGCAACAACAACAACAAAAAAACCAGATTTAGCAAAAGGAAAGAAATAATAAAGATCAGATTAGAAATAAACTAAGAAGAAATGAAGGAAACATTAGCAAAAATCAATAAAAATAAAAGCTGGTTCTTTGAGAAGATAAAAAATATTGATAAACCATTAGCCAGACTCATCAAGAAAAAAAGGGAGAAGACTCAGATCAACAGAATTGGAAATGAAAAAGGAGAAGTAACAACTGACACTGCAGAAATACAAAGGATCATGAGAGACTACTGCAAGCAGCTATATGACAATAAAATGGACAACCTGGAAGAAATGGACAATTTCTTAGAAAAGCACAACCTTCCATGACTGAACCAGGAAGAAATAGAACAGACCAATCACAAGCACTGAAATTGTAATGGTGATTAAAAATCGTCCAACAAACAAAAACTCAGAATGCGAAGGATTCACAGGTGAATTCTTTCAAACGTTTAGAGAAGAACTAACACATATCCTTCTCAAACTCTTCCAAAATACAGCAGAGGGAGGAACACTCTGAAACTCATTCTACGAGTTGTTGTTGTTTTTGGATGGAATGTCCTATAAAATCAATTAAGTCCATCTTGTTTAATGTATAATTTAAAGCTTGGGTTTCATTATTTATTTTCATTTTGGATGATCTTTCCATTGGTGAAGGTTGGGTGTTAAAGTCCCCTCCTATTATTGTGTTACTGTGTTACCAAAACCAGGCAAAGATGTTACAAAAAAAGAAAACTACAGGTACATATAACTGATGAACATAGATGCAAAATTCCTGAACAAAATACTAGCAAACAGAATCCAGCAGCACATTAAAAGGATCATACAACATGATCAAGTGGGGTTTACCTCAGTTATGCAAGGATTCTTCAATATACACAAACCAATCAATGTGGTAAACCATATTAACAAATTGAAGGATAAAAACCATATGATGATCTCAATAGATGGAGAAAAAGCTTTCAACAAAATTCAACACCCATTTATGATAAAAACTCTCAAGAAAGAGGGTTAGAGGGAACTTACCACAACATAATAAAGGGCATATATGACAAACCCACAGACAACATCTTTCTCAATGGTGAAAAACGGAAACTATTTCCACTAAGATCAGGGACAAGACAAGGTTGTCTACTTACGACTATTTTTCAACATAGTTTTGAAAGTTTCAGCCAGAGCAATCAGAGACAAAAAAGAAATAAAAGGAATCCAAATTGGAAAAGTAGAAGTAAATTTATCACTGTTTGCAGATGACAGGATAGTATACATAGAGAATCCTAAAGATGCTACCAGAAAACTAGTAGAGCTAATCAATGAATTTGGTAAAGTAGCAGGATACCAAATTAATGCCCAGAAATATCTTGCATTCCTATACACTGACAATGAAAGATCAGAAATAGAAATTAAGGAAACAATCCCATTCACCATTGCAACAAAATGAATAAAATACCTAGGAATAAACCTATGTAAGGAGAGAAAAGACCTGTATGCAGAAAACTATAGGACACTGATAAAAGAAATTAAAGATGAAACAAAGAGTTGGAGATATACCCTGTTCTTGGATTGGAAGAATTAATATTGTGAAAATGACTATATTACTCAAAGCAATCTACAGATTCAATGCAATCCTTATCAAACTACCAATGGCCTTTTTCACAGAACTAGAACAAAAAATTTCACAGTTTGTATGGAAACACAAATGACCCCGAATAGCCAAAGCAATCTTGAGAAAGGAAAACGGAGCTGGAGGAATCAGGCTCCCTGACTTTAGACTATACTACAAAGCTACAGTAATGAAGACAGTACGGTACTGGCACAAAAACAGAAATACAGATCACTGGAACTGGATAGAAAGCCTAGAGAGAAACCCACACACATATGGTCACCTTATCTTTGATAAAGGAGGCAAGAATATACAATGGAGAAAAGACAGCCACTTCCATAAGTGCTGCTGGGAAAACTGTACAGCTACATGTAAAAGAATGAAATTATAACACTCCCTAACACCATACACAAAAATAAACTCAAAATGGATTAAAGACCTAAATGTAAGGCCAGACACTCTAACACTCTTAGAGAGAAAAACATAGGCAGCACACTCTATGACATAAGTAACAGCAAGATGCTTTTTGACCCACCTCCTAGAGAAGTGGAAATAAAAACAAAAATAAACAAATGGGACCTAATGAAACTTAAAAGCTTTTGCAAAGCAAAGGAAATCATAAACAAGATGAAAAGACAACACTCAGAATTGTAGAAAATATTTGCAAAGGAAGCAACTGACAAAGGATTAATCTCCATAATTTGAAAGCAGCTCATGCAGCTCAATATCAAAAATACAATAAACACAATCCAAAAATGGGCAGAAGACCTAAGTAGACTTTCCTCCAAAGAAGATATATAGATTGCCAACAGATACATGAAAGGATTCTCAACATCACTAATCATTAGAGAAATGCAAATCAAAACTACAATGAAGTATCACCTCACACCAGTCAGAATGGTCATTATCAAAAAATCTACAAATGATAAATGCTGGAGAGGTTGTGGAGAAAAGGAAATCCTCTTGCACTCTTGGTGGGAATGCAAATTGATACAGCCACTATGGAGAGCAGTATGGAGGTTCCTTAAAAAACTAAACATAGAACTACCATATGACCCTGCAATCTAACTACTGGGCATATACCCTGAGAAAACCATAATTCAAAAATTCATGTACCACAATGTTCACTGTGGCACTACTGACTATAGTCAGGACATGGAAGCAACCTAAGTGTCCACTGACAGATGAATAGATAAAGAAGTTGTGGCACATATATACAATGGAATATTACTCTGCCATAAAAAGAAATGAAACTGAGTTATTTTTAGTGAGGTGGATGGACCTAGATACTGTCATACAGAGTGAAGTAAGTCAAAAAGATAAAAACAAATATCATATGCTAATACGTATATATGGAATCTAAAAAAATAATGGTTCTGAAGAACCTAGGGGCAGGACAGGCATAAAGATGCAGATGTAGAGAATGGACTTGATGACACAGGGCAGGGGAAGTGTAAGCTGAAACGAAGTGAGAGACAGCATTGACATATATACACTACCAAATGTAAAACAGCTAGGTAGTGGGAAGCACCCACATAGCACAGAGAGATCAGCTCGGTGCTTTGTGACCACCTAGAGGGGTGGGAAGGAGACACAAGTGGGAGGGGATATGGGGATGTATGTATACGAATAATTGATTCACTCTGTTATACAGCAGCAACTAACCCAACAATGTAAAGCGTTTACTCCAATAAAGATGTTAAAAAAACAAACAAACAAACAAAAACCCACAAAAAACTGTACTGAGAGTGATTTTTCTGACTTAAAAGCTTAGTTAGAAAATGAAAATGAAAATTGATGAGTAGTTATGAAAAATGTACAACAAAGATAAATCCAGAGAAAGAAGGTAAAGGGGTATGATAAACATAAGGAGTTAAACTTAGTTAAATAGAATGCAGTTACAATAAAGATCTCTGAAATCTAATCATATTGACACATCATCTCATAAGATGTTCAAAGCAAAGCAGAGAAGAGTCAAAAGAAACAATATTATGAAGGAAAAAGGAGACTTAATTATAAATACAACCCTCCCCCAATACTATGAAAGAATATATGTTCATAAATTTGACCACTGGAAAAATGTGTAGTGTATTAGAACTATATTGCCAAATAAAACTGGATCAACTATAAACAAAAAATCTGAATAAATTAGATTCTACCAAATATGTACAAGAATGGTATTGCAATCACAGTTTTCTAACAGCAAAACTGTAAAAGCAACCTGTCTGTCCCTCAAAAGGGAGTTGATGATACAAAAACCTGGTTCAATCAGACAGCAACATAATGGCATGTTAAAGAATGAACTGGATAGTTACCATGGTGGATACAAACTACAGAATAATATGCACAAAGTACTGTCACTAAAATAGAAACTTAAAACAGTATTTATGTTGTTTATTGATAAATGTATATTTGATAAAACTATCAAAATATGTATTAACATCTTACACACTACCTGTGAATAAATGATTATAGATGAGGACTACTTGAGAGGCAAGGGATGAGAGAGTGAGCCTTAAACTGTAAAGTTTTATTTCTTAAAATAGTGATCTGAAGGAAAAATTACAAAACATTAACATCTGAACATTGGGTAGTGTAAGCCCGTTTGTATGTTTTGGATTATGAATGTATGTAAAGCCTAGGCCAGAAAGAGAAGTCATAATTTTGGCAGTTTCTAAAGTGTAGAAAAGAAGTGATTTTTTTGGTGTGTGTAGCTTTTAAAGCTCCTCTCTCTGCATAAGGTCCTGGTTATTCTCATAAGTCAAAATAAGTAATTAGATAATTTATAATCATCAGTAAATTAAATCATCAGTAATTTATTTTGTACCATGCCCAGCAAAAGTTCCCACACAATCTGATATTCTATATATATTTGGGATAATAATATTGTTGATTCTGATTGCAATACTCAGATTGATAATTTAGAATTGTAAATTCATATTTCTTTGGCAATGTAAAGTTTGACTGTGGATAACCGTTTCTCGAATAAAATAACATAAAGTCTGAGTCGGACACTTTTCAAATTCCTAATGAATGTGAGTTGAATGAACACATTCCATGAATGTGGAGACTCAAGCATCATGCAGGTAGCTCAGAACACAGACTATTAATGCTATTTATGTCTCAGAATTCTTGAGATGATGGTTATTTAGGAAATCTCTGGTTATGTTTCCCTAGGGCCAACTTTAATATATCATATAGGTAAAAGGCAAAGGCAAAATCTTCCTTCCTGTATCTTATGCAAACTCTCCAGATTTCAACTATTTTTCTCCTGTATCATTCAAAAACATCAATATCAATTTCAATGCTACAAATGAAAGAGAGAACTAAGAAAAATCACAGTTTAATTATTCCTTTTACCCGACTCCCCAGTACATTTTCTAGAATGACAGTTAATTTAAGGACCTATTTTAAAAGTCAACATTTCTCCTTTTTTAAATTCTCACAAACTGTATGTAGGAATTTATCTTCCACAATGGAATTTGCATTGATGTAAAGAATTCAGAAAGTTTTCAAAACAACGAGATTTCAACAAGGCAACAAATGTAAGGCAGATCATTAGGGAAACTGATTGTACTAGTAAATGCAATGCATTTACTGTTGAGAACAGCAGCCTATTTGTTAATTTACCCAAATAGCATATCTGAGGATCAAAGATTTATTAAAGAAATGACTGACGTGCAGGTTTTCTTGACAACATTATTTTCTGTATATCAGGAGAGCATTTTGTAAGATAGCACAAATGACAAGAATTTGGTGACTGCAAGTATAAAGACCACACTGCTAATGAAAATCAATCAAGACAGAGCACAATATTTATAAAAACCTGATGATAACAAAGATGCAACTACAGCAATTGCCCTGTGATAATGGAGAGAACAGATTATAAGGCACGACATAATGAATGCCTGTTTCCAATCAGCTTTTATAAACAATGATGGATCCATCATCCAAAATTAGCAAAAACATCAGAGTGTAATGATGGTTTAATTAAAATAGGAAGGGTAGATAAATGGATCAATAAATGAATGCTGAAAACAAACAAACAAAAAATGAATGCTGTACATAAAATATTAGCTAGCAAAGTGCTTTGAAATAAAAATCTTGAGCCAGAATTCATATATAAATCTAATACTACTTCTCAAAAAATTGAAACTGTGGTTTTGTTCCAGTTATTACAATTACAGATTTCACATTTAACTGCATTTATCAGAATAGTTTGAACTTGGGTAGACAATGGCACAGATATGCAGCAGACTATATTTTGGAGAGATTTCACCATGTTTTATATGAATCATTCATATAAAAGTATTTATTGACTTAGTCTAAAACAACTAGACTGTAGCCAAGCTATGGTGATACATTTTGGAAAAATAATGTGATTATTATTAGATCATGGGAGTTTTCATACACACAGTATATAACTGGTTATTGGTGCATAATTTTAGAATTCTAAATAATTAGAATTTTAGTGTTTCAACTATTTTCATATCATTTTGGAAATATCTGCTTTTATCCTTTATTGTAATTTCAAAATATAGTACCTTTGGCACTAGAATTTTAGAATACAATGTAAATTTCCATCTTTAATAGCAATTAAAAATTATATGAAGCATAAAATAACTTTAAAGAGCTTTATTTTGGTAGAAAAATATATTTTTAATGTTTTGAAATAGACTTATTGTTTAGGTTGTTACAGGTCCCAACATCTGATCAATTTGACATAAGAGTAAAAAAAAACAAAAACAAAAGCAATCTTTTCTCTTAATAAAGATGTGTTCTCATTAAATTATACATTACTGATAAAGTAATATCGAACTGTGAAAACCATAAATATGAGATTGTAAACAAAACTTTAAGTGTCAGATTCAGAGAGTTAAAATTTGGTATGTATACAGGGCAATTTTGAACAGGAAACAGATATTTTTAGAAGGTCCATTATTATATTTAAGCAATCTAAAAATTCCTATGTGAATGTTTTATCCTTATTTAGATAGTGGTTGTTTCTGTTTTGCCTTTCTAAAACTCGAGATACAATTTTTAAAAAACATATAAATATAGGAAACTGGAAAGTACCTTTGCTTAAAATGATCACTACCTGCCAAGCTCTTAGTCTCAGCGACGAACTGCTTGTCCTTTACAGAAGAGACTCTCACTTTGAAGTTGATGCTTGCTCTTTGCAGATATTCAGGGCATGAGAAGAATGAAATCTGGTCTAAGAACTGGAAGATAAATGACTAGCTAAAAGGAATAGCTTTTATTAAGTTAGTGTACATAAAAGAAGATGGAGCTTCTAGACGCTGATGAAATTACCTTTCAAAAGGGATGGAGAAATATATAGATAAGAAGACCCAAAGAAGTATAGTTTGTGTAGAGTACTCAGAAAGTCAGTTTCCACTTCCAGTTCAGACAGTGATGCTTTTTTTCATTTCACTTCCTCTGCTCCATGCCATGTATTGCTCTTCTGTGGATCTGAGGATCCTGCTACATGGACGGTCAGATTACATCTACCCTTCCTCCTTACTAGAACATTCAACATTACCTTTGTCCTAACTCTGTAGTCTTGGTTTGCACCTTTTATATTTTATTTTATTTTTTTAGTTTTAACTGACAAAAAGGAATTTATTAATGTAGTTTTCCTTCTCTTGCCATAATACAGAAGCATGACCCTGATGGGCTGATACATCAGTGTGAAGGTGTCGAAAGCCCCACCAGTCATTGATTCCAATGTTACAGGATTGCACTTATAGTGTGGTTTCAAGTCCATTCAGGAAGCAGACCAACCCTAGGGTCTCCCACATCTGCCAAGCTCATTGGCTGGGCCTCGGAGCAGGAGGATCAAAAGTGGGAGGGAGATGCAAGAGGGAAGAAATATGGGAACATATGTATATGTATAACTGATTCACTTTGTTATAAATCAGAAACACACCATTGTAAAGCAATTATACTCCAATAAAGATGTTAAAAAAAAAAAAGTACCGTGCAGATGTACGCAGAAGGCTTTGAGCAGAAAGCTGCTATGGTTGTGCTTTCCCTTACAGAAGCTGGAGTTGTCCACCCTCAAGGCTGCTTTGTTACAGGCCTGCTTCCCTGGAAAGCATCTCCCTTTGGCTGTAGGTGGAAGACTGTGCACCCAGATCACCCTGAGAAGCAGCCCCACATGCCAACCTGAGCCTGAGCTGCTATCACTGTCTTTCCTGTGGACCTGCACAGCCCGCTGGTGCCACTGCTCTTGTGTGGAAGGGCTTCTTGGTTGTGAGGAGCTCCCTGGTGATCAGGGTGAGCCCACCGATGATGAGAAACACTCCTCCCCACCAAAGGACCTCCTGGAACTCGCCATACAGCACAAAACCCAGGAGGGCCTGCGGGACAGAGACAGCTGTGAGGCCAGGTAGGCACATGCCCGCAGGATGCAACCACAGTGGGTGGGTACCACCTGACTCACCTGTGGCTGACTGCCCTCCTAGGGCAGGAAGGAAGGTCTGGAGCTGGAAATCTTGGGCTTGAAATCCAGCTGTCACCTTCAGCAAGCCTCCCCTGTAGAAGCGGGGAAGGTACCTCCTCATGCTACGGACCAGGGTTCCTGGGCTGCTTAATCAATAGAAATTGATAAGAGGCCAGACAAGAAATTCGGGCAAGGCTTTATTGGGGTCCCTGCTCCAGCAGAGGGGAGCAAGAACAAGTAACAGGTTTCCTTGCTCGTTTGCTGGCTTGCTCCCCAAGGTGGGGGCAAAGTGGTCCTTCATTTGGGGTGAGGTTAGGGGTGTGTCTGAGAGTCAAGCCGGAGGGGTGGCTTAGGTGACTTGCCCACCCCTTGGTGGTGTTGTGTGCAGGGGACATGAGCAGTACCCTGACTTTTGCTCCTGGCTCTTCAGAAGTTGCAGTTAGGTTTTTGCTCTTTTTGTATGTTGTCCATAATTTACCCCAACTGCACATGTACGCAGTTATTTTTAGTCCCTTATAATTTCTTTGTATTTTGTTTCTAGAGGTCCAGGTGCAGGCACTGCAGCAAAGGGTCCCAGGTCCCGGGTCCCAGCCTGTCTCTCTCACAGCATCAGACTCCAGCAAAGGGCACAAGAAAGCCCAGCAAAGGCCAGCAGCTAGGCCCAGCACACAGTGGGCCTACCAAATGCTCCCTGCTTCCAACTCAGGGCTCAGCTCCACCTGGGTGGGAAAAACCTCAACCTTGATCCTCCACATCTCAAGTTTGAGTTCACAGACTGCTAGCCTCTGGGTTGCACAGAAGCTTCAGAATGGGGGCTCCCGCCTGGAGGAGCAGCAAGCAAGGAGGCTTTTTACAGTTGGACTTCATCCCCAACTAACTTGAGAATTCCTCCAAGTTTGAGAAATCAGAGGAGCAGCCACCAGGGGTCAAGCCACAGTTTCACCTCTGCTTCAGGTTCTGTCCCTTCTCCTATCTGGAAAAGCAGGGATTGCCCAAGGACGACTCACCCAGAACCGTCCCAGAACCCAGCTTTGGGACAGAGGGACCGTATACTCAGGCTACTCACTGAGCTGAGGATATTTGAAAAAGTCACCGTGACAGATGCAATGGCCATAGATGTGGCGAAATTGAGGCTCCGGCTAACGAACATTCACATGAGAGAATTGGTGGTAGCCATCACGAGGATGCCTAAGCCGCATAAGCAGAATCCCATACTCACCTCGCTGCTGAAGACCAGCATGGTGGAAGCGGCACCAGGGCCCCGAATGGGCATGCGCACAGGAAGTTTGAGCACGCCCCGGAAGTGGTACCGCAGCATGCAGGCTGGGAAGTGCGTCGCCACCTCCATCTTCATTTTTAATTAATTCGTTTTCTGTCTCTTCTTCCCTCTCTTTGAATTGTTTTTTTTTTAATCTTCTGTATTGATTTGGAAAGTGAGCACTTTAAAATTTTAACCATATTTACCGACATAAAAAACAAACAAACAAAAAATTTACTGTAACAGCTCTTGGATGATTTTTCATTGATTATCAAACTCAAGAATACAATGGCACCTTCTGACTTTGATTTTTTTATGCACCTTCCCCCTCTCCTTCACCTTTTCAGTCCTTGTTAAAAGAAACTCAGTTTGGATCTAGGTTTATGTTACAACTGTTTCTTCTTACCATAGTGAATGCTTTTTATTTACTTTCACCAAAAAATAATAGGCTATGTAAAGCATCTTGTGCTGCTGTATTTTCCACAAAATATGTGTAGACATTTTCACTGTTTTCTGGCCGTTAGCCAGAATCTGAGTGCAACATTGCTACTGATGTTTTTTTTTTTTTTTTTTTTCTTTTTGCGGTATGCGGGCCTCTCACTGTTGTGGCCTCTCCCGTTGCGGAGCACAGGCTCCGGATGCGCAGGCCCAGCGGCCATGGCTCACGGGCCCAGCCGCTCCGCGGCACATGGGATCCTCCCAGACCAGGGCACGAACCCGCATCCCCTGCATCGGCAGGCGGACTCTCAACCACTGCGCCACCAGGGAGGCCCGCTACTGATGTTTTATAATGTGTTTTCCTGCCCTTACATATCTGTGAGACTTTAAAATATTTGGTTTATAATTCAAAAAATTTTGGATATATAAATAATGTTCTTTTAATCTTGGCTAAAACATAATTCCTTTTACACCATAATGTTTCCCTCCATATTTTAATTAAAAAATTAAAAGCTTTAAAAAAATGAAAAAAATAAGAAAACAAAAACCTATATGCCTTTCACATATCATTAGTATGTTGCCACATTTACTTTCTCTCTCTCTCTCTCTTTCTCTCTCTCTCTCTCTCTCTCTCTCTATATATATATATATATATATATGCACACTCTATATATACTTATATACATATGTACATCTCTATATACAGGGATAGATGACATATATCAATCAATATATAGGTTGGTCAATAGATGAGTAAATGTGTATGTGTGTGTGTGTGTACACAGATAATTGTGTGTACATACATAGGTTCAATCAGTTGGAAGTATGTTGCAGACATCATGGTATTTGCCCCAAAATACTTCGAGGTATTTTATGAGAATAGTGGCACCTTCTGATATAATTATAATGTCATTACCACATCTAACAAAGTTAAGATTTAGTAAAATCGAGTACACCATATCTTCATTCTCTGTCTTCTGTATTTGTCAACATCTTTCTCATCATTTAAAACTCTTTTGTGCTTTTCCTCTTGATTCTAGAATACTTTGTAAATATATTCAATGTTTTTTGTTTCAGTTTTATTTAGTAATATTTCTGTTCTTCAATTGCCTCCAATGGATAACTTAATTCTGCCAATGAAGATTTGTCTTTGTATAATATCCGTATTCTGTTTTCCCATCTCATCTTGGTATCATCCTGATCTGTTCTTATGATTTCCTGCTTTTTTGTCTTATGGCCATATTTAATTACATCATGTTGAGAGTTCCAAATAACATTATAGACTTCTATGTCTATATTTCATTATGATTTTAAGATGCAGTTTCTCTTCTTCTAAGTTTCTAAGCGTTTTGTTTTTCTTTTTTGGCCTTAGAGTGATCTTTATTGTTGGTTCATTGCATTTTTTAAAAAAATTAATTTTTATTGAAGTAAAGTTACTTTACAATGTTGTGTTCGTTTCTGTCTAAATTGAAGGCCTGTGTTACTTTCTTTATAAGTGATATTCCAAGGAGAAGAACATTTTATTTGCTGTAATATTAATTCCTCCTCATAATGCACATAGGTATCAAATGTGAAATCATTACCAAAGGAGATAATGGTGGGAAAATTAGTCTTACCTCTTCTCTGCAGTACATATAATTTGAAGGGATTAATGATCGATCTAAAGATATTGGTAACTATTTGATATATTGGATTTTTCTAAAGAAATCTAAGTGCCAAGACATAGGAATATTATAAAATTGCTTTATATAGTTTTTGCAAATTGAATGCACAGCAAAAAGTTATAATTTGTTTCTAGACATCCAGATTCTCCCAATTCTTCTTTCAAATATTTCTTCCTGGGGAAACCTTTGCAATAATATTTAATCAATTATTGTCCCTTCCCTAGAAAGCTCTTTAGTAAAAATCTGCTTTGGACTGTCCAAACCTAAAGTGAGTTCACTTAAAATGCTTCATGGAAATGTAAAGAAAATGGTAAGGTCTTTTAAATAAAAGGTGCTGAGTTAACTGAATATTCATATAGGAAAAAGTGTATCTTGGCTCCTACCTCACCACACACACACACACATACACACACACACATTCCAAATGGGCTGAAGATCTAAAAGAAAATACTTTTTCTACTAAAAAATTTTTTTTGTAGAAAATTTTGTAAGAATATCTTCTTTAATTTGGAGTAGATTTCCTAAATATGGCACAAGAATAAGTAAGCATAAAAGAAATAAATTGATAAATTGAAATATTAAAAATCAGAACTTTCTTTTCATCAGAAGACACCATAAGTGAGAAGACAACGTGTAAGTGGGAAAATATATTTGCAATACATCCACCTGACAAAGAACTCCTGTCGAAAATATATAAAATATTCCTATAAGTCAGTATGAAAATTACAGATGACAACTGCAAAAATTGGCAAAAGATCTAAAGATAATTTTTACAAAAGAAAGGAATCAAATAAGCCTGAAAAAGTGCTCAACTTCAATAGTCCAGTAAACACAAGTTTAAATCCACAATATGCTGCAAAAACACATCCTTACCTGAATGGCGAAGGGGAAAAGGCCAAAACATACTAGATTGTGGAAGTGTAGTTAGGTATAACTACTGTGGAATATTATTTGTCAGTATGCACTAAAGCTGAACTAAAGTTGAATGTTCCCCTGATTGGGCATTTTAACTCCATAGTATGTACCTGATTGAAATGTGGGTATGTGTTTTCCAAAAGACATATATATTAGAATGTTCACAGTATCACTGTCAGTAATAGCCTAAAATTGGAAATTATCAAGGTCCAGTAACAGAAGCAAGGATAAATAAATTATGATATATTCACACAGTGGAATATGATAGAGCAATGAGAATGAATGAGCTACATTTAACATGCAAAAAAACATGGATGAATCTTAAAAGTATAATTTCAAACAAAAGAACCTGGAAATGAAAGGGTTCATGGTTTCATTTATACCAAGCACAAAAGATGCAAAAGATGGAAAACTAATCTATGGTGTTGGAATTCAGGAAAGTAATTTTAGATTTGGGGGTAAGAGTGTTAGTAACTAGAAGGGGAACAAGATGAACTTCTTGATCTGGGCACTGGTTATACAGTTTTGCAGTTTGGGAAAATCCACTGAGGAGTATATCTATAATATGTGCAATTTTCTGTGTCTATATTATACTTCAGTGAAAAGGACTCAATCTTTAACCTGAAAGTTGACTGAGAGTTAAAGTTTCAATTTTTCGTAGGTAAAAAAAATGCAAAAAAATTTTGAATGTACCTGATACTGTAATATATACTATCAATGATATATACTACCACATATGGTGGCAGGGACAATATTACAATCTAGAAAATTATCAGAGAATCCTAGAGATTGTGAAATCCTCTATTTCAGACTCATGATTTTGAGTAAACTACTTATTGTTGTTTTTATTAAGTAATATCTATTCACCAGGCTCAGAGGTGTCAAACTGCTTACACAGTTGATGTAGATAGTATGTCAAACCACTCTGAGTCGTGTAGGAGCCCTACTTCACACGAGAATCATGGAACTGGCTCATTCTGTTTGATTCAATGTAGAAATTCCATTTAAATCTAGCCCCAGATCTAAATGTAATCCAGTGTTTCACTGAGGAATTAACTTCCGAACATAAAGGAGGTGTCTCCAAAGACTTAAGATGAGCAGGCTAAACATATATATATATTAAAATCACCATCATGTCAATACGACATGTACTGATATGTATGATATATGTATTAAAGGCTCTCTAAGCTTGAAAAGCTTTCCAAGCATTGTTACTTTGAAACTTAGCTGAAGGTCATCATAAAAGAAATTATAATGTAAGAATAGGAAGAAGCACACAATCTCTGTTCTGTTAAGTTTCTCATCTTTGAACTATAATTTCTGGAACAATTAGCAGAAGTAGGAAAACCATAACAATAGCATCCAGGAGCTAGAGAACTGAATTTCAGGCTAATTTAACTGGTAGCTAGGTGTGTGATCATGGGCAGTTGTTAAAATTTCTCAGGCATAATTTTCATCACTGGTTAAATGAAGAGATAGAATTTGATTATCATTAATTCCCCTTCAAACTTCATGATTATGTAGTTCTTATCATAGAACCAGCATTTACATAAATGTATTTCATGCTTGCTTTTCTGAAAGTCTATATCTCATTGCCCCTTCATTTTTTAAAATTTTTTTATTTTATCTGGACCAAAAATTCATCTTTACTGAAACCTGAAATTCAGCTAACTTCAAGCTTATTCATTTACTGTGAGGTGTGGGAAATATAAATAGAAAATTACTAATTTTGCAACTAATTTAAGTACCTCTAATGATCAGCAATTATCAGAAATAAAATGGTGTGAGTAATACTTTACAAGCCTCGTTAATTAATAAAATCTTTGCTTGTGCTTGACAAAATTAAATACAAAGGAAGCACTTATAAGTAATCTCAAAATTACCGCAATAAGTGTATTTATAAAAATGTCAATTCAAGCTCTGGCTAATGTTGAGAATAAGTTGAATTTGAGCCAGAGTTCAAGTAGTAATAACATTCAATTCATGAAGAATTTATCATATATATATATTCTATGGTAAAATTATGTGCCTAAAATTGATGTTCAGTTTTCAAACCTCCTTTCTTAAATCAGCTCTCTAGAAACTTTGTTCAGAAGAGTTTGAAGTTGTGCTAAAAACATAGTTTTTTTAGCATATTTATTTTACTTTAAGATTAAACTTAACTAAATGAAATAGCTTTGCTAGATAATTTTAGAAAATAATCAAGCATACAAAATAAGGTCAACAATAGGAAAATTTGAAGAATGAAAAGGAAGAATATGAAACAATTAAACCTTTTGAACTTCTTTGGCTTTTGAAGAATTCAGCTGATAAATGAAAAAACTACCAGAAATTATTCCATTTGTAGGTACCAGGGGAAATTGAAGAGTTCACATACACAAGAAAGATAAATTACACAAGCAGTACTTCTATCCATTTCCTAATTTTAAAGAAATGAGAAAATTAAAGAACACTATTGTAAGAGAAAAATCTATATAAGTACAATCCATAAACATCTTTAAAATGGTAAGACCTTGGTAAGGAAAATAAAAGATGTAAATGTCTGACACCAAGAAAACTAAAATTTTTAGAGTGGAAAAAATCATTATATAGCAAGTCTATAACAGAGGAATTTATTGACTTCTTTTATAATATCAGTACAAAAGGTTAAGATCACGTAACACTAAAAAAGTAAGTTCAAAGCCTCTCTACTCAGCCTTGCCAAAGAGCTTTCAATAGCACCTCTATTCTGCTTGGAAAGGATAGCTGGGAAAGTGGACAATTTCTGCCCCACTGAAAACCTGAAGCCATTGTTATCAGTATAAAAATACTTGGATGTGGACAACAGAACTAGAAACTGGGCTTGGCTGTTCCAGGAAAGAGCTTGAAAGAAAAATCTCTCTCTACAAATGCACTAGAGATAACCTGATCCAAATGAACAAATAATCCAATTATTGTACAAGAAGTTCTTAAAAGCAAAATTATCTAAAGCAGAAGCTACACAAAGGAAGACGAGAAAGTTCTTTAGGGATTATACAGTGGTGATGTTAAATAGCTGGTTTGACTTCTTCAAATCAATTTCTTTAATAATTTTTGAAAAATAATTTAAAAACCCCATGAGTTCAAAAGTTGTATGTATTAACTCAATAACTAAATTTTTCTAGCTCATTAGTAGGCTGAAAAATCCCTGAAGTAACAAATGAGCAGGGATATTTTGGGTAATAAGAATTTATTTGAGAATTCAAATAATTTAAATGTACTACATATTTTGTAATGTATTTTCATGTGAAGCTATCAAAAATACATTCATTCTTTCAGTCTCTTTGTCCTTTTAAAATCTACATGCATTTCAAATAAGATTAAAGCAAACTTTATGATTCATTGCATTTTATTCATCAACACATTGCTTTTTAAGGGTTTTTTGATGTTTGAGAAACCTTGTGTGTCTTTTGGATAAGCCTTCTTAAAACTTTTTCCCTCAAGTCAGAAAGTTATACTTCACTAACTGTAAAGAAACACCCAGGGACTAAAAATTACTTTGCCACAGAGAACCCAGGATGTTCCAAGGAGGTACTAACAGAACATCTTCTTTACTCACAAACTAAACAGAAGTAAGGGAGCAAATAGTTGACAACTGATCAGTGTATTGAAAAATAGTCAACATCAGAGAAAGAAACTAGAAATCATATTGCAAGGCTGGAAGAAAATATAAAAATAAAAATACTGCTTCAAAAGTAAGGGTACTGATAAGACATATGATGAAAATGCATTCTAAATGGGATATGTCCAGTGCAAAAAAAGGTGAAAGACCAAGAAAAGTGATCTTTTTTCTTGGATTTAGATTTAGAGAAAAACAAAGAAAAAAAATTGTGTACCCCAAATTGAGCTTTGGCTATGAATGTTTTAGGAAGAACTTGAAAAAAATAGTATTTTTTTTATCTCTAATACATTGACATTTACCACTTTGCCCACTAACGAGATCATTAGCCATGTCAATTGCACCATAGATAATATTTACCTTTGACCTAAGGGATATGCTGGAAAGTGTATATACCTGAATACTACATGCTTATCCCATTTTTTTTACCATAGAATATAAACTAGAAGGTTTAACATTAGAAAAACAAAACAATTCAAACATGTTCCATGAAAATTATGGTCAATAACAGTATGATGTAACAGAAAATTAGGTGTATTTTATGTCAGAAATTCATGGCTATGAATCCTGGAGTGATTTAATCATTCTCAAATTCAGTTTCCATATTTGTAGGATAGTCACTAAATTATACTGAAGTGTAAATGAAACAATATATGGAAAGGGTCTAGGACTATGTCATTTCTCAACAAAAGATTGTTATTATAAAGGATTCTGTAGAGGAACTGATGATGGATTTTGAACTAGAGAAAGCAGAAAGGATGATCTTCTCAATATAGATGGTGAGTTTGAGAGTGAGAAACTGCCACATCTTCCCTGTATAAATACATGATTTGTGCACCAAGTGACTCTATGGTACTCTCTTGATAAAACTTGCACACTGAAAGAAGTGCCTGGAGTTGTGCAGTTCCCTAGTTTCACAGTCAGCCAGGATAGTCCTGCAGACTACTCCACAGACAGTGGTACATTGACTACTTCTCCTTTCCTGTTCAATTTAATTCAGTATAAACTTATTGCCAGATATTAACATTTTCAAAGGTAAATAGTGCATGATTTGTTGCTATTAGGCACACACACACAAAAAAGTCACAGTAACGAAGGTCAGTGCTTTCAATAAAATTTTAAAGGGATTACTGGAGCACAAAAGTGGGACTCCAACCATAGTTTTGGGAGGGAGGGTATTAAAGAGGGTCATACAATACTGATGAGGAGGTGAGTAGATAGCCTTAAAGAATACACATGGTCCAATCAAGTGGAAGAGTGTTGGTTGTAAAAAGGAAACACCCAGAGTCATAAAAAATCTAGGTGTTTGGGAGGCTACTAGAAGTTGGATATATCTAGATAATTGATTAGAAAGATAAATTGACTGTAATGTTGACAGTAGATACACTAACAAGACAAAAAAAGACTAGAAGAAATGAACTGGTGGTGGCTTAACTTTCTACAATGCCAAAGAGTTATTTATCCAAAGGGAATCTTCACTTTTCAAGTACAGTATAAAACAGTCTTGCCCAGCTGACCTGTGTCCCAATCCCTTATCATCACACTGAATCAAAGCTGGGGAATTTGTGCTGAGATGCTGCCTGTCTTCATCTTTTAGAGAGAAGATAAAGACTTCAAATATTGAGTGACTTCATTGGTATATCAATAATCACGAAACAGACTAGACAGGGTCTGGTATCAAAATATTGCATGGGAAGTGGCAGTTTAAGACAGTAAATGAAAATCCCTTCATGCCGAGGCCCATGGATCTCTCATTTGTCAAACAAGAGAACTGAATTAAATCTGTATTTCCAATATTTTTGACACAATATTATCTTGTTAATATATAAACTGGTAAATCTAATTAGGAATGATTTTTAAGTACTTTTGTCATTTGGGGGCTCAGTGTTTACATTTAATTGATTATAAATTAAAAGTATGATTTGTCAACACATTAGTTTCCTAGGGCTGCCATAATAAATTACCAGAAACTGGTAATTTTAAACTGGTTTAAAACAACAGAAATTTATTCTTTCACAGCTAGGAGGCCAATGTCTGAAATCAAGGTGTTGACGGGGAGGTGCTTCCACCAAAGGCTTCAGAGGAGAATCCTACTTTTCTTCCAGATTCTGGTGGCTCCAGGGTTGCCGTGGTTTGGAGCTGTATCACTCCAGTCTCTGTCTTCATTTTCATAGGGCCTCCTCCACCATGTTTCTGTTTCTGTTTTCTTTTCTATATCTCTCTTACAAGGACACTAGTCACCAGATTTAGGACACTAAACCAAGATGATCTCATTTCAAGATCACTGTCTTAATTACATCTGCCAAGACCGTCATTACAACTAAGTCCACATTCTGAGGTTTTAGGTAGATATATCTCTTCAAGGATCACTATTCAAATCACTACAATCACCAACAAATTATTGAGTGATATTCTTATTTTTGCTTCTCGATATGAAAGAATAGCTTGTATCAGACCTTCTCCCCAGCTAAGAACTTTGAAATCTGGATACAATACACAAAAACATCAGATCTAAGAGCAAGCAGAGAATAACTTTGGCAGCCAGGATTTCAAAGAAGCCAAGATGTGGGGAAAAGCAGAAACATCTTGAGAAGATCCAGACTGTATACCACTTAGCCTCCTGTCTATTCATAAGGAGCAGAGGCTGAAATGCTAGGCAGACAGTCATGGCTTGGAGCTTTTGACAATCTCATGGGATCAGGGAGACAAAAATAGAATGTAGGGTGATCAATGCAGCCAGGATTTCAGTGACTAAAATTTTGAAGAAAGGAAGTAACAGATTTTAGCTTCTGGAAATATTTTCTCAAAGTATTTGTGGTTTCATAAATGCTACCTCACAACTGTTGGAATGGCTATCATCAAAAATAGATAATTAACAAGTGTTGCCAAGGGTGTGGAGAAAAAGGAATCTTGTGTCTTAGTGGAATGTATATTGGTACAGCCACTATGAAAACCTTATAGAGGTGCCTCAAAAAATTAAAAGTAGAACTACCATATGATATAGCAATTCCCCTTCTGGATATATATCCAAAGGAAATGAAATCAGGATCTCCAAGAGATACCTGTGCACCCATGTTCATAACAGCATATTCACAATAGCCAAGACAGGGAAACAATCTAAGTGTATATATATGGATAAATGGATAAAGAAGATATGAAATTGATAAAGAAGATATATATGTATATATCTCATATATATATATACATATATAAATATATATATATATATGCACACATACACAATGGAATACTATTCAGTCATGAGAAAGAAAGGAAAACCTGCCTTTTTATGACAACATGGACGAACCCTGAAGGCATTATGCTAAGTGAAATGTTAGACAAAGAAAGATAAATAATATATTACTTATATGTGGAATCTAAAAAAGCTGAACTCACAGAAACAGAGAATATTTGATGGTTGCCAGGGCCTTGGGGTGGGGGAAATGGGGAGAAGTTGGTTAAAGGATACTAACTTCTAGTATAGATGAATAAGCTCTGGGCACCTAATGTATAGCATGGTGATTGTAGTTAACAAAACTGCATTATCTGCTTGAAAGGTGATAATAGAGTAGATTTTAAATGTTCTCATCTCAGAAAAGAAATGGTAATTATATGAGGTGATGGAGGTGTTAGTAAACACTACCATGGTAATCATTTCACAATATATAATTGTATCAAATCAACATGTTATACACCTTTAACTTACACAATGTTAAATATCAATTATATATCAATAATGCTGGAAAAGAAAAAAAATAAAGATGATTACACACACAATTCAAGGTGTTCCTAGTTACTCAATCTTACGTTATAGAGTCAAGCCACTTGCTATTACTTATACCATTCCTTTTACTTATGCGGAATATATTTTGGTAACTCCTCTGTAACAGTGGAGTTCCATCATACATAAACACATTTAATGTACTTAAATTCAAATAAATATGCTTAGATAAATGAAACATTATTCCTTCCCCAGTTCAACATGCAAGCACAAAATAAATTACAAACCATAACCTAAAAAACGTGTAGAGCTTGTGAGTCCCTTCTGAATGGTAAGGTGAGTATGTGATCTAAGCAATGGATGCAATCAAATCTGAACTAGTAAATGTCTGTCGGCCAAACCAATGGAAAACATTATGTGAGTAACTTAATATCTCCCTGACCATTAATGAAGGACTGAGATATTTTGTTCAGCTGGCCATGAAATTTGTTGTGATAACCTTTATGTGAAGAATCGTTTATAGAGGAACAATGCCTAATGAAGAGTTAAATGTACTGGTCTATAGAAAAAAGTTAAAAGAATAGTCTATAGTATAACAGAGATCAGAGAAAAGCCATAATTTTATTCAAGTTTTTCTAACAATAAGACAGTTGAGAGATTAGATTTCTGAATATTGTTTCTCTCTGAGATTATTTACCCTACATTACTATATACACTAGACATTCTTACATCCCTAGGACTATGCAGGATTATATATACAAACTGTATACTACACTTTATGGGCGTGTATAAGCGTCTCCAGTAGGGTTATTTTGTTTATGGATGACTTTTGCCTTATGTGCTGATCTTAGAAATTAACCTGCTACCTCTACCTTGTATGCTGAAAGTCCCTTGTATATTTAAATGTTACACTCAAATGCTATTTTTTTTGGGAAATCTTCCTTTTTTAAAAATCCCGTCAGGATAAGTAAGATTTCCTTAGTTTGTTGGCAATTTCACCAACCCTCTGCCCAAGCACTTATCTCTGCTCTCTAGTTAGAAGTTTGATTAGATTGTGAGATTTTCTAGGGCTGGGATTGACTTTTATTTGTTGGTTCCACTTGGCTTACAGCACCATGACTGTAGCATGCTACGTGTTAAAGGCATTTGCAATGAATGAATTTTAAAGTCTGTTTTTCAAAAGGGCAATTTGATGACTCTCACACAAATATAAAATGAACATGTGTCAGAAATTTTATTCAGCTCATTAATTAATGAGAGAATCAAATCGGTAAGATAGTATAACCAGTGCAGAGCACATTTGAGAAGGAAGGTCTGTGTGTGCATGTGTGTGCGTGTGTGATTTAATCAGGGAAGTTATTTCTGGCTTATATTCAAAATGAGTGAAGGTATTACAGTATAATAAAAATCTACAATTTAACATATGACTTCACTTAGTCTGAGTGCTTTAATCAATAGTAAATAGTGATCTCAGTATATTCCCCTAGAAAATGCTTAAGTGGCTTTTACTCCTGAGTGATACTGAAAATATATGCTTTCTCTAAGCCACAGAACAACTGCCAACTGGCTTGAGCTGATGGGTTGCATTCCCAAACCCTTGTACAGTGCAGAAGGTTCTGGAACTGGAGTGAGGAGGCCCCAGTTGTGGCCTAGTTCCTCTACTAGTGTGAAAAGGCTATATAATTTCAACTGAAAAACGTTCTGGAAAAGGCAAAATTATGGGTATAGTATATTATTCAGTGGTTGCAAGAGGTTTAGAGGTAAGAGAAGGATGAATAGGTAAGTACAGAGGATGTCTCGGGCACTTAAAATACTTTGTATGATAATGACAGACACATATCATTACACATTTGTCCAAACCCATTAACTGTGCAACAGCAACAGTGAAATCTGATGTACACTGTGGACTTTGGGTGATAATGACTTGGCAATGTAGGTTCATCAATTGTAATAATGTATCACTTTGGCTAAGGAGGTTGATAATGAGGGAGGCTATGCCTGTGTAGGGTCAGGGTGTATATGGGAAATTTGTACTTTCCACTCAATTTTGCTGTGAACCTAAAACTGCTCTAAACAATAAAGCTTATTAAAAAGTAACTAAATAATTTCTCTTAAAAATATATTTCTTACTTTTTTTACCTTATTCTAGCTTTGTCTAATTTTTCATAAAGGAGTAAGTTAGTTTGTTCTTACTAAAAGTATCTGTTAATTGATTGTAGCACCATTTCTTCGAAGGGGTCACCAGGTAGGTGCTGATTCTATTAACTTAGAAATTCAGTTACACAAAATGACCAATTTTACTATCATTACCAGATAATTGAGGACTCACTGTAATGGTTTAGTGACTTGATTTCTCAAAATTGTGTTAATATGATGTATAAATTGCTCTTTGAGAATGGATTACCTTTGAATATTTTAGTGACAGTAAAATCAATGATTAAAAAGCACAGGGTTACAATAAAAATATCTGAACTCTAATTTAAGTCAACTTGGAAATGGAAAATTGGAATTTGTATTTTTTTAACACCTTTATTGGAGTATAATTGCTTTACAATGGTGTGTTAGTTTCTGATATATAACAAAGTGAATCAGCTATACATATACATATATCCCCATATCTCCTCCCTCTTACATCTCCCTCTCACCCTCCTTATCCCACCCCTCTAGGTGGTCACAAAGCACTGAGCTGATCTCCCTGTGCTATGTGGTTGCTTCCCACTAGCTATCAATTTTACATTTGGTAGTATATATAAGTCCATGCCACTCTCTCACTTCATCCCAGCTTACCCTCCCCACTCCCTGTGTCCTCAAATCCATTCTCTACGTCTGCATCTTTATTCCTGTCCTGGACCTAGGTTCTTCAGAATCTTTTTTTTTTTTTTTTTTTTTTAGATTCCATATATATATGTGTTAGCATACTGTATTTATTATTCTCTTTTTGACTTACTTCACTCTGTATGACAGTCTCCAAGTCCATCCACCTCACTGCTAATAACTCAATTTCATTTATTTATATGGCTGAGTAACATTCCATTGTATGTATGTGCCACAACTTCTACCTAAGTGTCCATCAACAGAGGAATGGATAAAGAATATATGGGATTTGTATTTTTAAACAATAATTAGGAGATGACTGTTTACCATATGAAAAATTAATGGATTTATTAATCATTTTTAATAAGAAATAAGGATGCATACAGTGAAATTGTTAGTGTTTATATAAACAATAGGATGTTAGAACTGGAATGGACCAGGGAAGTTGTTAGTTGCAACTGAATCATTTTACAGGTGAGGAAACTGAGGTACACTCATAAAGCTTGTTAGTTATTATGAAACACTAAATGGATAATGAAGTAATATGCAGTTTTACAAGAACACATCACTTTCTTGTATGAGTTATAATCATTGTCCAGTATTTGACTGTGCTATTTGTTGTATTATTAGAGATACACTGGATAAGCAGTATATATATTTTTTACAGGCAGTAAAATTAGTATTTTGAACCAAAAATGACTCATAAAACATAACCAACTTCACTATATGTGGGTTTCCACCTACCAAATTCACTGGATTTTAAAAAGTGGAAATATTTTGAGGTAGGAGAAATAGGTTCCTGGGGAAAATATATGAAACCTATGATTCACTCTGAAATAAAATTTTATCACTCCCAAATTTATGTTTTCTAATCTTGATGAAGAAAAGCTTATCAAAAGATTGTATTCTTTTTTGTAGTTTTCATAGGTCCAGGCCTTTTTCTGTTAGTATAAAATATGGTGGTTTAGAAAGCTGGAGAATTTAATATTCTGTTCTGAGAAAATGATCAGAGTTGAGGAAAGTGGAAGAAGAAAGTACTATCTGTGTCTCATGCTTCCACCTCCAAAATGCATGACTATATAAAGAAAAATTACATCTTCCCAAATGTGGAAAAGTTAATACTTTTTAAAAGTTCTCATGATTGGCAAAACAGATCTCAGAAAAAAGAAAAAAATATAAACTGGCTGATGAATTTAAACAGTAGGATGTTGAACTACTTCAAAATAATAGTTCTGAAGGGATGTGAACCTGATTCCTTTCTGACTTGCCCATCCTCCAGGGTCTTGGTGCTCCAGCTGGGTGTCAGGCCTGAGGCTCTCAGGTGGGAGAGCCAAGTTAAGGACATTGGACCACCACAGACCTCCTGGGCCCACTTAATGTCAATTGGTGGGAGCTCTCCCAGAGACCTCCGTCTCAGTGGTAAGACCCAGCTCCATTCAACAACCAACAAGCACCAGTGCTGGACACCCGATGCCAAACAACTAGCAAGACAGGAACACAGCCGCACCCATTAGCAGAAAAGCTGCCTAAAATCATAGTAAGTTCACAGACATCCAAAAACACACTAACGGTTGTGGTCCTGCCCACCAGAAAGAAAAGATCAAGCCTCATCCACCAGAACACAGGCACCAGTCTCCTCCACCAGGAAGCCTATACAACCCAATGAATGAAACTTACCCACGGGGGGCAGACACCAAAAACAACAGGAATTATGAAACTGCAGCCTGCAAAAAGGGGACCCCAAACACAGTAAGTTAAGCAAAATGAAAAGACAGAGAAATACACAGCAGATGAAGAAGCAAGGTAAAAACCCACAAGAGCAAACAAATGAAGAGGAAATAGGCAGTCTACCTGAAAAAGAATTCAGAGTAACAATAGTAAAGATGATCTAAAATCTTGGAAATAGAATGGAGAAAATACAAGAAACATTTTACAAGGAACTAGAAGAGCTAAAGAGCAAAAAAACAATGGTGAACAACACAATAAATGAAATTAAATATTCTCAAGAATGAATCAATAGCAGAATAACTGAAGTAGAAGAATGGATAAGTGACCTGGAAGATAAAATAGTGGAAATAACTACTGCAGAGAAGAATAAAGAAAAAAAAAACAATGAAAAGAATGGAGAACACTCTCAGAGACCGTTAGGACAACATTAAATGCACCAACATTCAAATTATAGAGGTCACAGAAGAAGAAGAGAAAAAGAAAGGGACTGAGAAAATATTTGAAGAGATTATAGTTGAAAACTTCCCTAATATGGGAAAGGAAATAGTCAATCAAGTCAAGGAAGCAGAGAGAGTCCCATACAGGATAAATCCAAGGAGAAACATGCCAAGACACATATTAATAAAACTATCAAAAATAAAATACAAAGAAAAAATATTAAAAGCAACAAGGGAAAAACAACAAATAACATACAAGGGAATCTCCATAATGTTAGCAGCTGATGTTTCAGCAGAAACTCTGCAAGCCAGAAGGAAGTGGCAGGACATTCTTAAAGAGATATAAAGGAAAAACCTACAACCAAGATTACTCTATCCATCAAAGATGTCATTCAGATTCGACCGAGAAATTAAAATCTTTACAGACAAGCAAAAGCTAAGAGAATTCAGAACCACCAAACCAGACCTAAAACAAATGCTAAAGGAACTTCTCTAGGCAGGAAACACAAGAAAAGGAAGAGACCTACAATAACAAACCCAAAACAATTAAGAAAATGGGAATAGGAACATACATATCGATAATGACCTTAAATGTAAATGGATTAAATGCTCCAACCAAAAGACACAGACTGGCTGAAAGGATACAAAAACAAGAACCGTATATATGCTGTCTACAAGAGACCAAATTCAGACCTAGGGACACACACAGACTGCAAGTGAGGGGATGGAAAAAGATATTCCATGTAAATGGAATCAAAAGAGAGCTGGAGAAACAATTCTCATATCAGACAACACAGACTGTAAAATAAAGAATATTACAAAAGACAAAGAAGGACTCTACATAATGATCAAGGAATCAATCCAAGCACAAGATATATCAATTGTAACTATTTATGCATCAACATAGGAGAATTTTAATATATAAGGCAAATGCTAACAACCACAAAAAGGGAAATTGACAGTAACACAATCATAGTAGGGAACTTTAACACCACACTTTCACCAATGGAAAGATCATACAAAATGAAAAGCAATAAGGAAACACAAGCTTTAACTGACACATTAAACAAGATGGAATTAATTAATACTTACAGGACATTCAATCCAAAAACAACAGAATACACATTCTTCTCAAGTGATCATGGAACATTATCCAGGATAGATCATATCTTGGGTCACAAATCAAGCTTTGGTAAATTTAAGAAAATTGAAATTATATCAAATATCTTTTCCAACCACAACACTATGAGACTAGATATCAATTAAAGGAAAAGAACTGTAAAAAATACAAACACATGGATGCTAAACAATACACTAATAAATAACCAAATGATCACTGAAGAAATCAAAGGAAATCAAAAAACACCTAGAAAGAAATGACAATGAAAACACTATGACCCAAAACCTATGGGATGCAGCAAAAGCAGTTCTAAGAGGGAAGTTTATAGCAATAAAATCCTACCTCAAGAAACAAGAAAAATCTCAAATAAACAACCTAACCTTACACCTAAAGCAATTAGAGAAAAAAGAACAAAAAAACCCAAAGTTAGCAGAAGGAAAGAAATCATAAAAATCAGATCAGAAAGAAATGAAAAAGAAATGATAGAAGCAATAGGAAAGATCAGTAAAACTAAAAGCTGGTTCTTTGAGAAGATACACAGAATTAATAAACCATTAGCCAGACTCATCAAGAAACAAAAGGGAGAAGACTCAAACCAACAGAATTAGTAAAGAAAAAGGAGAAGTAACAACTGACACTGCAGAAATACAAAGGATCAGGAGAGATTACTACCACCAACTATATGCCAATAAAATGGACCACCTGGAGGATATAGACACATTCTTAGAAAGCACAACCTTCTGAGACTGCATCAGGTAGAAATAGAAAAGATAAAAAGACCAATCACAAACACTGAAATTGAAACTGTGATTAAAAATCTTCCAACAAAGTAAAGCCCAAGACCAGATGGCTTCACAGGCGAATCCTATCAAACATTTACAAAAGAGCTAATGCCATTCCTTCTCAAACTCTTCCAAAATATAGCAGAGGGAGGAACACTCCAAAACTCATTCTACGAGGCCACCATCACCCTGATACCAAAACCAAAGATGTCACACAAAAAGAAAACTACAGACCAATATCACTAATGAACATAGATGCAAAAATCCTCAACAAAATACCAGCAAAAAGAGTCCAACAGAACAATAAAAGGATCATACACCATGATCAAGTGGGGTTTATCTCTGGAATGCAAGGATTCTTCGATATATGTAAATCAATGTGATAAACCATATTAACAAATTGAAGGATAAAAACCATATGAGGATCTCAATAGATGCAGAAAAAGCTTTTGACAAAATTCAACACCATTTTATGATCAAAACCCTCCAGAAAGTAGACATAGAGGGAACTTACCTCAACATAATAAATGCCATAAATGACAAACCCACAGACAACATCTTTCACAATGGTGAAAAACTGAAACCACTTCCACTAAGATCAGGAACAAGACAAGGTTACCCACTCTCACCACTATTATACAACACAGTTTTGGATGTTTTAGCCACAGCAATCAGAGAAGAAAAAGAAATTAAATGAATCCAAATTAGAAAAGAAGAAATAAAACTGTCCCTGTTTGCACATGACATGATACTATACATAGAGAATCCTAAGGATGCTACCAGAAAACTACTAGAGCTAATCAATGAATTTCGTAAAGTAGCAGGATACAAAATTCATGCAGAAATGCAACACAATGCAACAGAAGTCTCTTGCATTTCTATACACTAATGATGAAAAATCTGAAAGAGAAATTAAGGAAACACTCCCATTTACTGTTGCAAAAAAAAAAAAAACAGAATAAAATAGCTAGGAATAAATCTACCTAGGGACACAAAAGACCTTTATGCAGGAAACTATAAGACACTGATGAAAGAAATTAAAGATGGTACAAACAGATGGAGAGATATACCATGTTCTTGGATTGGACAAATCAACTTTGTGAAAATGACTATACTCCAAAACAATCCCTATCAAACTACCAATGGCATTTTTCACAGAACTAGAACAAAAAGGTTCACAATTTGTATGACAACACAAAAAACACCAAATAGCCAAAATAATAATGAGAATGAAAAGTGGAGCTGGAGAAATCAGGCTCCCTGACCTCAGACTATATTACATAGCTACAGTTATCAAGACAGTATGGTACTGACACAAACACAGAAATATAGATCAATGGAACAGGATAGAAAACCCAGAGATAAACCCACACACATATGGTCACCTTATCTTTGATAAAGGAGGTAAGGATATACAGTGAAGAAAAGACAGTCTCTTCAATAAGTGGTGCTGGGAAAAACTGTACAGCTACATGTAAAATAATGAAATTAGATCACTCCCTAACTCCATACACAAAAATAAACTCAAAATGGATTAAAGACCTAAATGTAAGGCCAGACACTATTAAACTCTTAGAGGAAAACCTAGGCAGAACCCTCCATGACATAAATCACAGCAAGATCCTTTTTGACCCACCTCCTAGAGAAATGGAAATAAACACAAAAATAAACAGATGGGACTTAATGAAACTTAAAATTTTGCACAAAAATGGAAACCATAAATAAGACGAAAAGATAATCCTCAGAATGGGAGAAAATATTTGCAAATGAAGCAACTGACAAAGGATTAATCTCCAAAATTTACAAGCAGCTCAATAACAAAAAAACAAACAGCCCAATCCAAAATGGGCAGAAGCCTTAAATAGACATTTCTCCAAAGAAGATATACAGATTGCCAAGAAACACATGAAAGGATGCTCAACATCATTAATCATTAGAGGAATGCAAATCAAAAGTACAATGAGATATCATCTCATGTCACTCAGAATGGCCATGATCAAAAAATCTACAAACTATAAATGCTGGAGAGGATGTGGAGAAAAGGGAATCCTCTTGCACTGTTAGTGGGAATGTAAATTGATACAGCTAGTATGGAGAACAATATGGTGGTTCCTTAAAAACTAAAAACAGAACTTCCATACAACCCAGCAATCCCAATACAGGGCATATACCCTGAGAAAGCCATAATTCAAAAACAGTCATGTACCACAATGTTCACTGTAACTCTATGTACAATAGCCAGAACATGTCAGCAACCTAAGTGTCCATCAACAGATGAATAGATAAATAAGATGTAGTACATATATACAATGGAATATTACTCAGCCATAAAAAGAAACAAAATTGAGTTATTTGTAGCAAGGTGGATGGACCTAGAGTCTGTCATACTGAGTGAAGTAAGTCAGAAAGAGAAAAACAAATCCTGTATGCTAATACATATATATGGAATCTAAAAAAAAAAAAAAAAAAAAAAGTGGTCTGAAGAACCTAGGGCCAGGACAGGAATAATGACACAGATGTGGAGAATGGACTTGATGATACAGGGAGGGGAAAGGGTAAGCTAGGATGAAGTGAGAGAGTGGCATTGACATATATGGACTACCAAATGTAACATAGATAGCTAGTGGGAAGCAGCTGCATAGTACAGGGAGTTCACCTCCGTGCTTTGTGACCACCTAGAGGGGTGGGATAGGGAGGGTTGTAAGGATACACGAGAGAGGGGATATGGGGATATATGTATACATATAGCTGATTCATTTTATTATACAGCAGAAACTAACACAACATTGTAAAGCAATTATACTCCAATAAAAATGTTAAAAAATAATAGTTCTGTGATCCACTTAAGAACAATAATTCTCAAGCTTAATTCCACAGGGCACCTTTGTCAGAATCAGCAGAGTGTTTGTTATAATGTTAGATTAGAGGAGGAATCGGTGTCAGGGTTCATTTTGCAGGCATGGCTTTCCTAAATAAAAAAATTACCAGTAGGTAATTGTGTAGCTCAAAAAGTTGACATAGAGGCCAGAAACAAAGGTTTGGAGAACAGGCAAGAATTAATGATAGTTGGGCAGCAGAGTCATGCTGTGGTGATGGGCATGTTGGGTTCCATTTTTGGCACCACTGTTACTGTACTCCTGTCACAGCCACCACTCTATTCCTGATGCCATCTCTTCCACTGTCTCTGAGAATTAGTTCTCAGCCTTTGTGTTTTTCTGAATTTATTCTTGTATCATTTCAAATTATTGTCTTAAGTTAGTGCATCCATTGGCTAAGTACCTGTGTCTTAATTTCCTCCAAGTTTGAATAATGGATTACACATCCATTTGGAAACCAGTAGGAAAAACTAGAGAAAATAGATGCTAACTACACTGGTACCACCCTAGTGAGACCCATCCAACCTCTTGTAATAGGGAAAAACCTTTGTATTTTATTACAAGTTAATCACTAAAGAGTTATTGCCAATAAGCTTAAATTATACATAATGGCCCATCTCTGGGAACCCTGCCTCTCAGGTACTGAGCATTAAGCTAATACACCTTTGTTTAGCTCACAGGAAGCATCCTGACCAGGCCTACCTGCGAATGACTGCAGGAAGGTAGAAATTAACACATCCCTCCAGAGGATGACCAGAACCAGGAAAAGTATGACTTTACTCTCTTCCCTTTTAGTATAAAAGAAGCCTGCATTCTAATTCAGGCAAGATGGTTCTTTGGGACATGAGTCCACCATCTTCTTGGTGTGCTGGTTTTCTGAATAAAGTCACTAACCCTTACTCCAACAAAATGTCTCTCGATTTATTGGCCTGTCGTGTGGTGAGCAGTATGAACTTGGACTTGGTAACACTATTGAATCAAAATCTTAGAAGAATGATGAGATTTAGCATTTTTAAACAAATACAGTCAGTTCTGCTATAATGTGACATAAATGTTATTGTAATTCACTGTACTATACAAAACCACACAATAATAACTTCAAGGACTTATAAGGAAAGTGAAGAAAGGAATACAGCACTAAAAAGTTCATTAGTGATGCACTGGAAAAAGATAGGACACTAATGAACACAGCAGTATAGTTTGACACATGTTAAATGGTTAATACATAAATACAATAGAAATGGTCCTTTACCCTTAACAAGACCTGAAGTTTGCTTGTAGAAGTTGCGTCAGGAGGGTTGTAGCTTGTGTTATTGGTAAGTAATGGAAGGAAGGTTATCTGAAATCAAGTGGAGAGTTGTAATACCAGATGTGCAGGAGTTTGGCTCGAAACACGTGTGCTGAAGTGAGGTAATTGGTAGAAGTTTCAGGACTGTGCTTGTGTGTCTTTTGTATATTTTGGTGTGACTCAGTTCAGTTGGGTACATTATTTGGAATTCACCTGTGCTTCTCCAGATGAAATCTCACATAAGCAAAGGCGAAATTTGCATTATGCTCAAATGGTTACCTAACATACCAATAATGTTGGAACAAATTCACACTTTGAAACAGATATTCTAGCAACATTGACTGTACTCCTGTGTGATTTTTGTGTAAATCAAAGCATTCAGATCATTAGAGGTTTGGGTCTTCTCTTACTATGCCATGTACTTTTCCTGTTAAATGCCCTCTAAGAGGTAAGGGTCATGATTTCTCATTCCCTCTCATTGGGCTAGCATAGGTATGGGAGAAGGGACACTTTCACCTTTTCTCTCCTGCATAACTCCTTGCTTTTCAAGAGTTGATTTACAAGTCTTCCCTATAGACTTTGGAATCACTGCAGCTATAATCTTGTATTTGCTTTCATCCAAAAGGACCCATTTCCCCAACCTCGATGACTTCAGTACCTGACATATTTTTTTCTTTCCATTCCACAACCTATCATCATCTTCAGTGATGTTTTAACTTCTTTTGTGGTGTCTCCATTGACACCTTGATCCCTTAGATCCTAACACTGAAAAGCTACCGATCTTCATCTTCTTTTCATGGCAGCCACTCCCACACTCCTAATCACCCTAGTCTTTTCATCAGTATCTCTGCTGCATATTAGTAAGCCTGAATCAAGTGTGTATCATTTTCTCATTTTTCTCTATTTTCAGGTGAAATTTAAGCATAAAAACATTGTTTAGCAATGCATTTCCGATTCGGTCCATCTCATTTGCCTATGTGCAAGCTATTAATATAACAATGAGAGCCTACACCTGGCCTTGAGCATTGACTTGCTTTACCAAATGTGAATAAGAGCAGAAAGTTGAGATTCAACTAGTGCTAGGAATGCTGCAAACTTATATCTTCTCCAAGTAAAAACTATATGAATTTTCTTTTAATACAAAGATTTTTCTTCTGTATTTCAGTCCCTGCTGCTGTGTTTTTAACTTTTCATTTTGTTGGAGAGATTAAAGAACGAGGATCATTATGAGTCTTCTAAGAAGCCAAGGGATGGCAGTTAGATTAAAAGCTATTTATTCTGCACTTTGTATTTTCTTTGGTCCTTATTCTCATATTGAACATAAGGTATCTGCTGCACAGATCTCTTTCAGAAAGATGAATTTGACTAAAAAATCATACTATACATTCATTCAATAAACATTTATTTTTGAATGCCTCCTATAATTTAGGGTCTCTGCTAGCCCAGGGCACATAAAAATGAATGAGAAAAAGTTTTTGCCTTTAGGGAGCTGTAGTGGATTTCATGGTGTTCTGCCCATATAACATCACCCCAGCAGATGGAAATGTTGGTGATTGCCAGTTTTTAGCTGAGTCTATCTTTGGTCCTTGTCCATAACTCACTTAAGGAAGCCTACCTCCCAGAGGAAGCCTGCATCTAATGACTTATAAATATGGGGATTATTTCTCTTGCCCCAATTTTTGACAACTCTGAAGGGCCATCCCAGCTTCAGAGCTCCCATAAGATTGGCTGAGGCTTTTGTTGTCATTGCATGAATTCACAGCGCAATTTCTCCCCCCTGTTTCCTCCACTCCCCCCACCCCCACAATCCTTGATCCTGAGAACACAAGAACACATTCCAGTGACCTTCCTGTATGCACATCTGTATTTCAGAGTCTGATTCCTGGGGAGCCTGCTTGCAATGAGAATTCACTGTCTGGCTGGAGGATTAGTAACTGTGATAATGTTCGTCACACTTTATTTCATGTTCTTCTTTTTTTGTGTTTTTTTTTTTTTTAATTTCCCTTGGAATATCAATGTCTTTGTTACTGGTTTCTAAAAACTCATTTATGGCTAAGGATGTTAACCATTTGTCATGCAATGCAAATGAAATACTATGTCTTATTACCATCAATTTACTCTGGTGTTTTGTATTTTGGTTGTGTTTTAAAATATAATCATGTTGTATTTAAAAAAAAAAGAAAATTAGTATAGATATCCCATGTCACCAACAGCATTAGTAATTGTGATCATATTTTGAAAATTACTCTAGTAGAGGTAACCCCATGTCATTAGGAATGGGGTGGAAGTGGGGTCAGGAAAGGTTTTCTAGAGAAGGTGACTTCTAAATTTAGATTTTTGTTATCAATAAGAGTTAAACAGATATATGGGCAGGGAGGAATGAAAGAGAAGGCCTTTCTAGACAGAGAAAACATTACATGCAAAGGCAGACCTGTAAGTGGGCTTGGCACATTCTGGAAACTTCTGGTAGGCCAGTATGACTTGAGCCTACTGGCAAGAGAGAAAGTGGGGAGATATGATAATGAAGTGTAACTCAAGACCCAGTTCATGAGGGCCTTGCATCTCATGCTGAGGAATTTGCATTTTATAATGAAAACATGTGGACTTGTGAAGTTTTAAGCAAAAAATCTTAGAAGGTTATATTGACAATAATGTGAACATGAGTTGGAATGAGGTGAGGGTGAGACATGGAGGCCCTTTAAGAAGATGTTGTGGAAAACCAAGTAGAGAAAGTGGATAATATCAGGGCAGACAATAGGATGCAATGAGAGGATCTGGGGATTCATTGGATGTAAGGGATAAGGTGAACTTATCATTCTAGGGTGAACTGGTAGGGAGCATAAAAGAAGGGATTTGAGGGACAAATATGTTAATTTTAGTGTTGCACACATTGACTTTGAAGTATTTATGGGGTATCTGAGAGGATAGATTCAAGAGAAAAAAGGACAAAAGGAGAGAGAGATGGAGATATATAGGTTGTACTTGAAGCTGTGACTTGGGCTGCAGGGAAGAATGGACAGCATAAGGAGCAATAAAACGCAGTCGCTTTGGGGAAATCAGCATGTTAAAATAAGATGAAGGCAGGAGGTCACAGAGACAAACTTCTAGAACTGGCGCTGTTGACATGGTTATTATCTACTTCATAACAAGGTGAAAACGTTTTTTAAGTTTTCAAGTGTTTTATACTCTGTGTACATTTAAGTATTTTTCACAATAGTTTTTTTTTTTTTTTTTTTTTTTGGCGGGGGACACAACTACCTTTAAACTATAACTGAGGAAACTAACTTTAAGAAGGGTTCTGTGATACTACTCTTATTATATAGTAAGTTGATGGCTTGGCGAGACTATTTATTTGAAAGATGAGTGGTAAGTAAGGATCTAGGGAGAGTTCAAGTTAGTTTACAAGTCAATTCCTCCCATTTGCAGCAGAATATGACTTTAGTTATCATATCCTCATGAACCAAATTATTCTGAAAATATTTTTAGACATTCACATGTATGATATTTTCAACATCCCAAACTTTCCTTCCTTCACACTTCCTCCCCCCATAACATTTTTTCTGCCCTCTTCTTCTGATTTAAAGTTAACAGCTATTGACAAAAACTATATACAATAAAATGTAAATATTGATGCTATACCTGATCTTTAGTAATTTTTTAAGTCAAATCTTTTAATAAATGTATTCATAAGGCAGGTTATATAATCTCACATTAAGCTACATATTATCACAAAGTGTGGCATATGACATCATTCATCCTCTAAATTATTTCTGTTTTTTAGCCAGTATGATCCTTAATATGGATGCATATGGCACACCACATATTCCAAACAAGCTGCAGTTCTTATTTTTTTCTCCTTTTGCTTTTGCCTTTATTTAGAATGAATGATTCATAGTAGCTTTGGGGACTTACAGGTATTTAACTACATGTAGATTGTATGGTACATTTGTGACCATCAAACATTATGTCTTTCAGCAGGCAATTAAAAAGGGCAAAACAGTCTAAATGAATTTTTAAATACCTTCTTCCAATCATTAAGCACAGTGACCAAAGCTATATTTTGTAAATGTAAAACACTGGAGTTCTCACAAGTATGCTCGTTACAGTCATTTTTATTGATGATCTATCTGAGCTTCATTTCCTAGCTGAGAAACCTTGTCGGTCAATTTATTCCAACATAACACTGTTTGGTTGGGTAGTTATTAATCCTGTAATTGTTCACAGCATGTCAGGAATAATTCAGTTAATTATTACAATACGTCTTACTTTGCTATGCTTCTCTATGTCAGAATACCCTTTGCATATATTGGAAAAAAATCAGATGCTTATTTAAATTCTAGACATAAAAATTGATTACTAGCTAAAAATATAAAAGAAGGAACTTTTTTATTTGCCCTACATAGAATATCTGCTAGCCTAGATGCAGGTTGATGAATTATAACCTCCTGATTTTAATTGATCCATCATCTCTATTTTTTTTAAGAATCTGGAAGAAGGAATTATTTTAACTGAGTATTAGTTTCAATTAAATGTCATAGTGTAACAATTCACTCTCGATCATATTAAAAAGAGAATTTAATTTTTTTTCCAACCCAATATATGGAAATAGAGCTAATGTCTACAGTTCCATTATGGCCATGAAATTAAATGCTGTACAGCTAGGTTAAAAACGTGATGATGTACATAATAACTTTCATGCACAGAATTAAAGTTGGTTAAAGGTATTTGGGGTTGGATATGACTGAATGGATTCCAGAATGTAAAACCCTATCAATAAAACATAATAATGTATGGATTATTACATTCTAACACTCACAATAGTTTATTTTAGTTCACCATAGAAATGGAAAATTCGATATTCATTATGTAGTACTGCATTTGCATTAAATCAAGTTCAGCAGGGGCCTTCCATGAGAGAAAGGTATACAACCACTGAGTTACAGTTAGCTTCTGTAGCTAGCTTCTATCTTTCTATGAGCTTGTTTACCAAACTAACATCCTTTTTCAGGTCAAAGGAACAACAGTATTAATTGGCTGTGGTCAAAGGACTCTGCAGGAATATAAAGGCAAAGATTACTTCATTCCTGTTGATGACAGTGAAGGAGCATAGAAACAAAATAATAAACACAAAAATGCATTCTATTTCATCAGATAAAAAACACAAGCGTTAAAGAAGAAACTGTGATGTTAGCTGGAGATCACTTAATTTGGAGTCATTTCACTCTAGATTTGCTACAGAGTTTTGTGAGTTTAGGCAAGTCATTAAATCTTAATTTATCTATAAAGATGGCATTTTAATACTTAGTGGACATAACAATAGAATGATGTAGTATAGGAGAACCTCTTTTTTAAAAAATGTTTAAGCACTGGACACATGTAAAAAATGATGGAGGCTCAAGAAGGGGGGGGATATGGGGATATATGTATGCATATGGCTGATTCACTTTGTTGTACAACAGAAACTAACACAGCATTGTGAAGCAATTATACTCCAATAAAGATGTATAAAAAATAGAAAATAAAAGGTACAGTAAAGGAAAAAAAAAAGATTATAAATTTGCACCTAGAGTATTTAGAATTACACACCAGTGTTAATATATATTAGCAATGAATTAACTTATTCACTACTTCTACTATCTATTGATTTTTCTGAAGTAGTTCATAGCTTAACATACTTTATGATATTTTTGATGTACATGATTATAGTATAATAAATAATATATCTGATCCTTGTCCCAGGATCCTGGCATAGAGCTTCAAAAACCCATGGAATTTTCTGAGTGAAGAGTGTTTTTGTTGAGCTAATGATGTGATTCATTTTTGGCCCTTATATAGCTTTAAGATGGGGAAACTGGTTCCCAGAAAGGCCAGCCACATATTAAAGGTTGGAACTTTGAGTCAGCCCGGCCTCCAGGAAGGGGAGGGGGACTGGAGAATGAGTTCTATCATGTGGCCAGTGATTTAACCAGTCATGCTTACATAATGCAACCCCAATAAAAACTCAGGACAAGAGGCTTAATGGAGCTTCTTAATGGGTAACCCACTGATATCCAGGGAGGGTGAGGCACCTGACTCCTTTGGGAGAAGGCATGGAAGCTCGGCATGTGGGACTGTCCCAGACCTTTCCCTTTGTGTCTCTTTCTTTTTTGGTTGTTCTTGACACATATTTTATAATAAAACTATATTTATAATCAAAGTGCTTTCTTGAATTCTTTGAGCTATTCTAGTGAATTATTGAAGCTGAAGGGATTGTGAGTAACCCTGGAGTTTTAACTGATCTGGCAGAAGTGTGAATTGCCCCTGAGACTTATAGCTGGCATCTGAAATGAGAGAAGTCTTGTGGAGAACTGAGCCTTTAAACCTACAGAGTCAGACAGTAAGGGTAGTTAATGCCAAAATAGTATTGCAGTACTGTACTTGGAGTGAAAATGGAATATTTATGATGGAGAAAACAATCAGAATATTTATTTTCCCTAAACATAAAAGTATGATTTCAAACTGAAAAAAAGAAATTACATAAAAGATTACTATAAAAAGTGTGCAAGATAGCATATTCAATTTTCAAGGAAATATAAATTATATATAGTGCAAAATGCCTTGATGAAAGTCTGTTGAATTAAGCCATCTAATTAGCTCTTTTAAAATTTGAGACCGTAATTCTATTTTTTAATTCATTGACTTTCAATAAATAGGTGTGCCAAAATTTTAAGGGACAATGTGGTGGAATATAAAACCTGATTATACTTCTGCTATAAAAGTCTAGGAATGCTACAAAAATAATTATAAAATACTACAAATGTTCCTTTAAATACACACAGAACTTTAAATAAAGTAATTTAAATGTCTAAGGAGTAAAAACAGAGAAAACTAAAGCCCTGTAAATATCCTATTTGAAGAAAGAGGGTGAGAATGATGGGAGGATGTTGGCTTAGGCCAAAGTGTGCTGAGGCTAGAGCTGGGAAAAATGTGTGAAGGCCACATATTTGAGAGTTGGAATATTTGGGGCTGCCTGCTTAAAGCTGTATCCTGGAGAGGTTCCATGCTCAGTAAAAATTTGTATTAGGAAGAAAAATCTGCCATTCGTTCCCCTGATAGTCTCATAAATTTTGTTATCTGATCTTCCCTCTTATTAAATATATTAAAATGCATTAATGGACTAACAAGAATATAAAGCATACTCAGAGGCCAAAAACTAAGTAAATGCAAATCCTTTGGAGTAAACAGCAGGGGAGCTGGCTTAGGCCTTGAGGTTATTTGCCTCATGTGGTGAAAAATGCCATGGAATGCCCTAAAGGATTATTCTAGCAGGGTGCAGGTGATTATCAATAAACCTATGAGACTCCACTGTAGGAAAGATTTCTGTCTTGGTTCTGGATAGAGATGAAAAAATTCTTTGAAACTTCCTATCTAAAAACTGGATCTCAGGGCTTCCCTGGTGGCTCAGTGGTTAAGAATCCACATGCCAATGCAGGGGACACAGGTTTGATCCCTGGTCTGGGAAGATCCCACATGGCATGGAGCAACTAAGCCCGTGCCCCACAGCTACTGAGCCTGTGCTCTAGAGCCCATGAGCCACAACTACTGAGCTCATGAGCCACAACTACTGAATCCCGCATGCCTAGAGCCTGTGCTCCACAACAAGAGAAGCCACCACAATGAGAAGCTCACACACTGCAACGAAGACCCAGTGCAGCCAAAAATAAATAAATAAAATAAATACATTTATTAAAAATATAATAAAAAATAAAAACTGGATCTCATGTGGCTTTGCAACTCAAAGTCACATTATGTGGCAGGTCTGATAAACTCAAGACAGATACCTGGCAGGTAAAAAATAATAATAATCCTCTCTGGAGGTATAAACATTGCATAGCAGATCTCAGATAATTTTCACAGATAAAGTTTTAAGAAATATGGAGTCTCAGAGTGAAAAATTTCAAAACATTTAAGCAAACAAGTCATCACTGATTGTATTCAGCAGAAATGAGAGATAATAGAATAGAATTAGCCCTGCTAAGAATTCACATATAGGAAGTATAGAGACTAAGGAATTTATGGGACATCATCAAGCAGACCAATGTAAACTATATGAAACCACAGAAAGAGAAGAAAAAAATGAAAGAGGGATAGGACTTATTTGAAGATATAATGGCCCCAAAAGTCCCAAATCTAGGATAAGAAATGGACATCCAAATTTAAGAAGTTCAAAGGGCTTAAAATATTTGGAACCTAAAGTGGTTCACACCAATACATATTATAATCCAAATATCAAAAGTCAAGGACAATTTTGAAGGCAGCAAGAGAAAAGTGACCCATCATGTACAAGTGATCTCTCATAAGATTATAAGCAGATTTCTCAGCAGAAACATTAAAGCCAAAAGTGATATATTCATTAAAGCCAAAAATGATATATTCAAAGTGTTGAAAGAAAAAAAAAACTGACAACCAAGAATACTGTATCTGACAAAACTGTCTTACAAAAATAAAGGAGAAATAAGGATCTTCCCAGATAAACTAAACTAGGAAAAGTTTATTACTACTAGTCTATCTAAAGAACTGCTAAAGAGAGTCCTTCAAATTGAAATAAAAGTCTGCTAGAAAGCAACATGAAAACATATGAAAATATAAAGATATGTGGTAATGGAAAATATATAAGTTTAGACAAATACATATGCAGAACTCTGTAATACTTTAATGGTTGTGCATAAATCACCTTTAATTCTGGCATAGAATTTAAAGGTAAAAGCATAAAATAACTAAAACAATAAAACTATGTTAGTAGATACAAATTATTTTAAAAAATGTAGTTTGTGACATCAATAACATAAGATGAGGGCAGAGAGATGTAAATGAGTAGAGTTTATGTCTGTGATTGAAGTTAAGTTGCTATCAGATTAAAACAATTTACAAAATAACAATGGTAAGTCCTTTCCTAACAGTAATTACTTTGAGAATAGATTAAATTCCACAATCAAGAGACACAGAGTAACTGACTGGATGAAAAACAAGACCCAACTAAATGATATCTACAAGATACTCACTTTAGATATAGGGAAATTTATAGACTGAAAGTAAAAGAATTATAAAAGATATTCTATGTAAATGGTAACCAAAAGACAGCAGGGGTGGCCATACTTATATCAGACAAAATAGACTTTAAGTCAAAAACTGTTTTAAGAGAAAAAGAAGGAGATTACATAACAAATAAAGAATCACTTCTCTGAGAAATATAACAATTATAAATAAATAGACACCTAACAAGAAAGAATCCATATATCTGAAGAAAATATTGAGAGCATTAAAGGGAGACATAGACAATAATATAATTATAGTAGGAGATTTCAATACCCCACTTTCAATAAAGGATATATCAACAGACAGAGGATCAATAAGAAAACAGAGGACTTGAACAACTCTATAGACCAATTGAGCTTAACAGATATATAAATAATAGATATTCTTCTCTGGTGTGCATGGGACATTCTCCAGGATAGATCACATATTAGGCCACAAAACGTTTTCTTTTTTAATTTTTATTTATTTATTTTTTTAACTGAAATACAGTTGATTTACAATGCTGTGTTTGTTTCAGGTGTACAGCAAACTGATTATATTGATATATACATATTCTATTTCAAATTCTTTTCCCTTATTACAAAATATTGCACATAGTTTCCTCTGTTATACAGTAGGTCCTTGTTGGTTATCTATTTTATATATAATAGTATGTATCTGTTAATTACAAATTCCTAACTTATCCTTCTCTGCCTTTTCCCTTTGGTAACCATACATTTGTTTTCTATTTCTGTGGATCTATTTCTGTTTTGTAAATAAGTTTATTTATATCTTTGTTTTAGATTCCACATATAAGCAATATCATATGATATTTATCTTTCTTTGTCTGGTTTACTTTACCTAGTATGATAATCTCTAGGTCCATCCATGTTACTGCAAATGACATTATTTCATTTTTTATATGACTGAGAAATATTCCATTGCATATATATACCCCATCTTCTATATCCATTCATCTGTCGATGGATATTTATGTTGCTTCCATGTCTTGGCTATATAAATAGTGCTTCTATGTACACTGGGGTGCATGTATCTTTTTGTATTATAGTTTTCCCCAGATATATGCCCACGAATAGGATTGAAAGATCGTATGGTAACTCTATTTGTATTTTTTTAAGGAACCTCCATACTGTTCTCCATAGCGGCTATACCGATTTACATTCCCACAAACAGTGTAGGAGGGTTCCTTTTTCTACACACCCTCTCCAGTATTTATTATTTGTAGACATTTTGATGATGGCCATTCTGACCAGTGCGAAATTTAGAAGACTAAAATCACATCAAGTATCTTTTCCAATCACAATGGAATTAAACTAACAAAAGTTAGTTTGCCAGGTTGCCCTCACATCGGCCATCTCAGTTTACTCCCACCCACTGTCAACTCCGAGAGCGTGAGGCAGTGACAAGCCCCAGATTCCTATTCTTTGCTCAAAGAGGTGTGTCAGAAATAGGATCCTTATGGACACCAACTTCTGTGGCAGCCCAGAAACCCCATCATGCTCTCAGCAGTTTTCCACTTGAGCGCTGGCACTGGTTTCGAGTCTCTCTAAGAGTGCTGGAAACACTTTAGTGTTTCATTTAAGCAGCTGCTTCTTCAGGGTGTTTTACTTTGTTGTTTTCTTTGTTCCTGTTGTTACCCACCTCTCGTAGCTTCTAGCAATTAGGGTATTTATGACAATGATTTAGTCCAGGCCTGGGAAGATTTTCTTTGTTCTTAGAATGAGGTTTACTGTGTTCAAGTTTGCTCTGCTTAAACCATAATTGGCATGAAAGAATCAATGAAATAATCTCTGTGAGAGTTGAGGACCCTCCGACCTGTACACCCTGCTTTTGAGTTACTGATATGTTTTCACAGAACAGGTGGTCGAGTTTTTGTTGATATCATTCACTAAGGAGATCCTTGTACTTTCCAGGGAATATTTGAAAGCCATATGTGAATAATTTTTGGACTTTCAGTATATTTGACTTACATGTGTTGATGCTCCTTGCAGATATCAAAAACTGTTTAGAAATTTATACTAAGTATTCTTAGCTGCACTCAAGTCAAGTGTAAAAAATTAGAAATGTATTTATTTTGTGCGGCAGTATTGTCCCACAATACTATCTTGATAGTAAACACTAAGCAAAAACATGTGTAATTACTATTACACATGCAAGTCTGGATGCAATATTGTCTTAAAACTATCTTGATAGTAAACACTAAGGGAAAACATTTATAATTACTATTTGACAATTTTAACCTATGAAAACAGAAATTACATATACATTTAGTTCAAGTGAATGAGTGATTATTCAGGTTTTACTCTGACAAAATGATATCATAGTATCATGACAATTTCTCTTTTGTTTACATATTCCTGAAATATTTTTCTAACTTTACTTCTCCGAGAGTAGTGGACAATTTTCAGGTGAGGAGACTCTCTGTGATACGAACTTGAGAGAGAATCAGATTGAGAGAAAGCTTTTACAATTTTTTCTTACAGGGACTTTTGAAAGTTTTATTACTTGTCTCTATGCCTTGACAGATAAGAAAGACAGAGACTTGTCTATTTTTTTCTATTTTGAACACTCAGAATCGAGAAGAGCTCAGAATGAGTAGGTAGGCATTAAATATTAGCATAAATGCACAAATGAATACTTCTATTTTTATAGCTGGTGTATCAGGAAGACAAATAGAAATTTATATTAATTGAACACTTACTGTATTCTAGGCACTTTTAAATTTTTAATATTTATTAGAATTTCTTATAACAAAAGTTATATGTGCTTATTATTAACATCTACAAACATTCTAGAAATATGTAACAGAAAGTGAAAATCCACGTAACCCAGTTCCAAAGGTTACAACCATTTATGTGTTGTGGATGTTCCCCTAGATTTTTTCTATCATACATATTTACATACTATACATTTAAAGCCATCTTGAAAGCTAAAATCCAAGCCATTTATTTGGGCTTAGTATTTCTTTACTCTTTCATCACTGGACTTCTTTTCTCTTTGCTTGATAGTGAAGTCCGACCCTTTCTTCTCAGAAATGATATGAAGGATTGAGGACATGCCTTATGAATAAGATCTAGAGAGTTGGTTCTCTCATCCTATCCTCACAATATCCCTATGAGTAGACATCATTAACCCCATTCTTAGTAAGAAACTCAGAGATATTAAGGAGCTTGTCAGAGGTTCACACAGCTAGTTGAACATTTAGTTTTGCTTCACTAAAGTATCTGTGCCCCATGGATCTTGACTGTCTTTTCTATACAATAGCCAAACTCAACATGAAAATACAACAGTTGCTCTAGACATCCAGAGTTAGTATTACATTGTTCAGTTACATGGAATGGTTAAGTAAAGCTTGTTTTCACACTTGTCATCAACTAAGAATGGTGTTTGAGTTTAAATTCAAATGTCAACACTTTAGTTTCATTTAAAGTAATCAAACAAGGGGAAAACAAAATGGACCATTTTGATGGGATAAAGGCAGCACCTGGCACCAGTAGAGTAGAGATGTGTGAAGTTGAAAATGTATGTCACACTAGCATAAGGTAAAATATTAAAAATTATCTTCAGAGGAGAAAAAACTTAAATTATATGCACTAAGAAAAGATACATTATAAAATCAGTAATAAACTGAATTAAAAGTTTAAAGGATGCAAAGAGATTTATCTAGAGACCCAGAGTTTTGCAATTTCCCCTCTAACAGGTTAAGGTTTTATTTCTGTCTTCTTAAAGGATCATGAAAATTCTCTATTAACAATCTGAGTGTAAAACATGTGAAAACACTTATTTGTAAATAAAAATTACTTCATTTGCTCTCTTCGTTATAGCAATGCCACTTATGCCTAAGTATTTGTATGTTAACTTGAGAGCTAGTTTGATAAAAGAAAGTATGACTGAGGCCATTACAGAAGAAAAATGGTGACATGTTCTAAACCTTTACAAACAGAAAGATATAAGAGGCTGTCTAATCATTTGTCTTACAGAGCATATGTTCACATACTGGTGTCTTAGAAACCTGAAGGCATCAACTGCATTTGTCACTAACTCCAACCCAATATTTGTTTTCAATCATTTCTAACCCAAGAGGCCTGGACGATACAAACCCAATTTAAAAGCTAACAAAACTGTCTTCCCCTCCATGTACTGCAACAAGTTATATACCTCATATAAAGGGGGAGGACTTTACTGTCTCTCTGTTCTGGCAGCTCTTATTTTATTCATCTTTTCAATAATGGTCTAAAAACAGTTGTTCCAAAGATTTAGATGTGTCCACAACATCCAGGTGGTAAAATAAGTTTATGTTTCCCCCTGTCTAACTTGGACTGTAAACATTTTGACTTTCTTTGGTACAGAAAAGAAACCACAAGTGTTTTGCCAAGCATAAAATTAATACATCTGAATTGGTAGTGGGATCCAAGCAGTAGCCCTTTCTGGTATGTGGCATGGCAGGTGATCCTGGGCATGGGTTTTGTAGATTGAAAGGCCTCACAAAGGTCCAGACTTGGGCAGGTTATCCAGCCTCTCAGTATCTCATTTATTTATTTTTTCTATGAAATGAGGATACAACTACCTATTCCATGGTGCTGTTGTGAGGATTAAATTGAGGAGCATCACACATGTGAATGAAAAAGTTGCCTGCCATAACAGTAAACAAAGGATGTTGTAGCCATCAAGCCATCACATTACAGCTGTCCAGTGGTGAGCCCTGAAGGAACTGGGGATAGAACCAGGATGCCCACCATCAAGCCATCACATATAAGCTGCCCAGTGGTGAGCCCTGAAGGAACTGGGGATAGAACCAGGATGTCCACCATCAAGCCATCAGCCAGTGCAGCCACCCCACAATAATGCACCATGAGGAGACTCAGGATGAGAAAACACAGGATACTGGCCCCAGATAGCTGAAGTGCATATCAAAGGATAGATTTAAGTGATCCCAGACTCTTGCATCTTCCCATAAATAGAAAAGCGCTAAATTCCTTAACTTGAGATATCTGGCTTTCTTTAATTAACAGTAAACTTTTGATGTGCTGCCTAGCTGGTCTTTGTTGCAAAAACTCCTATATATCCTGGCTCACCTTCTTCCTCTTTGGAACAGTTTCTCAGTGTTATCTGAGATGTTGTGTCTCAGGCTTAATCCTCAGTTTTGTCCAATGAGTAAAACATAACTCTCAACATTTAGGTTGTGAAATTTTTTCAGTCAACACACACAAAATAATTTCATCATACATGTAAACTCCTTTCCCCTCCATAGATGTCGATTTGATTAGCTTCCCCTTGACAAAAATACAATGTTGACCTTTTCCTTACCAAGTAGGATATGGAGTAGAATCTCCTGGAGTTCAGCCTACCAGGTTTTTATGCTTGCCAAAATGATGTATAGAGATGGTTTGGCTCTATGTTGAAGATAGAGCACTAAGAAATTGGGTCCATTGCTGTCATTTTCCTCTCAAATTCCTCTCACCTGTCACAACACAGTTGTCATGAAAAATGAAACCATAAATTCAATTTAGAGGGCAATTTGCAGCTAATCTTTGGAGTAATTCCAGTGTGAATAATGCAACAATTTGGATGTATGGTCAGTCAATTCAGCCCTGATTTATTAGTATTTACGAAAGCTTTCTTTCATTAATGATAATTACTGAGCAAGAGAAAATAATTTCTCCAAAACTATCTATCTTCATATCAGTGCTTTCAGTTTTGGAAAAAAAGGCTACATTTTTTCTTAAAATTATGTCAACTACAAGCTTGTGTATTGCTATTTAAATGCACAAGAAGATGTGTTTAGATTTTGAGCAATAATTCTTTCCAGCTCTTGTGTGAACTGCTCAGTCCTAGGTTATATTAGCTTTTTTCTTTTTTTTCTGATATGACTCAGGTATTTTGAATACCTCAAAAACAGGACCCTGGGATTTGCTATTGATTTCCCACACCCCTTACACCTTGAAGGATGTATTAAAATCTAGCTGCAAAAAAGAATGACATTTCTGTTCATATCTTAGAGTCAAGTTTATCTGAGATTTTTTTCCTAGTTATTAAAACTCTACATTCTGACATGTTCAATATACTCTGAGCCAGTGAACTTACAAGAGCATGTTTAAATAGAGGGTAACATCACATTAAAATCTGTAAAGAGTAGTTCTCAGAAAAGGTTTACATACATTTCCTTTTCTGTATTTTATTGCATGGGCTTTAACTGTTATGTGCTTAACTATGGAAACAGATATTTCAAAACAAAGCGAAACAAAACAGAAAGATAAAATGTCTTCTCTTAATTTTTTTTTTTGCTGCATTCCAAGAAAAAAAAAACATTATTTTCTATTTATTCTCCCCTCTTCATTTAGTCTACCTAAAAGTCAGGGTCATGAATTGTCCAGATTTTTTATTATTCCATTAAACAAGGACAGTACTTGCAGTCCTAGGTGTATAAAATCCCCTTCAGTTTTTTCGTTCATTAAAATGAAGTAAATAAACAAAAGGTGAGTGATAACCCCAAGGTCACAGTGGTGACACATGTCATTGCAGGTGGTCTATAATGCAAGGATGGGAAGGCATATACTTGAAAGATGTCGTTGTGGTGCCGAACCAATTGCTTTGTGGATATGATGGTATTCCATTCTATGCAATGTAATCTAAATTGCAAACTGATCAACATTACGATGGAGTTGCCCAGAGGTTTTATATTTGTAAACTTTAATGTATAGTAGGTATTCAGTCAACACTGAACAGAATTGAAAGTGAATAGACACATCAACATGCTATTTATGGTTTGACTTTAAGTGACAAGGGTTGACAGTGCTAAGTCCCAGTGATTCCTGTAAAAAAAGTGAGTTAGTTCTAGGGTGCTTATGGCACTTGTTAAGCTCATGGGCAGAGGGTAGGTGTACTTCTCTCTTTGTGGGAACCATGCTCTTGAATGTACATTCAAAATTCTCCATCTAAAGAGATAGAAGACCCTTAAACTTGAACTCTCCACACATTTTGCTATGTTGCTTCAATCCTTTTTAGGTTGTTGCTTCCTGAATTTCTAAAATGAGGTCTGGGGTTGAGGTTAAAGGCCCTGGCAGGGAGGAGAGAAAGAAGCGAAGAGTGTGTGTTTGGAAGCAATTCAGCCTCTGCTCCAGCCATTTCTCACATGCCAGGAGTTCAAGGTCAATTCTCTTATCAGATGACATTGTGAGGCTGGAACGACCCTATCTTCTTTTCCCTACTCCAAAGAACACTGCTTTTAAAAATGCCCCGTACACAATGGTATCTTTATTCTCTTCACTTTCAAACTCTGAAAATGACATGCAAGTCTATCAGAAACCATTTTTTAAAGTGCTGGTTCAATTATATTTAACTGTTTGCATAATGTTTTAAGTTTTAACTTAAAACTTATAAGTTGTTTTTCTGTTTAGAAAGAAAATAGTTTTGTCGTCATTGTTGTTTGTTTTGTTTTCATTTTCTACTGCCCACAAAAAGACTGGTGACTGCAAACTTGGGGAATTTACACTTTCCATTATATCAAAAGAAAATACTTCTTCAGAAGCCTTTCAGTTATACAGAAATCAACTATCGACAGCACCCTGAAGCTGAAGATCCCCTATTAGGACAGGGAATGTTTGGAGGTAGAGATCTCCTGGCCCATCAGAGCACTGGTAAGGTTTCAGATTTGGTCCAGGCACCTCAGAGGGGCCTTCTCATGGTCCTGTAAGAAGCTGCTGTGCCTTTGTTTGGTTTGCCCTGTGTTATTTGCATTAACTTAAATCTGTGGGTATCTGAATAATTTTGTGAAGCATTATTTACCTTACCTGAAATAACTGTGGGTTTATTTTATTTGTTTATTTATTTTATTTTATTTTTAAAGTGGGCTTAACATGTCTGCTTGTTTGGTTAGCTAAGTTTAAATTCTTATAAAGTGAAAATAGTTGTTTGCTTGGTCTAACTATTTAAAGTAGTGCTTGGGCCTCCCTGGTGGCACAGTGGTTGAGAGTCCGCCTGCCGATGCAGGGGATACGGGTTCGTGCCCCGGTCCGGGAGGATCCCATATGCCGCAGAGCAGCTGGGCCCGTGAGCCATGGCCGCTGAGCCTGCGCATCCGGAGCCTGTGCTCCGCAACGGGAGAGGCCACAACAGTGAGAGGCCCGCATACCGCAAAAAAAAAAAAAAATAAAAAAAAAAAAAATAAAGTAGTGCTTTTTTGTCTTCTTGCCTATTCTAGTGTCTATGTTAATTCAAACAAGTTTAAAATTCTCATATTGCCTCTGAGGTTTAATTTTTCTGAGCCTTTTAGGTTACATAAATTATATTTGCATTTTCTTCAAGAAAAACCTGTCCCTCTGTGCTGCTCCCAAACATTATCCCCTTTTAGTCAGAGCTAATTTTGTGTTTCTGTAGCGCTTTTTACTATACCTTTATCATGATACTTATGTGTTTGTTTAATTTTCTGATTTCCTGTCTAAACTTTATTGAGTTTACACACAGGGCGTAATTCATTTCAGGACACTAGCAGTTTTTATAGCATGTGATACATAGTAGGCAATCAATATGTTTGTTCAGTTGAGTTTCAATTTTGCTTGTCTAACAGCTTCCGAGTGATGCCTATGCTGGTCCTTTCTACTCAAAGTGTTCAATCCGTGAATCAGAAATGGAAATATCACCTGGGAGCTGGTTACAAATGCAGCATGGAAAACTCCTCCCCAAGCCTCAGAATGTGCATTTTTCCAAGATCCCCAAGTGATTTCTTTTTTTTATTGTATTGTACTGTATTGTATTATTTTTTTATACATCTTTATTGGAGTATAATTGCTTCACAGTGCTGTGTTAGTTTCTGTTGTACAGCAAAGTGAATTAGCCATATGCATACACATATCCCCATATCCCCTCCCTTTTGAGCCTCCCTCCCACCCATCCTATCCCACCCCAAGTGATTTCTGTAAATTAAAGTTTTAGAAACACTGTAACTCAGTGGTTCTGCACGTGCGGTCCCTAGACCAGCAACTTTAACGTCACACGGCGACTTTTTAAGAAGGCAGGTTCTTGGGCCTAATCCCGGATGTACTGAATCAGAGATTCTGGTGGGAGCACAGCAATCGCCACAAGATTTCCAGATGATTCTAATGCATGCTAATGTTTGAGAGCTGCTGTTCAAAATGTCATCCTCTTTCCAAGCCTCTCTTGGGAAAGTAAAGAAAATCAATCAACACTATGATTAATGCAAAGTAGAGTCATGACATCAATTATGTGAGTGACTAAAGTATTTATTTACCTCACATGGCAATAAATATCTGGCCAATAAATTCATTGATACAAATTTGAGAACGGTAATGAAATTACATATGAGTAAGTTTTAAGCATATGTAGCCATTATTTTGATTCAAAATTAATTTCATAAGAGTATTTGATTCATTTAGTCCAAGCTATTCATTTAACCAATAAGAGCATGGAGGCTGACAGTTTAAATGATTTGCCCCCTATGAGAGAGGTATAACATCTAAGCCAGTTTATCATTTTGCCTGTAGATGTCTTCAGTTAATTTTATTTTTCCTGACCATTTTATTTTTCCTGAGTGGAGCTATCACATCTACAAAAGCATCATAAATGGATAGAATTTGGGGACTTTGTATAGCAACACTCTTATTTTACAGATGAGAAT